>NC_041386.1:145686336-145834399 GCF_002162155.2 Triticum dicoccoides
AAGAGGCCAGAAAAAAAAGAGAAAAGGCTCGAATAAAAAAATGAGAGAAAAAGAGAGAAGGGACAATGCTACTATCCTTTTACCACACTTGTTCTTCAAAGTTGCACCATGATCTTCATGATAGAGAGTCTCCCATGTTGTCACTTTCATATACTAGTGGGAATTTTTCATTATAGAACTTGGCTTGTATATTCCAATGATGGGCTTCCTCAAATTACCCTAGGTCTTCGTGAGCAAGCAAGTTGGATGCACACCCACTTAGTTTCTTTTTGAGCTTTCATATACTTATAGCTCTAGTGCATCCGTTGCATGGCAATCCCTACTCACTCACATTGATATCTATTAATGGGAATCTCCATAGCCCATTGATACGCCTAGTTGATGTGAGACTATCTTATCCCTTTTTGTCTTCTCCACAACCACCATTCTATTCCACCTATAGTGCTATGTCCATGGCTCACTCTCATGTATTGCGTGAAGATTGAAAAAGTTTTGAGAATGTCAAAAGTATGAAACAATTGCTTGGCTTGTCATCGGGATTGTGCATGATTTAAATATTTTGTGTGGTGAAGATAGAGCATAGCCAGACTATATGATTTTGTAGGGATAACTTTCTTTGGCCATGTTATTTTGAGAAGACATAATTGCTTAATTAGTATGCTTGAAGTATTATTATTTCTATGTCAATATTAAACTTTTGTCTTGAATCTTTCGGATCTGAATATTCATACCACAATTAAGAAGAATTACATTGAAATTATGACAAGTAGCATTCCACATCAAAAATTCTGTTTTTATCATTTACCTACTCGAGGACGAGCAGGAATTAAGCTTGGGGATGCTTGATACGTCTCCAACGTATCTAATTTTTTTGATTGCTCCATGCTATATTATCTTCTGTTTTGGACATTATTGGGTTTTATTTTCCACTTTTATATTATTTTTGGGACTAACCTACTAACCGGAGGCCCAGCCCAGAATTGATGTTTTTTTGCCTATTTTATGGTTTCCAAGAAAAGGAATATCAAACTGAGTCCAAATGGAATGAAACCTTCGGGAACGTGATTTTTGGAACAAACAAGACCCAGGAGACTTGGACCCTACGTCAAGCAATCAACAGGGTGGCCACGAGGTAGGGGGCGCGCCTACCCCCAGGTGCGCCCTCCACCCTCGTGGCCCCCTGTTTCTCCACCGACGTACTTCTTCCTCCTATATATACCTACGTACCCCCAAATGATCAGAACAGGAGCCAAAACCCTAATTCCACCGCCGTAACTTTCTGTATCCACGAGATGCCATCTTGGGGCATGTTCCGGAGCTCCGCCGGAGGGGGCATCGATCACGGAGGGCTTCTACATCAACACCATAGCCTCTCCGATGAAGTGTGAGTAGTTTACCTCAGACCTACGGGTCCATAGTTATTAGCTAGATGGCTTCTTCTCTCTTTTTGGATCTCAATACAAAGTTCTCCCCTCTCTTGTGGAGATCTATTCGATGTAATCTTCTTTTTGCGGTGTGTTTGTTGAGACCGATGAATTGTGGGTTTATGATCAAGTTTATCTATGAACAATAGTTGAATCTCCTCTAAATTCTTTTATGTATGATTGGTTATCTTTGCAAGTCTCTTCGAATTATCAGTTTGGTTTGGCCTACTAGATTGATATTTCTTGCAATGGGAGAAGTGCTTAGCTTTGGGTTCAATCTTGCGGTGTCCTTTCCTAGTGACAGTAGGGGCAGCAAGGCACGTAGTGTATTGTTGCCATCGAGGATAACAAGATGGGGTTTTCATCATATTGCATGAGTTTATCCCTCTACATCATGTCATCTTGCTTAAGGCGTTACCCTGTTCTTATGAACTTAATACTCTAAATGCATGCTGGATAGCGGTCGATGTGTGGAGTAATAGTAGTAGATGCAGGTAGGAGTCGGTCTACTTGTCTCAGACGTGATGCCTATATACATGAGCATACCTAGATATTCTCATAACTATGTTCAATTCTGTCAATTGCTCAATAGTAATTCGTTCACCCACCGTAAAATACTTATGCTCTTGAGAGAAGCCACTAGTGAAACCTATGGCCCCCGGGTCTATCTTCATCATATTAATCTTCCAATACTTTGTTATTTTCATTGCCTTTTATTTTACTTTGCATCTTTATCATAAAAATACCAAAAATATTATCTTATCATACCTATCAGATCTCACTCTCGTAAGTGACCGTGTAGGGATTGATAACCCCTTATCGTGTTGGTTGCGAGGATTTATTTTTTTTTGTGCAGGTGCGAGGGACTCACGCGTAGCCTCCTACTGGATTGATACCTTGGTTCTCAAAAACTGAGGGAAATACTTACGCTACTCTGCTGCATCACCCTTTCCTCTTCAAGGGAAAACCAACGCAAGAGCTCAAGTGGTAGCAATGATGGCCATATCATGTCACATATTTTGATTGCATGTGATGTTTATCTTTTATGCATATTATTTTGCTTAGTACGATGGTAGCATTATAAGATGATCCCTCACTAAATTTCAAGGTATAAGTGTTCCCCCTGAGTATGCCCCAATGCGACAGTTCGTCGTGTCGAGACACCACATGATGATCAGGTGTGATAAGCTCTATGTTCACATACAATGGGTGAAAGACAGTTTTGCACGTGCGGAATACTCAGATTAAACTTGATGAGCCTAGCATGTACAAACATGGCTTCAGTACACTAGAGACTGAAAGGTCAAACGTGAATCATATAGTAGATATGATCAATATAGAGATGTTCACCATTGAAAACTACTCCATCTCACGTGATGGTCGGACATGGTTTAGTTGATATGGATCACGTGATCATTTAGATGACTCGAGGTATGTCTATCTAAGTGGGAGTTCTTAAGTAATATGATTAATTGAACTTAAATTTACCATGAACTTAGTCCTCATAGTTTTTGCAAATCTATGTTGTAGATCAATGGCCCGTGCTACCGCTCCCTTGAATTTTAATGCGTTCCTAGAGAAAGATAAGTTGAAAGATGATGGTAGAAACTACACGTACTGGGTCCGTAACTTGAGGATTATCCTCGTTGTTGCACAGAAGAATTATGTCCTTGATGCACCACTAGGTGAAAGGCCTGCTGCAGGAGCAACTGCTCATGTTATGAACGTCTGGCAAGCTCGATCTGATGACTACTCGATAGTTCAGTGTGCCATGCTTTACGGCTTAGAATTGGAACTTCAAAGACGTTTTGAACGTCATAGACCATATGAGATGTTCTAGGAGTTGAAGTTAATATTTCAAGCAAATGCCCGAGTTGTCTCCAAAGATATGAAGTCTCCAACAAGCTCTATAGCTGCAGGATGGAGGAGAACAGTTTTGTCAATGAACACATACTCTGGGTACCATAACCACTTGACTCAGCAGGGAGTTAATCTTCCAGATGATAGTGTTATTGACCGAGTTCTTCAATCACTGCCACCAAGCTACAAAGGCTTCGTGATTTACTATAATATGCAAGGGATGGAAAAGAATATTCCCGAGCTCTTCGCAATGCTCAATGCTACGGAGGTAGAAATCAAGAAGGAGCATCAAGTGTTGATGGTTAACAAGACCACTAGTTTCATGAAAAATGACAAAGGAAAGAAGGGGAACTTCAAGAAGAATGGCAAGCAAGTTGCTACTCCCGGGAAGAAGCCTAAGTCTGGACCTAAGCTTGAAACTGAGTGCTTCTACTACAAAGGGATTGGACACAAGAAGCATAACTGCCCCAAGTATTTGGCGGATAAGAAGGATGTCAAAGTGAACAAAGGTATATTTGACATACATGTTATTGATGTGCACCTTACTAATGCTCATAGTAGCGCCTGGGTATTTGATACTGGTTCAGTTGCTCATATTTGCAACTCGAAACAGGGGCTACGGATTAAATGAAGATTGGCTAAGGACGACGTGACGATGAACGTCGGAAATGGTTCCAAGGTTGATGTGATCGCCATCGGCACGCTACCTCTACATCTACCTTCAGGATTACTTTTAGACCTAAATAATTGTTATTTGGTGCCAGCGTTGAGCATGAACATTATATCTGAATCTTATTTGATGCGAGATGGTTATTCATTTAAATCAGAGAATAATAGTTGTTCTATTTATATGAGTAATATCTTTTATGGACATGCACCCTTGAAGAGTGGTATATTTTTGTTGAATCTCGATCGTGGCGACACACATATTCATAATATTAATGCCAAAAGATGCAAAGTTGATAATGATAGTGCAACATATTTGTGGCATTGCCGTTTAGGTCATATTGGTGTAAAGCGCATGAAGAAACTCCATGCGGATGGACTTTTGGAATCACTTGATTATGAATCATTTGATGCTTGCAAACCATGCCTCATGGGCAAGATGACTAAGACTCCGTTCTCCGGAACAATGGAGCGAGCCACTGACTTATTGAAATAATACATACCGATGTATGCGGTCCAATGAGTGTTGAGGCTCATGGCGGGTTTCATTATTTTCTAACCTTTACAGATGATTTGAGCAGATATGGGTATATCTACTTAATGAAACACAAGTCTAATTTTTTTGAAAAGTTCAAAGAATTTCAGAGTAAAGTGGAGAATCATCGTAACAAGAAAAAAAGTTTCTACTATCTAATCACGAAGGCGAATATTTGAGTTACGAGTTTGGCCTTCATTTAAAACAATGTGGAATAGTTTCGCAACTCATGCCACCTGGAATACCACAGCGTAATGGTGTGTCTGAACGTCGTAACCGTACTTTATTAGATATGGTGTGATCTATGATGTCTCTTACCGATTTACCACTATCGATTTGGGGTTATGCATTGGAGACAGCTGCATTCATGTTAAATAGGGCACCATCTAAATCCGTTGAGACGACACCGTATGAACTATGGTTTGGCAAGAAACCTAAGCTGTCGTTTCTTAAAGTTTTGGATTGCGATGCTTATGTGAAAAAGCTTCAGCATGGTAAGCTCAAACCCAAATCGAATAAGTGCATCTTCATAGGATACCCAAAAGAAACTGTTGGGTACACATTCTATCACAGATCCAAAGGCAAGATATTTTTTCCTAAGAATGGATCATTTCTAGAGAAGGAGTTTCTCTCGCAAGAAGTGAGTGGGAGGAAAGTAGAACTTGATTAGGTAATTGTACCTTCCCTTGAATTGGAAAGTAGTTCATCATAGAAAATTGTTCCCATGATGCCTACACCAATTAGTGAGGAAGCTAATGATAATGATCATGAAACTTCAGATCAAGTTACTACCGAACCTCGTAGGTCAACCAAAGTGAGTGGTACAGTAATCCTATTCTGGAAGTCATGTTACTAGACCATGACGAACCTACAAACTATGATGAAGTGATGATGAGCCCAGATTCCGCAAAATGGCTTGAGGCCATGAAATCTGAGATGGGCTCCATGTATGAGAACAAAGTATGGACTTTTTTGACTTGCCCGATGATCGACAAGCCATAGAGAATAAATGGATCTTCAAGAAGAAGATTTACGCTGATGGTAATGTTACTGTCTATAAAGCTCGACTTGTTGCGAAAGGTTTTTGACAAGTTCAAGGAGTTGACTACGATGAGACCTTCTCACCCGTAGTGATGCTTAAGTCTGTCCGAATCATGTTAGCAATTCCCACGTTTTATGATTATGAAATCTGGCAAATGGATGTCAAAATTGCATTCCTTAATGGTTTTCTTAAAGAAGAGTTGTATGTGATGCAACCAGAAGGTTTTGTAGATCCTAAAGGTGCTAACAAAGTGTGCATACTCCAGCGATCCATCTATGGACTGGTGCAAGCATTTCAGAGTTGGAATATACGCTTTGATAAGGTGATCAAAGCATATGGTTTTATACAGACTTATGGTGAAGCCTATATTTACAAGAAAGTGAGTGGGAGCTCTGTAGCATTTCTAATATTATATGTGGATGGCATATTGTTGATTGGAAATGATATAGAATTTCTGGATAGCATAAAAGGTTACTTGAATAAGAGTTTTCCAATGAAAGACCTCACTGAAGTTGCTTATATATTGGGCATCAAGATCTATAGAGATAGATCAAGACGCTTAATTGGACTTTCACAAAGCACATACCTTGATAAAGTTTTTGAAGAAGTTCAAAATGGACCAGTCAAAGAAAGGGTTCTTGCCTATGTTACAAGGTGTGAAGTTGAGTAAGACTCAAAACCCGACCACAGCAGAAGATAGAGAGAGAATGAAAGTCATTCCCTATGCCTCAGCCATAGGTTCTATAAAGTATGTCATGTTGTGTACCAAACCTATTATATACCTTGTCATGAGTTTGGCAAGGAGGTATAATAGTGATCTAGGAGTAGATCAATAGACAGCGTTCAATATTATCCTTAGGTACCTAAAGAGGACTAAGGAAATGTTTCTTGGTTATGGAGGTGACAAAGAGTTCGTCGTAAAGGGTTACGTCAATGCAAGCTTTGACACTGATCCGGATGACTCCGAGTCTCAATCTGGATACATATTGAAAGTGGGAGCAATTAGCTAGAGTAGCTCCGTGCAGAGCATTGTAGACATATAAATTTGCAAAATACATATGGATCTGAATGTGGCAGACCCGTTGACTAAACTTCTCTCACTAGCAAAACATGATCACACATTAGTACTCTTTGGGTGTTAATCACATAGCGATGTGAATTAGATTATTGACTCTAGTAAACCCTTTGGGTGTTGGTCACATGGTGATGTGAACTATGGGTGTTAATCATATAAAGATGTGAACTATTGGTGTTAAATCACATGGCAATGTGAACTAGATTATTAACTCTAGTGCAAGTGGGAGACTGAAGGAAATATGCCCTAGAGGCAATAATAAAGTTGTTATTTATATTTCCTTATTTGATGATAAATGTTTATTATTCATGCTAGAATTGCAATAACTGGAAACTTGATACATGTGTGGGTACATAGACAAAACATCATGTCCCTAGTAAGCCTCTACTAGACAAGCTCGTTAATCAAAGATGGTTAAGATTCCTAACCATAGACATGTGTTGTCATTTGATGAACAGGATCACATCTGTCGAAGTAAATGACCACG
Organism: Triticum dicoccoides; assembly: GCF_002162155.2. NCBI lineage: Eukaryota > Viridiplantae > Streptophyta > Magnoliopsida > Poales > Poaceae > Triticum > Triticum dicoccoides. Next base: position 145,693,426 of record NC_041386.1, read on the forward strand.
GGTAGCCTCATCTACTCCCCATGATGATTCAAGTCATCGGGGCCGACTGCGCCCCTCAAACCTCAAGGATTAAGTACCGCCTTCTTGGGGCCGGCTGGTAGCATCTGCCGGTTGCCAGAGGGCGGCGTTCTTCAGAAGAAAGCCATGAGATGGGCCGACTCCTGGCAGGCGGCCTCCAGAGAGGCAGGCTCCTAGCAGGCGGCCCCTCATGCCCTCAAAGTTTGCACCATATTAAGGCGACGAGACGGGTGTGGCTACAGTACCGTCTGTCACCCCCGAATCCAGGGCTAGCTTTGTTCCTTTCCCCCCTCTAGAGAAACAGCTCACGGAGCAAGTTTGTAGCCACCATTGTTGCTTGAGTGCTCATGCGGAGACCACGCAGAGCAGGAGTAGGGGAGTTATCTCTTAGGAGAGCCCCGAACATGGGTAAAGTTCGCCGGCGTACATGTCTACGCCTGATCCCGTTTCCTGGCACCGACGACGTCTTACTATCCCCCACCATGATAAGCCATGCTTTGGCATATGTCGCACGACACCCCAGACATTTGGCGCCCACCTTGGGGCCTGGTGCACTGTCGTCCGGAGATCTGTTGTGGATGTGAACCTTGTTCCTCCCCAGAGAGCGCGACCAGCCTGGCAAGCCCGATGGCGCTTTCGCCGATGCGCTGCATGGCGCGGAAGTCGCCTTCGCGGCAGCCTGCCTCGCTGATCTTGTTGGTGAGATCCGCCTCCCGACGAGCCCGTGCTCGTCGCGGACGCACTCAGCTCCGAGAGCTACTTTGTCGACCTCCTTGACAAGCTCCGCATTGCTAACGAGCCTGCTACTGACCTGGGGTCGGTTGGCTCCACCGACTCGATGCTTGTCGACACTGATACGGCCTCCTTCGACTCCTTCCCCGCCAACGTGGTGGTCATCGACGACCCGCTCCCTCGCGCGGAGAGAGGCGGCAGCACCATCACGGAGGTGCTTGTCATCAGCCACGATGGGGCCTCCGGAGGAGCTAGCTAGGACCCACTACATGCGGCAATGCGGGACTTGTCCACGCCCATTGCGGCAGACGCTGATGCTAAGATGCCGGAAGCCTGCCGCGTCTCACTCGTTGAAAATGCCAAGAAGCTGGCTACCATGAGATGCCTCTCCGAGGCCTTCCAGCGCAAGGTTGACCGCACCGTTGGCGGCACGCCTACTGCTAGCGGGCCAGCCATGTGGGCACGTTCTGGCAGCGAGGCGGCACCGTCGCCAGCATGTTTGGAGTAGACCGCCCTATCTCTGCCACACCCATGGAGATGCGCTGCCCAGGCGGCAACATATGAGCTGGACCACCTGGAGGGCGACGAGCGTCGCTACATGACGGAGCGTGCTCAACAGCTTATCGACGCGGTGGCCACCCTGCAAGAAGCCGGCTTCCACGCGAAAGATCCCAACCAACGGGTGGAGAACCCGCCCATTCGCCAAGAGCATGGTGCAACTTCCCAGACGCCGACAGGTGGCGTCCGCGGCAGACGAGACAAGGAGACGGCTGCCAGCCGCAGCCGGACTCGCATCACCATCGAGCGCGACCAAGACGGCCGCCCACTAGCAGTAGAACAACAAGGCGAATATCCACCACCTCCGCCTCCTCGAAGGTAGAGGCACGTTTCCCCATCGCCTTTTAACCACCCGATACTCGGCGACCGACTAGGCCGCCGAGAGGGATTCAGAGAGAATGACGCCCGCCACCGGATTGACCGCCTGGCGCGATCCCTGGCGCTGGAAGAAGAAGACGCGATGCTCCCGCCTTGCTTCGGCCCCCGCATTCGCGACGAGCCCTTCCCTAATGGGTTCTCGCTCCCAAGAGACACGCCCAAGTACAACGGCTCCATGAAGCCGGAGGATTGGCTGGTGGACTACTCCACATCCGTAAGCATAGTAAACGGCAACAAGCGCGTTGCCGTGAAATACGTCTCGCTCATGCTCCAGGGCACGGTCCGGACATGGCTTAACAACCTCAAGCCCTACAGAGTCAACAGCTGGGTGGATTTCACCGAAGTATTCATCCGCAACTTCACCAGCACCTACAAACGGCCGCTGTCGGTGTTTTGGGAACGGGGGTCCCCAGACTTGCCTGCCTGCGGCCTGCGGGGTGGCTCAAAGGGGGCCCGGCATGGCCCGGCTTCATCGACGCAGACCCAAGACCCTCGCGAGGGGCCAAGCCTCGCGGGGCGGACGACACGGAGCTTCCTCAGGCACGGCCACATCAGGCTGGCTCGCGAGGAGGTGGAGAGATCAAGGCGGGGTACCTCACGAGGTGCCCATGATGCAAGCCATGACCACCAAGGGCGCCAGGCGGGCGCCAGCCCGCGCAATGTCCTCCTTTCCTCTTTGGTGCAAAGGGAGCAATCGCAGGCTAGAGCATCAAGCAAAGGCACCCGTTTTGGTGCAACAAGACCAAGACCAGTCCAACGGCAGGAAGGAAATCATGGTGGAGCCCAAGCCAGCGTCACCACCAGAGCCTTTGGCAGGCGAGGACCAACTTTAGTCAGGATAAGTGTACCCGATGTTCCCCTTCAAAATGGCCAATTGTTGGCACCCTTCCCGCTCAATATTTGGGAAGAGGCCTAGGGCCTTTGCCTATAAATAGGACTAGCCACCCATAGGGTAGAGGGGAGAGGGAAAATCAGATCGAGTAACATCACACACACAGAGAGAGAGAAGGGTGACTGAACTCCCCTAGCAGTTCATCCTCCCAACCAAGAACAGACCCTCGCGAGGCTGTTCTTCCTTGTATTGCCCATCATCATCAGCCCAAGGGGCAATCCACCATAGCACACACTAGAGTAGGGTGTTACACCACAACGGTGGCCCGAACAAGTATAAACCCTGTGTCTCTTGTGCTGTTCTTCCCATAGCTTAGATCTCAGCGAGGCGGAGGGGTGCAGGTAGGTAGAAGGCGAAATCTCCATGCGCACCCCAGTGTTCGAACCTCAAGGGTCTGCCGGAACCCGAAATCCGACATTTGGCGCGCCAGGTAGGGGTGCGCCGGAATCCACCTTCTACCACTTCGTGCCCCGCCGCGTCGTCATCACCATGTCCGGCGACCAGGCGGGCAACCCAGATCCATGGGCGGCGTGGCCCGCCCGTGCAGAGCCGCTCGCCTCGGGCGACCCCGTGCCCCAGGCAGCTCGCGGTCCGCAGGGCGCTGCGGGCCGCGGGCGACGCGGACAGGCTTCGACAGCTCTCACACCGCGGCAAGCGCGGTCGGAAGCAAGGGCCTCCAATCATGCCGCGACCACGACACCGTACACCCGCCGGGAACAGGCGAACTCGAGGGCCGCGCTCACGGTGGCCCGAGAGCTGCTGCAGTGCAGGCTGCTGGAGGGCGGCCACGACGTGCTGCTGGAGCGGGTGGCAGAGCTCCTGGGCTTCCCCGCCTTGGGGGCTCACCCCTTCTGCACCCAGCTCCCATCTCAAGCCCAGGGCGGCCTGCGCGGGGGCTCTGCGCGCGCCCGCAGGCTCCAAGGCTACTCCAACGCCAGCGAAGCTGTCGGCACCGGATAGGCAGCGGCGCTACCCCCGCTCCCGGTCTGCGAAGAAGAAGGACTTGACGTAACCCATGGCCCCAGTGGACAGCCGCGCTACCACCCCACGGTGGGCGCGTCAAGCAGAGCTGCGTGGCATGCGGAGCACTACGGTATGGCCTTCTGGATGACGGCACCAGAAGAATACGTGCCCCTCATGATGGACCAAGGACACCCTCACCAGGGCGAACAAGGCTCGCTCCTCAGCCCAAGCTGGGGGGACGAGGCGCCAGAAGACGGTCCCACTGGCCATGCTGGAGGCAATGATTATCGGGTACCGCTAATTCCTCAGGAGCAGGCATACGCTAATCATGGATCACAGGAGGTGTAGGTCGCCACAGCGAGCAGCAGCCCCGCTCCCACAGTCTCCTACCCCTCGGGAGGAGGGCGCAGGGGGCTGTAGGAGAGGGGCCGAGATCCGACATCACCACCGCGGCGTTCGAAGCAAGGTGTTCTCAGGAGGTAGGCCCTCGGCTGGGGAGGTGCCTCAGGGCCTGCCCCTGGCGGAGGACCCATGGTCGTCGGGGGAACCGCTGGCGACCGCTCTACCCCATCGGCGGCGTCCTGGTTTCCGGTCGTCGTTGATGGCACTAGAGTGTGGCGCAAGGCGGGGCCCTTGTCTGGCGATATGAAGCAAGGCCGGTTCCTATGAAGAAGGCCCAGTGCCTGTGAAGCTCGCCGCCCCGTGACACTCTCACGTAATAATGAGTGGGGGTGTACACGCCCCGGAGTCTCAGGGGTGCTGGCCTCAGGCCCTCGGGCTCCCTCCCACGCCTAGTGGCAGCGCTTAGCTCCGCGCTGGTGAGAAGACGTCCAAGACTAGATTTGGTGCCGGACGCGGCCTTTTGTCTGCTTTTGTTGCCTTTCCCTTTGGTTGTCGCTTTCCCCCGCTGGATTTAAGTTGGATTCAAATTTGAGATTTGCGTGTGTTCGGGGAAGGGGTGCTTAGTCTTGTTCGAGCAATTCCTCACGTTTTAGTTACCACTTCGCCTCAGCTGCCTCCCCTCGTGAGCCCCTCGCGAGCTGGGTCAGGCCTAGCTTGCGCGCAGCCCAGACTACCGCCGCCGTGTCCTCTTAGGAGGGTTTTTTACTACAGATCCTATGGATTCGATCAGGGAACACTCGGGACACCACAGCCTCCCACAGCTACCTCAGGGCCCGCACAGGACAAAGGTATACTAGCCGACCAGCGCGTCGCTTAAGCCAACCACTTGGCGCGGGCGCATGGGCAATGTAACGTCTACTAATACGATGAACACAAGTTTTACATGAGGGCCCCCCCTCCAAAATGCTCTCACAGCCATCAGGCCAAAACCTGAGTTCTATTCATGCAGGGTAAGGAAACAGGAACGATGCATGATCAGTCGGATAAATCCCCCAATGCGTCCTCAGGAGCACCACCCGAACCATTGCTGACGTTGCTGAACTCGCCATCACTGTCTGCGTCGCCGCCAGCGGCGTCAGGGCCGTTCACCACACCGCCCTCGTCAGCAGCCACGATCATGTCGTCATTGTCTGAAGCGAAGGCCCTGACAAGAGCATCCACATTGTCTTCCACCCAGTGCGCCAGGTCATCTCGGACGGCCTGGGGGACTGGGGCGATGGCGGCGTCGAAGTCGAAGTGGGGATCCATGTTCCGGAGATGGCTGAAGACGCGAGAAAAGGCGCGCCCGAGCAAGGCGCGGCTCCTCTCCTCCACCAACCTATCGGCCTTGACCGACCGCGCCTCCAGCTGTGTCACCACGTCGGTGAAGAACTGAAGGTTGCCGGCATAGTTGACTGTGTGCGGCTCGCCAACAGCCGCCTCGCAGAGGTTGCCGAAGGCTGTGATGGCTCTCTCCCGGAGCATGGTGAGCATGGGGCCGTGCTCATGCTCCAGGATCCGCCGCTGATGTATCTCGTCCGCATTCTGGCGCGCGACGACCTCGGCCTCCTCCACCTGCTGGCGAAGAAGGAGCACCTCGGCCTGGGAGGTGGTTGACTCCCCTTGCGCTACCTCAAGGGCGGCCCGAAAAGCATCGGCCCGCCGCGTTGCTTCCTCCAGCTTGGCCCTCAAGGCAGCAGTCCTACCTTCAGCCTCAGCCCGGATCAACTCCAGCCTCTCCTCGAACTCGTGCTCGAGGCTCAAGCGCGCCATCGCCACCCGACGTCCGACCTCCTCCAGGACACAGACTTCCCGTGCAGCGACATCATCCTCCGCCTGCGTCACCAAGCGCTCCCTCGTCTCCAGGCGCTCGTATTCGCGGGTACGTTCGGCGGCTTCCAGCGTCAGCGCCTCCTTACGCTTCTGGAGCTCTGCTGGGTCGCCAGAGGCCACCTTCATCGACGCGAGGGCTGCCTCGCGCAGCTCCACTTGCTCCTCCAGTGAGTGGCACCAGGCTAGGAGCTCCCGAGCCCGCTCCTCCGCCGCCTCTCGCCACCGGTTGGCTTCCCGGGCCTCCTCAGCAGCCCGAGATCGAGCCTCCCGAGAGGCCACAAGCGATGCCTTGGCCTCTGCGTTGTCAAGATCGCGCTGACGGCGTGCAAGGGCGATGGCGCCCTCCAGCTCGCGCCTCTCTGCAGCCAGGCGCAGGCCCTCGGCCTCAACGCGCGCGTCTTCATCAGCAAGCTCCTCACCAAGCAGGCTCACCGCGTCAGCCGCCCTTCGAAGGAATCCTTGGCGAAGAGCGCGAGCTCTCGGGAGCGCTCGAGAACGTCTTCCACACCATCATCTGCCCCGAGCAAGCGTCGGGGGCCACGAATCAGCACTCCCCCTCCGGGCAGGGGGCTGGGGGCTGGCACCCTCGCGACGGCCGGGCACGTCATGCCAGAAGCCCGGCCTGGAGCCAGCCCGTCCCCAGATGAAGAGCGCAGGGAGCGCCTCAGCCAATCGCAGTCCACGATCAGGCGAGAAGCCCACGGCAGGCTGGCTATGCCACGAGAAGGCCCGCGAAGGAGGATCGTGAGGTGCGTAGGGGCACGATGCGCCTCAGGACGGTTCGCCTCTCCGATCGCCCTCACCACAAGGGCTCTGCTGCTCAGTGCGCTTGAGGACGATGGAGGGGGCGGAGCCAAGGGGGACGGCACCTCAGCCGTCCCCGCAAGCTCGGTTGGAAGGGGCCTGCGGAGCAAGGATCAATAAAAGCAACAGAAGGATCGGGAGCTAGGAAAGGAGAAGGCTTACTCATCAGTGGCGAAGTACTTCCTACGCTTTAGCAGGCGACAAGGGTAATCGTCGCCCAGGGCCTCCCTTCTCTTCCGGAGGGCCTCAAAGTCCACGCGGAAGCGGCCCAAGAGTTGAGCGCAAGGATCAACCTGCGACGAAGATGGAGCGTCAAGGCGATCCGCGTCTGGGGCGCCTGCCTGATGCGCGCAGCCGATCGCCTCGCCAAGAGAAGCGGCTGGAGCCTTAGGGGCCTCAGTCGCAGGCGCTGAGGGCAGCTGCTTGCCACCCTCAGCCTCAGCGACACGGGCCCCAAGAGCTTCTCCCTCATGAGCATCGCCCGGCGCTGTCACCCCGCCGGGAGCCCCCTCAGCCTCTGGCGCCTCATGCCTCCCTGCTCCGCCACTTGAGGAAGAGCCGCCTTGGCCGACTAGAAGGGCAGTCACCATCACTGGATTCTCGCGAGGCCCCTAGAGGCCGGTGGGGTGCGGCCCCACTTATCAAAGATAGGCATCTGGTTCACAAAATCGCCCCTATTCTGGCAGAGGTACAGCAAGGCCCCTCCCTGCTGGATGCTGCCGGGGTTGGGGTCTCCAGTCAGGATCAAGAGCACTGTCCTCAGCACTTCAGGCATCAGGTCCTCTCCCTGGAGCCTCATACGATCATCACACCCGCTGAAGGCCCACATCCGGCGGGAGTGGCGTTGGAGAGGAGCAATGCGGCGAAGAAGGAACTCCTTCACCACCTTGGGCGCTGTCACGCCAAGCGACCTCAAGAACGCGAAGCGGTGCCTGACGAAGATGAGCCGGGGGCTCTCAAGCGTCTCCTGGCCCCAGCCCGAATTGGGGACAGCAGGCGAAGTTGGCTCCGATAGTAGGGGGCTGGGTATCCCTGCATCCACATACAGCCACCACTCGCGGAACCCAGCCGCGGGCAGAGGGAGCCTGAAGTCAATCCCTGAGGCCGCTGTCTCAGACGCGGCAACGAAGCTCACACAGGCCCAGCATTGGGTAGGGTCGACAAGGCGCAGAGAGAAGAAGTGGCGCAGCAAGGCAACCGAAGGAAGGATGCCCATCATTGCCTCGCAAACAAAGGCGAAGACCGAAAGGAGGGTGATGGATTCAGGACCCAAATGCATCATGTGGATCTGATAGTGGGAAAGCACGACATTGAAGAAATCGGAAAAGGGGGGAACCAGACCCGCCCACAGGGTGTCGGCAAAATACGGGACCTCGGTGGCTATCCTGTCGATGGAGAAGTGGGACGTGGGCCAGGCCGTCGTCCTCCCGCATTCGTTGAAGATAGTAGCCAGAGCCAAGCTGACCTTGCCCAAGCCCTCGGTGGGGGCCGCCAGCGGCGGCGAGCAAGGCGGAGGCATGGTTTTCTTCCCTCTTCCCTTCTTCGTCGAAGCCATGGCGATAGGAAGGGGGGGAAGGTTCGAGATTGGGTTGAAGACGGAAGCTGGAGTTCGAGCGGAGGAAGGACAGAGGGCGCTCAAGCAACAGAAAGGGGAGCGGCTGTGTACGACTACGAGTCCGCCTAGCAAGGCGCAAAATAAGGGGGGCGTGGGGGAACAGTGCCGCCCATGTCCAATCAACCGCCACGCGGCGCCCAAGGCCGTAGGCTGTTAGGGCCCACGACGCTTCGCCCTTGTCCTTTCGTCTCCCTGCACGGCCAAGTCCGGGCGCGCCTTGGGCCCGGGGGCTACTGTCGGTGTTCTGGGAATGGGGGTCCCCAGACTTGCCTGCCTGCGGCCTGCGGCATGGCTCAAAGGGGGCCCGGCATGGCCCGGCTTCATCGACGCAGACCCAAGACCCTCGCGAGGGGCCAAGCCTCGCGGGGCGGACGACACGGAGCTTCCTCAGGCACGGCCACATCAGGCTGGCTCGCGAGGAGGCAGAGAGATCAAGGCGGGGTACCTCACGAGGTGCCCGTGACGCAAGCCATGACGACCAAAGGCGCCAGGCGGGCGCCAGCCCACACAGTGTCCTCCTTTCCTCTTTGGTGCTGTCGGATTTCGGGTTCCGGCAGACCCTTGAGGTTCGAACACTGGGGTGCGCGCGGAGATTTCGCCTCCTACCTACCTGCACCCCTCCGCCTCGCTAAGATCTAAGCTAAGGAAAGAACAGCACAAGAAACACAGGGTTTATACTGGTTCGGGCCACCGTTGTGGTGTAATACCCTACTCCAGTGTGTGGTGTGGTGGATTGCCTCTTGGGCTGATGATGATGAACAATACAAGGAAGAACAGCCTCGCGAGGGTCTGTTCTTGGCTGGGGGGGACGAACTGCTAGGAGGAGTTCAGTCACCCTTCTCTCTCTCTAATTTAGATCCGATCCCCCCTACCCTGTGGGTGGCCGGTCCTATTTATATGCAAAGGCCCTGGGCCTCTTCCCAAATATTGAGCGGGAAGGGCGCCAACAATTGGCCATTTTGAAGGGGAACATCTAGTACACTTATCCTGACTAAAGTTGGTCCTCGCCTGCACAAAGCTCTGGTGGTGACGCCGTCTTGGGCTCCACGATGACCTCCGTCTTGCAGTCCTCCTAGTCTTGGTCTTGTTGCACCGAAATGGCAACTTTTGCCTGATGCCTCGGTACTCTGCGGCTGCGCTTGCCCCCTTTGCACCAAAGGGGAAAGGAGGACACTGCACGGGCTGGCGCCCGCCTGGCGCCCTTGGTCGTCATGGCTTGCATCATGGGCACCTCGTGAGGTACCCTGCCTTGATCTCTCCGCCACCTCGCGAGCCAGCCTGGTGAGGCCGTGCCTGAGGAGGCTCCGCGTCGTCCGCCCCGCGAGGCTTGGCCCCTCGCGAGGGTCTTAAGTTTGTGTTGATGAAGATGGGCCTTGCTGGGCCCCCCTTTGAGCCACGCCACAGGCCGCAGGCAGGCAAGTCTGGGGACCCCCATTCCCAGAACGCCGACAGCAGCCCCCGGGCCCAAGGCACGCCCGGACTTGGCCGTGCAAGGAGGCGAAAGGGTAAGCGCGAAGCGTCGCGGGCCCTAACAGCCTGCGACCTTGGGCGCCGCATGGCGGTTGATTGGACGTGGGCGTCTCCACTTCCCCATGGCGCCTCGGCAACTGCACGGATTGGACAAGTCCCTGCATGCAAAGCGGGTCATGATTACCTGCGATAGTGGGGGCCGACAGTTGGCCCTCGCCGGCTATAAGTACGGATCGACGCGCGCCCTTCCAGTTCATCCCCCTTTGCTTCTCCTTCTTCTTCATGGCCCCGTCGAGGAGGTTCTCGGCCGCAGAGAAGGGGAAGGCTCGCTGGGTAGAGCCTACCTCTCCCCCGCCCAAGCACGGCTGAGGGCGCCCTCACAAACATCTTGTGGCCACCACGGCAGCTCCCCGCAGCCATGGAGATGATTTCTAGCATGGTGACGGGCGGACTGCTGTGGCCGGGGGGCGCGCTTCGGTCGCACGTCCCCCTAGGCCGCGCTTTCGTGCTACAGAGGTGCTGCCGAAGTTCGTTGTGTGGTTAGCGGGGCCGACTAGCACCCGACTTCCACTTCCTCGCTTCCTCCTCGGCGAGCTCCCGGGCGGCACCCTGGGCAGCCTCTGGCTCCAGGCTGACGGCTGCTGCAGCCGGGCCTCATGGGCTTCATTGGAGGTCTCCGCAGCCGGTAGCCTGGCCTGGCCCGCGGTTGGCAGACGTTTTCCCATGCGCGTGGCCTGAGCCGTCGGTGCACCCTGCACTTCAAGTTTGATGGCGATGCCACCCTCTACGTGAGGGTGTTTGGGGAAGATGGTCGCCGTGCAGGGTGCTGCCCTGAGGACGACGACCGTGGCCGGGAACCTAGCTCCAGCGATGATGGAGAGGACAGCACTCGCATGGCTGGTGGCGCACAGGGTTCCCCAAGTTTCTCCGGTTCTTCTTTAGGCGGCGACTCTTCTAGCGGTGGTCGCGGTCAGCCTCCGCGCCGTCGTATCTGCTTGGGAGGTGGTAGCGTGTCTGCCCGCCGTCGCGCCTCGGTGAAGCGCGAGAGGGAGTCGGCCTGAGCCCCGGAGGCAGCTCGAGTCTTCCCTGCGGGCTGGTGTGAGGCGAGCTGCGCGTGATTCGTTCTTTCTTTTCCTTTTTCATGCATAAAAAGACAGTAGTGTGGATCCCCGCGGGGGCGTGTTTGGGTTATTGCTGTTAATCATCGTTTTGCTTCCGTTATCGTGCCTTCCGGCTACGTGCCCGCGCGTGGATAGTTCCCGGCCCCAGCCGTGGGGGGCGACCGACCCAGGCCCTGTGTTCGTGTCGCGGTGCCCGTGGGGCACGGACTGGAGGGGTGCTCCTGTAATGGACCCAAGTCGCGAAACCTTTGAACGACTAGGACAGGAACACTCGCGAGGGCGCTTGGCTGCCCCCCTCGCGAGGCCTTGCATAAGAGAAATCGAGGCAGGAGAGTGAAAAGTCGAAGAACCACAAGCCAAAGACGGCAACAGCTTCAATAAAACTTCGAATGAGAATGAACAAGCCAACTGCGGAAAGCAAATGAAAAAGCCGCGTCCGGCACCTAATCTAGTCTTCGATGTCTTCTCACCAGCGCGGAGCTAAGTGCTGCCACTGGGCGTGAGAGGGAGCCCCAGGGCCTGAGGCCGGCGCTCCTGAGACTCCGGGGCGTGTACAGCCCCAACTCATTATTACGTGAGAGTGTCATGGGCGGCGAGCTTCACAGGCGTTGGCCTTCTTCACAGGCTCCGGGCCTTTTCCAAAACGCAACGGCTTCACAGGCATTCACCTTCTTCACAGGCTCTGGGCCTTTTCCAAAACGCGACAGCTTCACAGGCATTCGCCTTCTTCACAGGCTCTGGGCCTTTTCCAAAATCGGCGGCTTCACAGGCATTCGCCTTCTTCACAGGCTCTGGGCCTTTTCCAAAATGCGGCGGCTTCACAGGCATTCGCCTTCTTCATAGGCTCTGGGCCTTTTCCAAAATGCGACGGCTTCACAGGCATTCGCCTTCTTCACAGGCTCCGGGCCTTTTCCAAAATACGGCGGCTTCATAGGCATTCGCCTTCTTCACAGACTTTGGGCCTTTTTAGGGGTAGAACCTCCGGAGGTGCTGGATGTTCCATGCGTTCTGGACCGGCACCCCCTCCTGAGTCTCCAAGCGTGCGGAGCCAGGCCTGGAAACATGAACAACCTTGAACGGGCCCTCCCACATGGCAGAGAGCTTGTGCAATCCCTCCCTGGAGAAAACCCGCCTGAGCACGAGGTCTTCTACCTCGAGAGTTCTGGGGCGGATGTTGCGGCAGTGATATCGTCGCAGTGCTTGTTGGTACCTCGCCGCTTGCAGCGCGGCTTCTCGGCGACGTTCCTCCCCCAGCACGAGGTCCATCCCCCGCATGGCGTCCTGCTGCGCCTCGTCGAACGCCAGGACCCGTGCAGAGCGACGTCTGACCTCATGAGGGAGGACCGCTTCGGCTTCGTAGACCAGGAAGAACGGGGTCTCTCCAGTTGGCTTGGTCGTGGTTGTGCGGATGGACCACAACAAGGACTGAAGCTCATCGTACCAACCTCTGCCGCAGGCCTCCAGCTTCTTCTTGAACGTCCTGGTCTTGAGGCCCCTCAGGACCTCTACGTTGGCTCGCTCGGCCTGGTCGTTGCTTCGGGGGTGCTCCACCGAAGCGTAGCATATCTGCGTTCCAAGGTTAGCACAATATGTTTTGAAAAGGTTACTGGTGAACTGCGAACCGTTGTCCGTGATGATGCGGTTCGGCACCCCGAACCGGCTCACGATGCCCCTGATGAACTTGACCGCGGAACACGCGGGGATGGTGCAGACGGCCTCTACTTCAGCCCACTTGGTGAACTTGTCCACGGCGACGTAGAGGTAGCGGTAGCCCCCTGGCGCCCGAGGAAACGGGCCCAGGATGTCCAGCCCCCAGATTGCGAATGGCCAGAAAGGGTTATAGTCTGCAGGCCTCCTGCCGGCTGATGGATCTGCTTGGCATGGAACTAGCAGGCCTCACAAGCTTTCACTAGTTCGACGGCATCACTGAGTGCGGTGGGCCAATAAAACCCACTGTGGAACGCCTTGCCTATGAGGGTCCGTGATGATGAATGATGTCCACTGTCTCCGCCGTGTATATCTTCCAGCAGTTCCTTTCCTTGCTCCTTGGAGATGCAGCACAGGGATACACCGTTTGGTCACTTCCGGTAGAGCTCTCCATCCTTGATGCAGTATGCCGTGGCCTGCCGTGCCACACGCTCCGCTTCCTCCTCCTTCTTCGGTAGGGTCCCTTGTGTTAAGTAACTCCGGAGCTCCGTGATCCAGCACCCCTCCTGAGGTTCCATCGTCAGGAGCAGGCATGCTCCTGAGGCCGGGGCTCCTGAGGCAGGTGGCTGGGGGAGCTCCTCCCGAGGCTGAGCCGTGTTTGACAATGAAGGCAGGGATGAGGGCTTGAAGAGCCGCTCCTCGAAAATGCCAGGCTCCTGAGGTAACCGCCTGGACGCCCGTTTGGCGATGTCGTCGGCCTCCTGATTGGTGCCACGGGGCACATGTTGCAACTCCAACCCCCAGAACTGCTTCTCCATCCTGCGGACCTCCGCAAGGTAGGCTTCCATGTGCTCATCTTTCGGCTCGTACACCTTGTTGGATAAATTGACAAGGAGCTGCGAATCGCCCTTGATGGTGAGGTGTTTCACCCCCAGGGCAGCTGCGGCCTTCAAGCCTGCTATTAAACCTTCATACTCCGCTATGTTGTTGGAGACCTTTTCACCTTGCTGGAAACAGAGCTGCATAGCGTAGTAGAGCTTGTCCTGAGTGGGCGATATAAGCACCGCCCCAGCCCCAAAGCCATGCCTGAAGAACGCCCCATTGAAGTACATGACCCAGCCTTCTGGCGCCTCGCTTCCCGGGGAGAGGGACCGATCCTCGTCGGCCTTGAGGTCTGGTGCCTCCGTCCATTCTGCCACAAAATCCGCCAATGCTGCTCCCTTGATGACTCTGGTCATGCTGAATTCGAGCTGAAATGCTTGCAGTTCTATGTTCCACTCAGCGACCCTTCCAGCTGAGTTAGGGCTCCTGAGCACTCTCTCCATGGGTTATGATTAGACGACCTTGATGGGGTGACCCTGAAAATAGTGCCGCAGCTTGCGCAAGGCCACCAGTAGCACGAGGAGGAGTTTCTGAGGCATGGGGTACCGTGCCCTCGTGTCCCGCAACACCATGCTGATGAAGTACACTGGGTGCTCAACGAGGTTGGGTGCGTCAGTGCTAGTGGCTCCCTTGGGAGACCATGGCGCCTCCTAAGGCGATGAGGCCTCCTGAGGCTGGCCATCTGGGAGAGGGGCCTCTCCCACCTCCGGTGCACTCCTCCGCGGTGGTTGATCCTCCTCAGCCGCGATGGCGGTTTCTGTGGGCCTTCCTTGTTCCTGTTTTGCCTTGTCCCGGGCTGCTGCTGTGGTTTTGATGCGAAGCTCCTCTCTAACCGCCACCAGGGCTGCGTTGGCGGAGTAGGGAGTGGCAGCGAGGTAAAGCACCAGGGGCTCTTGAGGGCGCGGAGCCACCATGACCGGTGGGCTGGTCAGGTATCTCTTGAGATCCTGGAACGCCTTGTCGGCCTCTTCAGTCCACTCAAAGGGCCCCTTTTTCTTCATTAGCTGGAAGAAAGGCAGCGCTCGCTCCCCCAACTTGGAGATGAAGCGCTCTAGCGCGGTCACGCGCCCAGTGAGCTTCTGCATTTCTCTGAGGGTCTTTGGCGGGCTCATGTCCTCGACCGCCTTGACCTTTCCGGGTTAGCCTCGATGCCTCGGTGGGACACGAGGAAACCCAAGAGCTTTCCCGAGGGGACTCCGAACACACACTTCTCTGGGTTGAGCCGTAGGTTCACTGTGTTGAGGCTCGCGAAGGTCTCCTCCAGGTCTTGTATCAAGGTCCTTGCCTCCCGAGACTTTACCACAATGTCATCAATGTAAGCCTCAACATTCTTCCCAAGCTGTGGGCCCAAGGTGATGTGCATCAGCCGCTCAAAGGTCGCCCCAGTGTTATGCAACCCGAATGGCATGCATGTGTAGCAGTACACCCCACACGGGGTTAGGAAGGCTGTCTTTTCGACATCCTCTACCGCCATCTTGATCTGGTGATACCCGGAGAAGGCATCCAAGAAGCATAGCAAGTCGCATTCCGCGGTGGAATCGACGATCTGGTCGATGCGGGGGAGCGGGAACGGATCTTGCGGGCATGCCTTGTTGAGGTTGGTGAAGTCGACACACATGCGCTCCTTTCCTCCCTTCTTTGGCACAACGACGGGGTTGGCCAACCAATCCGGGTATCGGACCTTGCAAATGACCCCAGCGGCTTCTAATTTGTGGGTCTCTTGGACAATGAAGGCCTGCTTTTCTGTGGACTGCCGCCTTGCCTTCTGCTTCACAGGGCGCATGTTGGGGCACACGTTGAGGTGATGCTCGATTACACTCCTAGGGATCCCCGCCAACTAGTCAGGCTCCCAAGTGAATACCTTCTTGTTCGTGCGCAGGAACCCGACCAGGGCCTCCTCCTGCTCGGGTTCGAGGTTGGCGCCTATGGTGAAAGTGGCGTTGGTGGACCCGTCCTCATCGACGGGTATCTGCTTGGTTTCTGCCTTGTCTTGGGTGAACAATTGTTTCTTCTTGGCGGGTGCAGCCCCCTTGGGCTCGGGGGTCTCCGAGTCGGCGGGCTGTGCCGACGCCGCCGTCTTGAAGGCGAGCTTGAGCACACGCAGCGCGTCTCCGGTGTCCCCGTGCACGGTGAGGACACCCCTGCTCCCGGGCATCTTCATGAGGTTGTATGCTAGGTGCGTCGCGACCATGAACTGGGCCAGCGCTGGGTAGCCGAGGATGGCGTTGTAGGGGAGGCCGATGGGGGCGATGTTGAAGTCGACCAGCTCCGTGCGGAAGTTGCTGTAGGTGCCGAAGGTTACTGGGAGCCGGATCTGTCCCAAGAAGCTGGATGATCCGCCCCCAACGCCTGAGAAGGGCCGGCTGGGTTGCAGCCGTTCCAGGGGTATGCAGAGGAGGTTGAAGGCCTCGATCGAGAGCACGCTGAGGCCCGCACCGCCATCGATGAGAGTTCTGGTGACGGCCACCTGGCAGATGGTGGGGGTGCACAACATGGGGAGCGCACCCGAGTAGGCCGAGTTGGAGGGGTGGACCTCCGAGCTGAAGGTCATGCCGGCCTTGGGCGCCCCCGGTCGGGAGAGCCCCCTGCCGCGTGGAAGCGGCGCTGACCCGGCGGATGAACGGCTTGATGTGGAGACTTGTAGGCGGCGCCTGCGAGCCGCCCAGGAGGGCCGTGACGACCGGGGGTGTTGGTGTAGCGTGATGGGCGGAGAAGAGGCCGCGGGGCTCTTCCCAAGAGGCCACGGAGGCTGCCGGCAGGTGGAGCAGCCATGCACGCGGAGCGCTGGTGAGGGCCATGGGGAGCTAGTTGGCCATGACCCTATCGTCACCTCCAGCTTCGAGGTTGGCCTCCTCGTACGCCAGCAAGAAGGCCAGCGGATCAGTCGCGCTGCCGTAGCACGGCGGCGTCGTTGGCTTGAACTTGTCCGGCCACCGTACCCGTTGCAGGGCTGTGGCCAGGGCTCGGAGCCCCCTGGCCCCCGTGCTGGCGCCGGCGGCCGGAGCGGGCGACGCGCTACTCATTGCGAGGCAGGTTGTGGGGGTGGCGAAAGGGAAAACTCCGGTGCACCCCTACCTGGTGCGCCAAATGTCGGATTTCGGGTTCTGGCAGACCCTTGAGGTTCGAACACTGGGGTGCGCACGGAGATTTCGCCTCCTACCTACCTGCACCCCTCCGCCTCGCTAAGATCTAAGCTAAGGAGAGAACAACACAAGAAACACAGGGTTTATACTGGTTCGGGCCACCGTTGTGGTGTAATACCCTACTCTAGTGTGTGGTGTGGTGGATTGCCTCTTGGGCTGATGATGATGAACAATACAAGGAAGAACAGCCTCGCGAGGTTCTGTTCTTGGCTGGGGGGGACGAACTGCTAGGAGGAGTTCAGTCACCCTTCTCTCTCTCTGATTTCGATCCGATCCCCCCTACCCTGTGGGTGGCCGGTCCTATTTATATGCAAAGGCCCTGGGCCTCTTCCCAAACATTGAGCGGGAAGGGCGCCAACAATTGGCCATTTTGAAGGGGAACATCTAGTACACTTATCCTGACTAAAGTTGGTCCTCGCCTGCACAAAGCTCTGTTGGTGACGCCGTCTTGGGCTCCACGATTACCTCCATCTTGCAGCCCTCCTGGTCTTGGTCTTGTTGCATCGAAATGGCAACCTTTGCCTGATGCCTCGGTACTCTGCGGCTGCGCTTGCCCCCTTTGCACCAAAGGGGAAAGGAGGACACTGCGTGGGCTGGCGCCTGCCTGGCGCCCTTGGTCGTCATGGCTTGCGTCACGGGCACCTCATGAGGTACCCCGCCTTGATCTCTCCGCCTCCTCGCGAGCCAGCCTGGTGAGGCCGTGCCTGAGGAAGCTCCGCGTCGTCCGCCCCGCAAGGCTTGGCCCCTCGCGAGGGTCTTAAGTCTGTGTTGATGAAGATGGGCCGTGCTGGGCCCCCCTTTGAGCCACGCCACAGGCCGCAGGCAGGCAAGTCTGGGGACCCCCTTTGCTAGAACGCCAACAGGTGCAAAGGGAGCAAGCGCAGGCGAGAGCATCAAGCAAAGGCACCCGTTTCGGTGCAACGAGACCAAGACCAGTCCAACGGCAAGAAGGAAGTCATGGTGGAGCCCAAGCTAGCGTCACCACCAGAGCCTTTGGCAGGCGAGGACCAACTTTAGTCAGGATAAGTGTACCCGACGTTCCCCTTCAAATGGCCAATTGTTGGCGCCCTTCCCGCTCAATATTTGGGAAGAGGCCCAGGGCCTTTGCCTATAAATAGGACTAGCCACCCACACGGTAGAGGGGAGAGGGAAAAATCGGATCGAGTAACATCACAGAGAGAGAGAGAAGGGTGACTGAACTCCCCCTAGTAGTTCATCCTCCCAACCAAGAACAGACCCTCGCGAGGTTGTTCTTCCTTGTATTGCTCATCATCATCAGCCCAAGGGGCAATCGACCATACCACACACTAGAGTAGGGTGTTACACCACAACGGTGGCTCAAACCAGTATAAACCCTGTGTCTCTTGTGATGTTCTTCCCATAGCTTAGATCTCAACGAGGCGGAGGGGTGCAGGTAGGTAGAAGGCGAAATCTCCGCACGCACCCCAGTGTTCGAACCTCAAGGGTCTGCCGGAACCCGAAATCCGACAGCCGCCCAAGCCGCGCCTGCTCTCGCTGTGCGTTCAGGGCCCGGATGAGTCCACTCGCGACTACCTGAGGCGGCTGGTTGAACTGCGCAACTCTTGCGAAGGGGTGCACGAGGTCCAAGCTATCGAATACTTCACCACCGGATGCCAGGAGGGCACCTTGCTCAAGCACCGACTCATTTGCGATGAGCCTTCTACACTCGACGAACTGCTGATCATAGCATACAAGTATGCCACTGCCGACTCCTCCATGAAGTCGGAGCTCCGAGTGGACACTTCCAGAAAGGTGCTCCCTCCGGCCCCCAGAATGCCGGCTGCCGAAAACAGTCAGCGGCAGTAGCTGAACGACAACAAACGCAAGGCCCCACTACCGGCTCCCACTAGCCGGCAGGTGGCGACAGTCGAAGATCAGCAGCCTGAGGGATAACCCAGCCCCAAGTGCCAGAAGGGCGGCAAGCCTGCTTGGCTGCTCGCCTTCTCCTACGAGAAGACCCTTGATGCTCCCTGCAAATTCCATAGCGGCGCGAAGCCGTCCAATCACATCACCCGGAAGTGCCACTGGCTCACCCGAATCACCAAGGGCGAAGGACTGCTGCCCCCTCCGCCTGTTGGCCCGCCGCCACCTCCTCACCAGCTGCCAGCGGCTCAACCAGCAGTCGGCGCCATTCAAGATGATTGCCTCGAAGAACATGGAGCCTACGTCGTCTTCACAAGTGTGGTTGACGATCCGCGCACTCGGTGTCAGCAGCACCGAGAGGTGAACGCCATTGCTTCAAGTGCTCCAGAATTCATGCATTGGTCCGAGAAGCCCATCAGCTGGAGCCGTGCTGACCACCCAGAGGTGATGCCCTCTTCGGGTTCTTATGCTCTGTTGCTGGATGCCACCCTTGCAACAGAGAGGTGAGCTACTCGTTTCTCCTGAATTCTGATAGATGGCGGCAGCAACACCAACATCCTATACCGCGATACCATGCAAAAGTTATGCATTAAAGAGAGGCAGCTCCAGCCCAGCCGGACTGTTTTCCATGGTATTATGCCCGGCATGTCCTGCTCACCAATCGGCCAGGTCAAGATAGATGTCATCTTCAGAGACAAAGATCACTTCCGCCGCGAGGCGATTTGTTTTGAGGTGGTGGATCTCGAGAGCCCTTATCATGTACTCTTAGGCCTGCCGGCTCTAGCCAAGTTCATGGCGGTGCCACACTGTGCCTACCTCAAGATGAAGATGCCAGGGACCAAGGGCATTATCACGATATCCGGAGATTATGAGAAGTCGGCCGATTGTGCCGCGGCTAGTAGTTGGCTGGCCGAGTCCCTTGTGATTGTTGCTGAAAAGAAGCTCCTAGACCGGGTGGTCGCCATGACCAGCAAGCAGACGAACATGTCACTAGAGCCCAAAGAGTCAGTGACCTAGGGCTCCTTCCAGCCGGCCAAAGAGACGAAGAAGATTCCCTTGGACCCAGAGCACCCAGAAAGGCACGCTGTCATAGGGGCCAACCTTGACAGCAAATAGGAAAGCGAGCTCGTCGATTTCCTCCGAAAGAATCGGGACATCTTCACATGGTCTCCCAAGGACATGTCGGGTGTTCCGACAGATTTTGCCGAGCACAAGCTACATGCCAGATCAGATGCCAAGTCGGTCAAACAACCCCTCCGCCGACTGTCGGAGGAAAAAAGAAGAATTGTTGGGGAAGAGATAGCCCGGCTTCTAGCAACCAGCTTCATCATAGAAGTATTTTTTCCAGAGTGGCTCGCCAACCCAGTCCTTGTACTGAAGAAGAAGAACAAGTGGCGCATGTGCATTGATTACACTAGCCTCAATAAAGCTTGTCCCAAGAATCCGTTTTCTTTGCCTCGGATTGACCAGGTGATAGACTCTACAGCCAGATGTGAGGTATTGAGTTTTTTGGATGCTTATTTAGGATACCACCAAATCAATTTGAACCCCGCAAACCGCCTGAAGACCGCTTTCATCACACCATTCAGAGCCTTTTGTTACCTGACCATGACATTTGGCTTGAGAAATGCCGGTGCCACCTTTCAGTGTTGCATGCAAAAGTGCCTCGTCAAGAAACACGGCAGAAATGCCCACATATATGTAGACGATATTGTGGTGAATACGGAGAAGCGCGGCACCCTCTTAGAAGATCTCAAGGAAACTTTTGAAAATCTGCGCCGGTTTCAGATCAAGCTCAACCAGAGAAATGCCTCTTTGGGGCACTAGTCGGCCAACTCCTTGGCTTCCTGGTCTAGGAACGCGGAATTGAGTGCAACCCTGTGAAGATCCAAGCCATTGAGAGGATGAAGAAGCCCACCCGATTGTGAGACGTCCAGAAGTTCACCGGCTGCTTGGCATCTATCAGCCGCTTCATCAGTCGGCTGGGTGAGAAGGCTCTTCCCCTGTACCAGCTCATGAAGAAAACCACTCACTTCGAGTGGAACGATAAGACAGGTGAGGCCTTTCTCCAGTTGAAGAAGATGCTGACTACCCCGCCTGTCCTAGCAGCCCCGACTGCCAAAGAGCCCACGTACCTCTACATCGCTGCCACCAGCCCGGTGGTCAGCACTGTCATAGTAGTGGAGCGCCTAGAGGCCGGCAGGGCACAGCCGGTCCAGAGGCATGTGTATTACTTGAGTGAGGTGTTGTCCACCTCAAAGCAGAACTATCCCCACTACCAGAATATGTGCTACGGCATGCACTTTGCCACTAGGAAGCTGAAGCCTTATTTTCAAGAGAACCCCATCACGGTTGTCTGCACTGCTCCACTTGCCGAGATCATAGGCAACAGAGATGCGTCTGGCCGAGTGGCCAAATGGGCCATTGAGATGCCCCCCCTACATCATCTTCTACCAGCCGCGCACCGCCATCAAGTCCCAAGCACTGGCCGACTTCCTCGTCGACTGGGCTGAGACCCAGTACATGCCGCCTGCTCCGGACTCCACCCATTGGTGGATGCACTTTGATGGCTCGAAAATGCGCACTGGCATGGGAGCCGGCATCGTCCTCACCTACCCCAAAGGTGACAAGCTCAGATACACATTGCAAATTCACTTCACCGCCTCCAACAACGTGGCCGTGTATGAGGCGCTAGTACACGGCCTTCGGCTAGCCCAAGAGATCGGCATCCACCGGATCCTCTTCTATGGCGACTCCAACCTGGTGGTCCAACAGTCATCTGGAGACTAGGACGCCAAGGATGCAAATATGGCAAGTTATCGTTTCCTCGTTCAGCAGCTCAGTGGATATTTTGAGGGGTGCGAGTTCCTTCACGTGCCACGAAATGAAAACGAGCCAGCTGATACCCTGGCACGGATCAGCTCCACCCGTCAAGCAATACCAGCCAGCGTCTCCCTCCAGTGCCTCCGCAAGCTGTCGATCAAGCCTTCTCCAGAATTCGAGTCCATCTTCGTACTGGCTGCTCCTGAAGCAGTCGGATCTGACTCAATAGCTTTAGCAGCTGGCCCGGGGACTTCAGCACGCGGCGCGGGGATTACGGCAGTCGCACCCGGCCCGGGGATTGCCGCAGTTGGCCCGGGGACTTCACCAAACGGCTCGGAAAATGCAGCAGCTGCACCCGGCCCGGGGACTTCATAGGTCGGCCCAAGGGTTGTGACAGTCAGCCCAGAGACTTCATCAGCACAACCCATCCTCAACTTCTTGGTAACCAGAGAACTGCCGGCTGATGAGATCTCGACCCGGCAAGTGCAACGCCGAGCAGGAGCCTACACAATAGTCAATCGAGAGCTCGTCAGGCGCAGCCTGACCGAAGTCTTCCAACGCTGCATAGAAGCAGAGAAGGATCAAGCAATCCTCAAAGACATCCATCAAGGCGAGTGCGGTCATCACGCGGCCTCCAGATCCCTTGTCGCCAAAGCTTTCCGCCATGGTTTCTTCTGGCCGACTGCTTTGGAAGACGCCAAGGAGTTGGTCAAGCATTGCATAGGGTGCCAAAAATTCAGCTCCAAGCAATATCTACCCGCTTCTGCACTCAAGACCACCCCCCTTACCTGGCCTTTATCCGTGTGGGGGATGGACATGGTGGGACCATTCAAGACAGCACATGGCAGCATGACCCACCTACTTGTCGCCGTGGACAAATTCACCAAGTGGATCGAAGCAAAACCAATCCAGGAACTGAATGGTCCGACTGCTGTGACCTTCATTGCCGACATCACCGTCCAGTACGGCGTACCACACAGCATCATCACCGACAATGGCAAAAACTTTGCCAAGGGAGCCCTGTCCATTTTTGCGCGACGCAGGGCATCCGACTGGACTTAGCGTCCGTTGCCCACCTGCAGTCAAACGGCCAAGCCGAGCGAGCAAACGGCCTCGTTCTCTCTGGCATCAAGCCCCGACAGGTCGAGCCTCTGGAGCGATCGGTCGTCTGCTGGATCGATGAGCTCCCGGCCGTCCTTTGGAGCCTTCGCACCACTCCGAACAAATCAATCGGCTTCACTCCATTCTTCCTCATTTACGGGGCCGAGGCCGTCATCCCAACTGACATCAAGTACGACTCACCTCGTGTCACCATGTACATAGAGGCGGAGGCGAAAGAAGCAAGAGAAGACGGCGTTGATCTGCTGGAAGAGGGAGGCTGTTAGCACTCAGCCGGTCCACCATCTACCAGCAGAATCTACGCTGCTACCACAGTCGGAAGGTCAAGCCAAGATCGTTCCAAGAAGGAGACCTTGTGCTCCGGCTGATCCAGCGAACAGCCGGCCAGCACAAGCTCTCGGCCCCTTGGGAAGGCCCGTTCATCATCATCAAAGCTTTGGGCAACGACTCCTACTACCTCATCGATGCGCAGAAGCCCAGAGCACGCAAGAGAGACGACTCCGGCAAGGAATCGGAGCGCCCGTGGAATGCAAATCTCCTCCGAAGATTTTACAGTTGAAAGCAGTATGTACCATGCCATCTTTTGTATTAAACGCTAAGACATCAGGACCCTCGAGGAGCACTTGGGGGTTACCGTCTTTATCTATATGACAAGTTCTATGTCTATAAATGTGTTATTTGTTATCTCGCCAAGCACCAGGTTCGACCAGTCGGCCTGGGGGCCTGCCGCCTTGTGCTATGCCCATGCTACCTGCAGTCGGACAAGTAATGTGCCGGCACCTAAGCCCACTCTTGCCATCAGCCGCAGCCCGCAGAGCGACTCTCCGGCTAGCCAGAGTTAAAGGCAGGAAAGGGTGCCCACATGAAAAATGGCTAAGGACCAAAGCATTCGCATAGGCCAAGCCTGCGTCCCGCTTTGCCGACTAGCTGTTGAGCAGCTGGCCGGCCGGTTTCTACAACTTTACTTGCTACACTCTACAAAGGCTAAGTACTTGCCATCCAAAAAAATGGCCAAGTACTTAGCCCAGCCACAGACCGCGGAGTGGGTGGCCGGTTGGCAAGATGACAGTTAAGGGAAGGCGACAAAGGAAAAAGTCAAAAAGAGCAGAAGAGCAAGGCAAGTTGGAAATTGGCAAAGATAATTTACATAACAAAAGGCCCTTGGCCAGCATTCAACAGAGTTTGAATAAACCCCGAGCAGGTGGAACTGCACAAATCTAACAAGTCTGTTCCAAAGAAATTACAAAATAGGAAGAAAAAGATAACTTGGCCACCTAGGCCAGAGGAGCAGAAGCCAGATCGGAGGGGTCGGTGGAGGTCGAGGATCCGGGTGGTGGAGCGGCCGCCTGGTCGATCTCGGCCTGGTCAACACCAGCGGCAGTCGGCTCATCGGCATGTCGCCCATTGGTCGAGACTTGGTCAAGATGAGGCTGGCTGTCGCCTCCATCATCCGACACATCGTCTCCGCCGTCCTCGTCCTCCTCTTCTTCGCCTTCATCGCTGGAGGCGATCTCCTCCACCGAGTCCTCGCCGCCTTCAGGGTTTAGCCCAAACCAGTTGGGCGGCGCCTCGGCACCCTCCTCATTCAGCTCGGGGAGGAAGACGCTGGTTTCCGTGTACTCGGCTATCGCCGTGGCACGATGATAGGGGTCGGGTGCCACCACCGCTAGCTCTTCGACGGCTTCAGCACGGAGGGTGACTAGTTGGTCCAGGTTCAGCCCAGGGTACCACCCCTTGACGGACTCCAGGGCCTACCGTGTGACTGCCTAGGCTGCGGAGCCCTTCCACGCCTCGAAGCGGCCAATGGCCACCTCTAACTAGTCGGAGGTCCGACTGGGGGTGCGTAGAATCGGAGTACCTGGCCACAGGGAAGAAACCACCTGAGCTCCGGTGCACTGCAGACGGTGGAGCGCTCGGTGGGCCGGCTGAAGGCGAGCTTGAATGGCAAGCAGCTGCTTCGCGAGGGTCCGAGGGGTGTTGGGTGCAATTTCTGCAACAGCCAGCCTTCGCTCGTCACAGCGGGCCTTGATGGCTTGGCTGGCGGCGACGGCGTGACCAGGAAAATACTCTGCACAAGAAGAAAAGGAAGCATGAAGTCGGAGGTCTGGTTTGAACAAGAAGTGGGCAGACGGAAGAAAGGGAAGAATGGCTTACCATCAAGCATGTCCTCAATCTCGCCGTAGCCGTCGATTAGAGCCTTCTCCTTATCGACCCAGCTCGAGCGCTAGGTCTCGAACTCAGCCTCGAGCGCCTTCTCCATGTCTTGGAGCTTCTGCAACTCCACCTGGTGCTGGTCCGCCTGGTCAGCCAATTTCTTGGCCAGGCGGTCGCGCTCTTGCTCCATCCGGCTGCGCTCCTCCTCCTTGGCGCACAATGTGGTTTGCACCTCGCCCAGCCGGTGCTGCAAGTTGGCATTGGCTCCTGCGGAAGACAAAAAAGAAAAGACAGTCAGCAAGATAGAAAAAGAAAAAGAGTAGTCACTGGAAGATCCAGCCTGACTGCTCAATAGTCAGCTCGAATCTCGGGGGCTACTCCCCGCGGGTGCGCTGGCGCGCCCCTGCGTGAATAAGGAAGAAGCACTTACGCCGGCTATCGGTCAGTTCAGTAGTCCGCTTGGCCAGCTCCTGGACGTGAGAGTTGAAGGCGGTCGCATGGATGTTGTGATAATCCTGCAACCAAGACAAGAGAAGAAAGAAGAAGATGTTAGCACTCGGAACTTGCCTTAAGTTCTGAGCCACCTACTCAGCAGTCGGCCCGGAACTTGGGGGCTACACCCATTGGGTGCGCTGGTGCGCCCCCTCGTAAGATTTCAAGAAAAATACAAGGCTCGGGAGACATACCCGGATGGCGGCCCGCATTGCCAAGAACTCTTTGGTGTATTGTTGGAGGGCGGAGCTTTGGGCCTAGAGAAGGGCCTGGGCGTCGATAGTGGCACAGTTCAGCACATTTGTCACGCTTCCGGGAGTACATTCTGACGAAGTGGTGCTGCTGGCTTCAGCGTTGGGGGCCGATGAGCTCGCGGCCCCAACTTCCAGCGGCCTTGGGGCCGACACTGCTTTCTCCGGGCGACGACGCCCCTGAGTGCGGACCACCGGGGCAGAGGCCACCACCAACTCATCGCTAGCTGGTGGCGCCGGCGACTCCTCTGGACGACTGCTAGGCGCGTATGCAGTCAGCGCTTGCGGAGGCTCCTCCGCCCCCAAGATGACGGCGCCGCCTCCTCCGCCTTCTGCGACTGGCTGGTCATTGTCGGCTCCTCCAGTCGGTGCCTCAGCCCCTGGCGCCGGTGGGCCAGCGCGTAGGGGGTGATTAGTTGCGGTGCTTGGACGGACGTGGCTTCTCTACCCGTGCTTTGGCGACCGCGTCCACTCGTTCCCTGGCCGTGATGTCGGCCTGGGCCTTGGTGGCTGCGTTGGCTTCGTCCTGCACCGCCTTGGCTGCCACCGCCTTCTGCCACTCGGCCTCTTCCCGCTCCTCACATGCCTCCCGTGTGTCCCTCTCTGTTGCCGCCTAGAGCTTGGCGCACGGGTCTATGCGGCGGGCGTTGACAGAGCTCTCCATCCCACCGATGATGGAAGCAAAGGCCAACTGCTCAAGAGAGAGTGGGGCCCTGATCAAAAAACACAAGAAGAAATTCAGAAAGAATCATGGCAAGAAAGGCAATGAAAAAAACGCGAGGGGAGTCAAAGTACTTACATTGGGCCTCCTTCGCGGCGGCTGGGTTCCTCGGTTTCTTTGGCTGGCTACCAAACAACGGCTTGGCGGCTCGACGCTTCTATGAGCCGCCTGGCGCAGCCGGCGCGGCTAATGAGCTGCCACCCGCCTTGTCGGCTTCGTGAGGGTGTCGTGGCTCGTCTTCATCCTCATTGTCGTTCGGCCATGCCTCAACGCCGCCTCCTCCAGAGTCGCCTGCTCTGCTGCCACTGCCTGTGGCGTCGTCTTCCTCTAAGGCGTCCGCCCCCAAATTGGGGTCGTCCACATCGCTCACCGCCTGGTCCAGCTGGTATTCTTAGCCCTCCTCCAATGCGTCAGCTACCGACTGGGACGTGAGGATCTGCACAAGTGATTGATTAGTCGGCAAAAAGCAGAACTCGACACATGAGAAGAAAAAGAATCAAGGGCTTACCGCGGGCGGAGGGTTTGCGCGGAAGTATGGCCGCTTGCCGAACTACCACTCTCCCTTCGAGAGCTTGCAGTTCAAAATAAACTTTACCAGGCAGGCCCGCTCATCCGGCTGATCAGGTGAGCCCGGTTTGGTGGGGAACACCCGACGCACCACAAAGGCGGTCAGCAGGCCCGAGGCCTTCAGGACTTCCGACTCCGTCATCTCCCGGAGCCGGGTAATGGCGGCAAGGGAGGCGACCGATAGTACCTTCGGCTCGAAGGTCCAGTTGGTGTGGGGTTTGGCTGGCGGGCTGGCCTTGTACGTCGGTAGGTTGACGAAGTCGTACTCCGGGTGGACGTTCTTCATGTAGAAGTACGACCGCTGCAAAAGCTTGACCGACTGTGTCAGGCTGATGGCCGGGAAGCAGTTCACAGCACCCAAGCTATGAACTGCGACGAAGGCGCCGCACTGAGCCGCCTCGTTCTCGGTGGCGGTGCCGAGCTTGGTGGTGCGGCTGAACAGCTTGAGGGTGGGGGAAATGCCGAGATAACCCTTGCAAAGGGTGACAAAGGCCGAGAACAGCACCACCGTATTGGGCGTCAGGTGCTGCGGCTAAAGGTGGTAGAAGTGGAGGAAGGCTCGGAGGAAGTTGCTCGCCGGCAAGCCAAGGCCGCAGATGAAGTGCGAGCGGAAGACGACCCGATCGCCATCCTTCGGAGCCGACAAGATCCCCCCCTCGGGCGGCGGGCGTGCCCGGACGTAGTCCTCGTCGGGCAGCCGCTGCGTTTGGCGGAGGAAGGTGATGTGATCTTCATGCACGTTGGAGCCATCCCAAGCCCCGGCCCGCGCCATGAGGCTCAGACTTGACGGAGGCAAAGAACTTGGGCGAGCGAGCGGACCCGCGGTGGTGCGGCAGCTCCGCGGGCGAGACGCGCTCGACGACAAGGAGCTATGGCGGCGCTTTGGCAAGGCAACGGGAGCGCATCGACAGCAGCGAGAGGAAGAAGGAAGAGGGGAGAGTGGGGGCACGCGTGCGTCTGCCACCCCTCACCTCCCCCTACTTATAGCCCCAGGCGGCGAAGCCGAAGGGCCAAGAACGTGGGGGTCATGGGATTAACTGCGCCCACGCCCCCACGACCCCGCTTTAACCACACAGTAACGACATGTAGTTACTGTGCGGCTAGATTCCAACCGTTCGCCTCGGCCGGACCTGATCCACGCACGCACCGAGGCACGGTAGTGGCGGGCCCCAGCCTGCGGTGACGTCTCGTCACGCGTGTGGGCTGGTCAGCTAGCCCAGCTGGCTGGCGCCGCGTGGCGCGCAGGCAGCAGGTGGCCAGGCTGCCGCCTGGCTGGCACGCCACCCGGCTCTCGTCGCGATGTTTCAAAATCATCAGGCAGTCCACCAGGTTGCGGCCGGTTTGTAACAGTCGGCACTTCAAAGGGCGGATGGAACAAGATCATCAGACCACTCGGTGTAGGAAGCTGCTGAGGCTTCTCGCTTTCGCAGCAGCGGTGCCTCACCAACTTCGGGGCCTACTGTCGGAGTAAACGACCACGTGTAGCCTCATCTGCTCCCCATGACGATTGAAGACATCGGGGCCGGCTACGCCCCTCAAACCTCAAGGATGAAGTACCGCCTTCTCGGGGTCGGCTGGTAGCATCGGCCGGCTGCCAGAGGGAGGCGCTCTTCAAAAGAAGCCATGAGATGGGCTGACTCCTGGCAGGCGGCCTCCAGAGAGGCCGGCTCCTAGCAGGCGGCCCCTCATGCCCTCAAAGTTTGCACCACATTAAGGTGAGGATACGGGTGTGGCTACAGTACTGTCTGCCACCCTAGAATCCAGGGCAGAGTGTGGACACAAAGCAGCGTGCCGGACGGACATCCCCGTCCGGCGCGGCACTATTGCCACACGGCCCGTGACATCACTCATGGCAGAGAAGGCCATGCCCCCACTACGGGCTGTCGGTACGGCTCACTGGCGACGAGCCCTACCTGTCCGTAAGAAGCCGGAGGGCGGCAAGCTTCGACCAGCCGGCACAAGGGGAGGCCGACTCCCAGCAGGCGGCCCTCCCCCTTCCTCAGAGCTTGTGCGCCATTAACCCGAGGAGATGGGGAATGGCTACAGTGAATGCCCGCCAGGCGGCGACACTGTAGCCACACCTTCCTCGAGAAAGCACAAATCATCAGTGGCATCGCCATAGTGTTAAACTGCCGACAGGACCCGCAAGCGGCGCGCACAACCTGTCAGCAAAGTACAAGACAGCCAGTGGGACCCACCAGGCGGCGGGCCCCAGCAGTGGGCGGAGAAGCCGGCGACCATAGATGCTGACAGCTGGGTCCTACACCTGGCCAGATTACCATTGTGCCCCTAGGGGGTAGGCCTATATAAACCCCCCATAGCACCCATGCAAAGGGTTTAGACTTTAGTCACACACACAGTGTGTGACTAAAGTCTAAACCCTTTGCATGGGTCCTATGAGGGTTTATATAGAGTGAGTGGTATGGGAATCCTTTTCTGGAAGTCATGTTACTAGACCATGACGAACCTACAAACTATGAGGAAGCGATGATGAGCCAAGATTCTACGAAATGGCTTGAGGCCATGAAATCTTAGATGGGCTCCATATGAGAACAAAGTATGGACTTTTGTTGACTTTCCCGATGATCGGCAAGCCATAGAGAATAAATGGATCTTCAAGAAGAAGATTGACGCTGATGGTAATGTTACTGTCTATGAAGCTCGACTTGTTGTGGAAGGTTTTCGACAAGTTTAAGGAGTTGACTACGATGAGACCTTCTCACAGGATGCTTAAGTCTGTCTGAAACATGTTAGAAATTGCCACGTTTTATGATTATGAAATCTGGCAAATGGACGTCAAAACTGCATTCCTTAATGGCTTTCTTAAAGAAGAGTTGTATATGATGCAACCAGAAGGTTTTGTCGATCCTAAAGGTGCCAACAAAGTGTGCATACTCCAGCAATCCATCTATATATGGACTGGTGCAAGCATTTCAGAGTTGAAATATACGCTTTGATAAGGTGATCAAAGCATATGGTTTTATACATACTTGTGGTGAAGCTTGTATTTACAAGAAAGTGAGTGAGAGCTCTGTAGCATTTAGGACACATGCATATGTATGTATGGAGTGACATGGCATTTTAATTCCAAAAAATTAAAAAAATATCAGAAACACATGAAACCTTGCATGATGTAATGCCATGCCACCAAGATGATGTGGTAAAAAAAATTGGCATGTTTGATGAAAGTTTGGACACACACCCCTCACAAATCGGAGCCACTCACTAGAAGGCTGATGGTTCCAAGAGTGAACAATGCATGTTTGATGCCGAATGGGAGATAGCTTCTTCTTACGGCCTTCAAATTTTTTCTATGTTTAACGCGCACTACCACAATTGTAATGTGAAAATTAGGAAAATTCTATGGGTCATTTGACATTTTAAAGACATTTAAGTGATCTTCTAGCCATTTAATGACCGTAATTCAAATTTGAACTACATCTACATGCAACGGCTAACCATAACGGTTGAAAAATCATATTTGTGTACTTGTGTGCGAGTTAATTCCATGTGTAGTAAATGAGAAGGAATTTTCAAACATATTGGTCTCACGACATGGACACCTGCATATGTATGAATGGAGTGCCATGGCATTTTAATTCCAAAAAATTAAAAAAATGATCAGAAAAACATGAAACCTTGCTTGATGTAATGTCATGCCACCAAGATGATGCGGTAAAAAATCGGCATGTTTCACGAAAGTTTAGACACACACCCCTCACAAACCGGAGAAACTCACTAGAAGGTTCGTGGTTCCGAGAGGGAACAATGCATGTTTGATGACGAACAAGAGATAGCTTCCTCTTACGGCCTTTAATTTTTTTTCTACGTTTAACGTGCACTACTACAACTATACTGTGAAAATTTGGAAAATTCTAGCGGTCATTTGATCTTATAAAGACATTTAAGTGATTTTCTAGCCATTTAATGACTGTAATTCAAATTTGAACTACATCTACATGCAACGGCTAACCATAACGGTTTGAAAAATCATATTTGTGTACTTGTGCGCGAGTTAATTCCATGTGCAGTAAAATAGAAGGAATTTTCAAACATATTGGTCTCACAGCATGGGCACATGCATGGAGTGCCATGGCATTTTAATTCCAAAAAATGAAAAAATGATCAGAAAAACATGAAACTTGCTTGATGTAATGTCATGCCACCAAGATGATGTGGTAAAAAAATTGGCCTGTTTGACGAAAGTTTGGACACCCCCCCTCACAAACCGGAGCAACTCACTAAAAGGTTCATTGTTCCGAGATGGAACAATGCATGGTTGATGACGAACGGGAGATAGCTTCCTCTTACGACCTTCAATTTTTTTTCTACGTTTAACGTGCACTAATACAACTGTCATGTGAAAATTTGGAAATTTTTAGGGGTCATTTGACCTTTTAAAGAGATTTAAGTGATTTTCTAGCCATTTAATGACTTTAATTCAAATTTGAACTGCATCTTCATGCAAAGGCTAACCATAACGGTTTGAAAAATCATATTTTTGTGTACTAGTGTGTGAGTTAAAAAATCATTAGACGATGTAAATATCTGGAGTTCAAAAAAGAAAATGTAAAGATCTGGCAAGACAACCAGCCCCCACATGATTGTCACTCTATCTCGTGGCTCGAGGTTTGGTAGGTGAGTCACGGGCATCATTAATCAGACACGGTTCTGTAGTGGAAACCATCAGCTATTACGTTCACACACGAATTTTGCTGCGGGAATCATGTGTAATTCAAACTACAATACTCATAAATTCTGGTGATCGGCGTGTGTACTGTTCTCGTCAATCTAGATTCTGGCCGCCAATAAATACTACCTTGCTCACGTCGTCCTGCCTGCATTCTCATCTACATCCTCCCCTCGCTCGCCCTCTCTCTCTCTCAAATCTCTGCCATGGCGTCGCCGGTCTGCCCACGCGCCGACAATGACTCGCCGCCCCGCGAGGACGCTCACTCGAATAGCTGCGATGAGGACCCCTATGCGCCGTTGGACAAGGTTGCGGTTTTGGGGCTAGTACAATCTTTGTCTGTGGAAGTCGCTGTCGTCGGTTGAGAAAGCCAGGCAAGTGGCGTTCAAGAAGGAGATGACGGAGGAGGAAGCCAGGTACCAGGCGGCCTTTGAAGCCCTTGATGCCGCCTGGAAAAAGGAGGTGGCAGAGCTTTGGGAGCGGGTGCGTCATCGTGCGGAGGAGGGGTATGAAGACGAGTACTTCGCGAGGAAGGTCAAAGGCGCTGGGCGCCTCATCGCTGCGTGGAGGTGGGACGATAAGCTCCAGTGTGCCACCGATGAGGAGCTCCAGTGGGCGCCCAACAAAATGGCAAGATCGTTCACGCTCGTCTGCCAGCAAGAGGCAGATAGGTACATCAAGCGCTGCGAGGCGGAGTACTGCCTCCGCACTGGGAAGACGTCGCGCACTAGGGGGCGAGGGGCTACCGGAATATTGGCCCTAGGAGGGATTATTAGTTTTAGTATTGTTTGTTTTTAATTTTATGCATTGTACCTAGTAGTTAAGTATCATCATGTATATGTGATGATATTATATATATATATATATATATATTCTGTGATGAACTTATGAACAATTAATATATATATTATGAATTTCATTTTCTATCTGTTTTTGTATACTAATTTGAATCTAGCTGTTGTCATCCACATATACAGAATAGAAATCGTATATGCACACACTGAAACAGAACATATAAGAACGGAAAACAGAGTACACACATTGAAACGTAGGAATAAACAGAGCAATACTATGATTGCTGTGAATACATAGCTATCCACATCGAAACGACTCAACAAAATAAAACACGTCCATGAGACCATGACCAGCAGCCCTTGCCTACGGTAGCTCTTGGCTCTGCGTGAACTCGTGCAAGCATTCGTCCAAGCGGTCAACACGCTCGTAGTACATCTGGAGCGCGATCTCAAGCTCCAAGTTGGCTATTTCATTGGAGATCACCAGCTCAAGGATGCGACGACCATGTTCCT
Source organism: Triticum dicoccoides (assembly GCF_002162155.2). Lineage (NCBI taxonomy): Eukaryota > Viridiplantae > Streptophyta > Magnoliopsida > Poales > Poaceae > Triticum > Triticum dicoccoides. The sequence continues at coordinate 145,725,871 of NC_041386.1, forward strand.
CTACTATGCCCAGTTGGACACCTGGGCCAAGGAGGCGGTCGAGCCTAGCGACCAGCGCGTTGGCATCCAGCGGGCCGCGGACAAGGCGAACGACGTGGCGGGCGTCCGGTGTAAGTACGGCGCGGCCGACCTCTAGTGCAAGTATGTTGCGGAGGGCCTCTGCCCACTCCTGGCGAGGAATGGGGGTACTGATGGGACGTGTACCCAGCTGCGACGCTGTGTCGACAGCAGGCAAGCGTCGGTGGATCTGCTCTTGCTGTGCGACGCGCCGCGTGCCTCTCGCTCCGTGGCGCTCCAACGGTCTCACCGTGCGGCAAGCCGCAGCCTATCGGTGCGGACGCGCCTAGCTTGCTCTGCGACGCACCATCGATCATGTTGTGCGGTGAGCTATAGCCTGTCGACGCTGACATGCCTATCTTGATCTGCGGTGCTCAAGCGCCATGCGCCAAAGATCTGCTCAACCCTGGCGGTGACGCGCATCACGGCGTCGTCCATCGCATTGCCGAGGAGTGCCTTGGCCTTGATAGGCCATTGCGCCTGCTCATTTTCCTCGTCGATGAGGTTGATGGCAGAGGCGGCACTTTGGTGGGTTGGCATGCTTGGAAAAGGTGGATGTGCTACAGGCTGCGCTTGCCGCCTCCGTGCATCACGCGCTTCCTAGGTTTATGTGTCGCTGGGTGGCGGGAAATAGGTGAGGAAATGGTGGGAAACAGTGGCGTGTTCATAAAATGCCATCAAATTAATGGAAAATTAGCATAGAAGGAACATCGAGCTAGCACAAGAAGTAGATGATGATTAGATGAACACGGACCACACTAGGGAACCCGTCGGTGATGAATTCATCAATCGCAAATGGTTGAATACTAGCAAGTGTTTTCCCACAACACACATGGCTTATTCCATCACAAACACGTCGGATGGATCAACTGTATGACATGCATCGCTCATTGTCAAAAAGTAAAGCGGTAGACCTTCTTTAACATGTGTTAAAAAACAAGGACCTCGAGGTTAAATTAACTCATGGGATGGGTCATATCAGTCATTTAATTTGAAAAATACGACCCATCCTATCATTTAATTTAACATCAACACAACTTCCCACCCAATCACCCATCTGATGGCTGCTCCTGCCTGAGCACCCTTAACTTGAGAGTTCTCTTACATGAGCTATTGGTGGAACGGCTAGTCCTTGCTAATATAGGATGCCTCTTCGCATCCTTATGGCGTATCCGGATGACTGCTCATCCCCCAATGGCCAATAGATGTTGTGTAGACAGAGCATATCACATACGTCTTATTAGAAGCAATCGTCTGTGTTATTATTGGTCTTCGCACACATTTCGGATTACAGACCTGTTTGTCGCGTATCACACACATCTTGATATATTGAACCATTTATGTTTGCTTGTCTCAACCCAAACAGTTCATCCGAGTGAAACGCATGCCGTATATCGCACACACCTTGATCTGGCTGACCGTTTCTTTTGTGTTGCCTAATCGCAAATAGTTCATCCGAGTGAACCGTATGTTGTATATTGCACACATGTCCATCTGGCTGCCCGTTTCTTTTGTTCCTCCTCATCGAAACCATTAAATGAACTAAACCGTATGCCCTGCATCGCACACGCAACTAAAATCTAAACCATGTTTGATGCATCCTCCATCTCAAACGTTTTGCACCTTTTTTGATGGTTTTTACACCACCGTTTTCAATTATTGCATCGCACACAGTTTCGTCGAAGGGTCTCTGATCCTAATTTCGCGTTAGCAGCATCCTTTAGTAGTGGATGTGCATTACCGAGAGGGCCCAGAGATACCTCTTTGATACTCGGAGTGCAAATCCTATTCTCGATCTATGCCAACCCAACAAACACTTTTGGAGATACCTGTAGAGCATCTTTATAATCAACCAGTTACATTGTGACATTTGATAGCACACAACGTATTCCTCCGGTATTCGGGAGTTGCATAATCTCATAGTCGAAGGAATATGTATAAGTCATGAAGAAAGCAATAGCAATAAAACTTAATGATCATTATGGTAAGCTAACGGATGGGTCTTGTCCATCACATCATTCTCCTAATGATGTGATCCTGTTCATCAAATGACAACACATGTCTATGGTTAGGAATCTTAACCATCTTTCATCAACGAGCTAGTCTAGTAGAGGATTACTAGGGAGACGGTGTTTTGTCTATGTATACACACATGTATCAAGTTTCCGGTTAATACAATTCTAGCATGAATAATGAATATTTATCATGAAATAAGGAAATATAAATAACAACTTTATTATTGCCTCTAGGGCATATTTCCTTCAGTCTCCCACTTGCACTAGAGTTAATAATCTAGTTCACATCGACATGTGATTTAACACCAATAGTTCACATCTTTATGTGATTAACACCCATAGTTCACATTGCCATGTGACCAACACCCAAAGGGTTTACTAGAGTCAATAATCTAGTTCACATCGCTATGTGATTAACACCCAAAGTGTACTAAGGTGTGATCATGTTTTGCTTGTGAGAGAAGTTTAGTCAATAGGTCTGCCACATTCAGATCCGTATGTATTTTGCAAATTTCTATGTCTACAATGCTCTGCATGGAGCTACTCTAGCTAATTGCTCCCACTTTCAATATGTATCCAGAATGAGACTTGGAGTCATCCGGATCAGTGTCAAAGCTTGCATCGACGTAACCCTTCAGGACGAACTCTTTGTCACCTCCATAACCGAGAAACATTTCCTTAGTCCTCTTTAGGTACACAAGAATAATTTTGACTGATGTCCAGTGATCTACTCCTAGATCACTATTGTACCCCCTTGCCAAACTCATTGCAATGTAAATAATAGGTCTGGTACATAGCATGGCATACTTTATAGAACCTATGGCTGAGGCATAGGGAATGACTTTCATTCTCTCTCTATCTTCTGCCGTGGTCGGGTTTTGAGTCTTACTCAACTTCACACCTTGTAACATAGGCAAGAACCCTTTCTTTGACTGATCCATTTTGAAGTTATTCAAAAACTTTATCAAGGTATGTGCTTTGTGAAAGTCCAATTAAGCGTCTTGGTCTATCTCTATAGATCTTGTTGCCCATTATATAAGCAACTTCACTGAGGTCTTTCATGAAAAAACTCTTATTCAAGTATGCTTTTATGCTATCCAGAAAATCTATATCATTTCCAATCAATAATATGCCATCCACATATAATATCAATATTTCCATAGCCCTAGGGGAGTCGACGAAATATTCATCCAATAGCTGCAGAGTCCAGAACCACCAGATACAATCTAGACACCATCTCGGATGGGGTTCACCACCTCCATTGGTGCCTCTCCGATGATGTGTGAGTAGTTCTTTGTAGACCTTCGAGTCCTTAATTAGTATCTAGATGGCTTCATCTCTCTCTCTCTCTTAATTCTCAATACAATGGTCTCTTGGAGATCCATATGTTGTAACTCTTTTGCGGTGTGTTTGTTGGGATCCGATGAACTTCGAGTTTATGATCAGATCTATCTTTTTATATCCATGAAAGTATTTGAGTTTCTTTGATCTCTTTATGCATAATTGCTTATAGCCTCGTATTTCTTCTCCGATATTTGGGTTTCATTTGGCCAACTTGATCTATTTATCTTGCAATGGGAAGAGGTGCTTTGTAGTGGGTTCAGTCTTACGGTGCTTGATCCCAGTGACAGAAGGGGACCGACACATATGTATCATTGCTACTAAGGATAAAATGATGGGGTCTATCTCTACATAGATAGATCTTGTCTACATCATGTCATCGTTCTTATTGCATTACTCCAATTCTCCATGAACTTAATACACTAGATGCATGCTGGATATCGGTCGATGTGTGGAGTAATAGTAGTAGATGCAGGCAGGAGTCGGTCTACTAATCTTGGACGTGATGCCTATATAATGATCATTGCCTGGATATCATCATAATTATTTGAAGTTCTATCAATTGCCCAAAAGTAATTTGTTCATCCACCGCTTTGCTATTTTTCTCGAGAGAAGCCACCAGTGAAACCTATGGCCCCCCGGGTCTTCTTTCTCATATTATTTGCCTTTGGCGGTCTATTTTTATTTGCTTTTATTTTTAGATCTATTAATCCAAAAACCCAAAAATACCTTGATGCAATTTATTTTATTTGGTGTTTGATCTAACAATATTTACAACCTTTTTCCCGTCATGCACCAATTGTTGGCACCGTACCCGAAAGGAATTGACAACCCCTTTAACACGTCGGGTTGCGAGGATTTGTTATCTATGTGCAGGGGTTGTTTATGTTGTGTTGCTTGGTTCTCCTACTGGTTCGATAACCTTGGTTTCATATCTAAGGGAAATACCTACCGCCGCTGTGTTGCATCATCCCTTCCTCTTTGGGGAAATACTGACGTAGCTTCAAGAGACATCAAAAGGAATTTCTGGCGCCGTTGCCGGGGAGGATCAAGTCAAGATAGTCTCCTGGCCACGCACCATTTCTGGCTGCGTTGCCAGGGAGGATCCTCAACATATACCAGGTTCCTAATCACAAATCTCATCTCCATGCAATTTACATTATTTTCCATTTTCCTCTTGTTTTCCTCTCTCCCACTTCACAAAAATTTGTCGTTTTATTCGCCTCTCTTTTTCGCTCGCCGTTTTCTTGAGGATCTGTTTTTGAGTGCAATCTTGTTGTGTATTCATCATGACTCAAGAGAACACCAAGTTATGTGATTTCTCAAATACCAACAACAATGATTTTATCGGCACTCTGCTTGCTCCTCCCGCCACTAGTGCGGAGACTTCTGATATTAATACTGCTTTGCTGAATCTTGTTATGAAAGACCAATTTTCCGGTACTCCTAATGAGGATGTCGCGTTCCATCTTAATACCTTCGTGCAATTATGCGATATGAGAAATAAAAAACATGTGGTCAATGATGTGGTCAAGATTAAATTATTTCCGTTTTCCTTGCGTGATTCTGCAAAAATTTGGTTCTCTTCTTTGCGTCGCAATAGTATCGATTCTTGGAATAAGTGCAAAGATGCTTTTATCACTAAGTATTTTCCTCCTACAAAAATTATTTCCCTTAGAACCCAGATCATGAATTTCAATCAACTTGAACATGAGCATGTTGCACAATCTTGGGAAAGGATGAAAATGATGCTAAGGAATTTCCCAACTCATGTGTTAAATCTTTGGATGATCATACAAAATTTCTATGCGGGATTGAATATTTTTCTCATAATCTTTTAGATTCCGCCACTGGTGGTACTTCTATGGAAATTACTTTTGGTGAAGCCACCAAATTTCTTGATAATATAATGGCAAATTATTCGCAATGGCATAATGAAAGAGCTCCTACTAGTAAAAAAGTTAATTGGGTTGAAGAAATTTCTTCTTTGAGTGAAAAAGTTGATGCTCTTGTGAAATTGGTTGCTAGTAGAAGTGCTCTGTTGATCTTAATGATATGCCTTTGTCTACTTTGATTGAGAAAAATAGTGATGCCATAGATGTGAATTTTATCTCTCGAAATAATTTCAACAACAATACTTATAGAGGTAATTTTAATCCTAGGCCTTTTCCTAGTAATTCCTCTAATAATTATGGTAATTCCTATGGAAATCAATCTTATAATAATAATAATAATAATAATAATAATAGGAACACCTCTGATCTTGAGAATAATATTAAATAATTTATCAACACTCAAAAAGTTTTCGACACTTCCATAGAAGAAAAGTTGAGTAAGATTGATGATTTGTCTAGAAGTGTTGATAGAATTGCTCATGATGTGGAAAATCTCAAGATGAAAATTTTGTGCCAAAAGTAGATGAATCAATTAAATCTCTTTATGTTTCTATGGATGAAAGTAAGAAAAGAACCACAATGCTTAGAGCTAAAAGAGATTTTGAAAAAAAGCATTTTCTAACGATTTCTTTCGCAAAAGTGATGAAGATCTTAAAATGATTGGTGTTTCTTCTATTGATGCCTTGTTTAGTAAAGTTAAGATTGATGAAAAAGGGACTGGAGAAGAGTCAACTTTAGGTAGAAGGCGTCCCAATATTTCGTATGGTGAAAATCTTGTTGAAAAAATTGATGAAAGTGGGTTTGGAGAGGTCAAAACTTTAGCTAGTGATGTGCCCACTCTTTTGGATATGATAGTTGATCTTTGATTGATTTTATTTCTTTGTTTAAATCCCCATGCTTATGAACAAAATAAAGCTTTTACTAAACATATTGTTGATGCTATGATGAAAGCTCTTGAAGAAAAATTGGAATTATAAGTTTGAATTCCTAGAAAATTACATGATGAGTGGGAACCTACTATCAAAGTCTAGATTAAAAATTATGAGTGTTTTGTTTTGTGTGACTTGGGTGCTAGTGTTTCTACAATTCCGAAATCTTTATGTGATGTGCTTGGTCTTACTAATCTTGAAAAATGTTCTTTGAATTTGCATTTGGCGGATTCTACTATTAAAAAGCCTATGGGAAGAATTAATGATGTTCTTATTCTTGCAAATAGGAATTATGTGCCCATAGATTTTATTGTTCTTGATATTGATTGCAATCCGTCTTGTCCAATTATTCTTGGTAGACCGTTTTTACGCACTATCAGTGCCGTGATTGATATGAAAGAAGCCAATATTAAGTTCCAATTTCCTTCGAGGAAGGGTATGGAACACTTTCCTAGAACTAGAATTAAGACACCTTATGAATCAATCATGAGGGCATCTTATGGATCTCGAAACAAAGATGACAAAACTTAGATCCTTGCTTTATGCCTAGCTAAGGGCATAAAACTATAACACTCAACCCAATGAATAAAGTTTATTTTTGCTTTTTTCTTCCTGTTTTTGTGTGTCAACACAATTATGCTACTGTTATGATTCTGTTTTTATGTTTTAATTAGTATTTGTGCCAAGTAAATCCTTTAGGATCTTCTTGGGTGATAGTTGTTTGATCTTGCTGAAAAACAGAAACTTTTACGCCCACGACATTAATTTTCATTGTTTTACCAGAGAGCGATAAAATACCCATTCCTCTTGAAGTAGATCAATATACAAATTGCTCAGGTCATCCTAAATTTTCAGAATTTTTGGAGTTACAGAAGTATTCGAAATAGTCAGATTGCTACAGACTATTCTGTTTTGACAGATTCTGTTTTCTTTGTGTTGTGTGCTTATTCTTGATGGCTCTACGGTTTTCTTTGATGAGTTTTTGCCATATAAAAGTTGGAATACATTATATATAATACAAAAAACAAAATATGAATTGGTTTGATACAGTACTTATAGTAGTGATTTATTATTCTTATACTAACGGATCTCATGAAGGTTTTGTTGAGTTTTGTGTGATTGAAGTTTTCAAGTTTTGGGTTATCTTACAATGGATGAAGGAAGGATGGAATAGCCTAATCTTGGGGATGCCCCGGAATCCCAAGCTATTACCCAAAAAATGAGCAACCAACTAAGCTTGGGGATGCCCCTGAGTGGCATCCCCGCTTTCTTCCAACGATCATCGGTATTTTACTTGAAACTATATTTTTATTCGTCACATGATATTTGTTTTGCTTGGAGCGTCTTGTATGATATGATTATTTGCTTGTTTTACTTTGTGTCTTGAGTCATCAACCCTTGCTAGACACACCTATTTGAGAGAGCCAAAATTATGTCATGATTTGTTAGAATTTCTCTCTATGCTTCACTTAAATTTTTTATGAACAATCGACTTGCTCTAGTGCTTTACTTATATCTTTTTAAGCACAGTGTGCTTTAGTATTTTTGAAGAAATGCTCTCTTGCTTCACTTAGATTTATTTGAGAGTTAGTAAAATTTTCAAGAAATTCTCTCTTGCTTCACTTAAATTAATTTGAGAGAAAGAAAAATATATTATGCCCATGATCCTCACTTATATTTGTTTGAGCTTGTCAAAAGCAATACATGAAAATCAGTCCCAAAGTGATAGATATCCAAGAAGGATATAATAAAAACTTTCATGAAGATCATTGGGAAAATAAACTTGATTCTTAGTAATAGTTTTGAGATATTATGATATGATATGTATAAAGTCATCTTAATGAGTAATTATGCTTTAGTAAGAATATTGGTGTTAAGGTTTGTGATTCCCTATGCAAGTACAAAAGTCAATAGTTATGCAATGAAATTATATCCTACTTATGGTGCATTATACGGTGTTATTTATGCTTAATGCTTGCTTATGAGATTATTTGTTTCTTAGTTGGTCGCTTCCCAATATTTTGCTAGCCTTCATTTTGCACTAAGTATGATCACTACTTGTGCATCCAAAAACCTTAAACCTGTTTTGCCACATGAGTCCACTATATCTACCTATATGTGGTATTCTTTTGCCGTTCTAAGCAAATTTGCATGTGCCATTGATAACCCACAAGTATAGGGGGTCGCAACAGTTTTCGAGGGTAGAGTATTCAACCCAAATTTGATGATTCGACACAAGGGGAGCCAAAGAATATTCTCAAGTATTAGCATATGAGTTGTCAATTCAACCACACCTGAAACTTAATATCTGCAGCAAAGTGTTTAGTAGCAAAGTAATATGATAGTAGTGGTAACGATAGCAAAAGTAATTGTAGCAAAAGTGATGTTTTTGGTATTTTGTAGTGATGATAACAATAGCAACAGAAAAGTAAATAAGCGAAGAACAATATATGGAAAGCTCGTAGGCAATGGATCGGTGATGGAGAATTATGCCGGATGCGGTTCATCATGTAACAGTCATAACCTAGGGTGACACAGAACTAGCTCCAGTTCATCAATGTAATGTAGGCATGCATTCCAAATATAGTCATACGTGCTTATGGAAAAGAACTTGCATGACATCTTTTGTCCTACCCTCCCGTGGCAGCGGGGTCCTATTGGAAACTAAGGGATATTAAGGCCTCCTTTTAATAGAGTACGGGAACAATGCATTAATACATAGTAAATACATGAAATCCTCAAACTATGGTCATCACCGGTAAGTATCCCGATTATTGTCACTTCGGGGTTAACGGATCATAACACATAATAGATGACTATAGACTTGCAAGATAGGATCAAGAACTCTCATATATTGATGAAAACATAATAGGTTCAGATCTGAAATCATGGCACTTTGGCCCTAGTGACAAGCATTAAGCATAGCAAAGTCATAGCAACATCAATCTCAGAGCATAGTGGATACTAGGGATCAAACCCTAACAAAACTAACTCGATTACATGATAAATCTCATCCAACCCATCACCGTCCAACAAGCCTAAGATGGAATTACTCACGCACAGCGGTGAGCATCATGAAATAGGTGATGGAGGAAGGTTGATTATGACAATGGCGACGAATTCCCCTCTCCGGAGCCCCGAACGGACTCCAGATCAGCCCTCCCGAGAGACTTTAGGGCTTGGTGGCGACTCCGTATAGTAAAACGCGATGAATCCTTCTCCTCTGGTATTTTCTCCCCGAAAGTGAATATATGGAGTCCAGGTTGAGGTCGGTGGAGCGTTAGGGGGCCCACGAGGCAGGGGGCGCCCCCACCCTCATGGACAGGTGGGGCACCCCTAACGTGGATCTTTCTCCCAATATTCATTATATATTCCAATATAATTCTCCGTTGATTTTCAGGTCATTCCGAGAACTTATATTTCTGCACAAAAACAACACCATGGCAATTCTGTTGAAAACAGCGTCAGTCCGGATTAGTTCCATTCAAATCATGCAAGTTAGAGTCCAAAACAAGGGCAAAAGTGTTTGGAAATGTAGATACGACGGAGACGTATCAACTCCCCCAAGCTTAAACCTTTGCTTGTACTCAAGCAATTTAGTTGATAAACTGAAATTGATAAAGAAAAACTTTTACAAACTCTGATTGCTCTTGCTGTTGTAAATATGTAAAGCTAGCATTCAAGTTTTCAGCAAAGATTATGAACTAACCATATTCACAATAACATTTAGGTCTCATGTTTACTCATATCAATGGCATAATCAACTAGCGAGCAATAATAATAAATCTCGAATGACAACACTTTCTCAAAACAATCATGATATGATATAACAAGATGGTATCTCGCTAGCCCTTTCTGAGACCGCAAAACATAAATGTAGAGCACTTTTAAAGATCAAGGACTAACTAGACATTGTAATTCATGGTAAAAGAGATCCAATCAAGCCATACTCAATGTAAACTAACAGTAATATTTTGAGCGGTATACTTTCATTGTCAACATAACAACCAAGAGATGGCGATATCTTCCATGCTACACACATTATAGGCGGTTCCCAAATAGAATGGTAAAGTTTATACTCCCCCTCCACCAGCAAGCATCATTCCATGGCTTGCTCGAAACAACGAGTGCCTCCAACTAACAAGAGTCCCGGGGGAGTTTTGTTTGCAATTATTTTGATTTGATTTGCATAAAGCATGGGACTGGGCATCCCGGTGACCAGCCATTTTCTCGTGAGTGAGGAGCGGAGTCCACTCCTCTTGAGAATAACCCGCCTAACATGGAAGATACGGACAGCCCTGGTTGATACATGAGCTATTCGAGCATATAAAACAGAATGTTTATTTGAAGGTTTAGAGTTTGGCACATACAAATTTACTTGGAACGGCAGGTAGATACCGTATATAGGTAGGTATGGTGGACTCATATGGAATAACTATGGGGTTTATGGAATTGGATGCACAAGCAGTATTCACGCTTAGTACAGGTGAAGGCTAGCAAAAGACTGGGAAGCGACCAGCTAGAGAGCGACAACAGTCATGAACATGCATTAAAATTAATCAACACCGAATGCAAGCATGAGTAGGATATAATGCACCATGAACATAAATATCATAGAGGCTATGTTGAGTTTGTTTCAACTACATGCGTGAACATGTGCCAAGTTAAGCCACTCGAATCATTCAAAAGAGGATACCACCCTATCATACCACATCACAACCATTTTAATAGCATGTTTGCACACAAGGTAAACCATTATAAACTCCTAGCTGATTAAGCATGGCATAAGCAACTATAATATCAAATTGTCATTGCAAACATGTTTATTCATAATAGGCTAAATCAGGAATGATGAACTAATCATATTTACAAAAACAAGAGAGGTCAAGTTCATACTAGCTTTTCTCATCTCAATAAGTTCATCATATAATCATCATTGTTGCCTTTCACTTGCACGACCGAATAGTGTGGATAATAATAATAGTGCACATGCATTGGACTAAGCTGGAATCTGCAAGCATTCAATTCAAGAGAGAAGACAAGGTAATATGGGCTCTTTGTCAGATCAACGATAATGCATATAAGAGCCACTTTAACATTTTCATTATGGTCTTCTCCTATCGACCCCCAAAGAACAAGAAAAGAAATAAAACTATTTACACGGGAAAGCTCCCAACAAGCAAAAGAAGAACGAGAAATCTTTTTGGGGTTTCTTTTTAATTACTACTACAAGCATGGAAAGTAAACTAATTAAAAGCTACAACTAATTTGTTTGTTTTTCTTAAGGTTTATTAAACACACAAGAAGAAAGCATAAAAGGAAAATAAACTAGCATGGATGATACAATGAAAAAGTATGAGCACCGACAACTAGCAATGAGTGTGTGAACAAGAATGTAATGTCGGTGAGAAATACGTACTCCCCCAAGCTTAGGCTTTTGGCCTAAGTTGGTCTATGGCCACGGCTGGCCTGGCGGATATCCAAAGTTGTAGCTGGGGTCATACTGAGATGCAGCAATTATTGCCTCATGAGCTGCCGCTTGGTGACGGGCCGTCTTCGTCCTCCTCTTATACTCGTCCGCCTCCTCCCTGGTTATAACATATCTCCCTTTTGCCTGGAAGTCAAAGAAAGCAGGAGCAGGGAGAGCGACGTGATAGGTGCGTCGTCTGTCAAAGATTAGTCAGTACTGGAGGAACCGATCGTTCCTCTCAACAAACTGATGACGAACCATGGCCTCATAATCCAAATAAACAGGAGGCAACTCGATATCATACCCATGTATGGGTATACCATGAAAATTAGCTAGACGGGTTGCATAAATTCCACCAAAGAAATCTCCACTAAATCTATTATTATGCAACCTACGTGCAACAATGGCTCCCAAATTATAATGTCTATCTTCTAATACAACACTCCTGAGAACACTGAGGTCAGGGACACACATGTGACATGCTTCATCCTTAACATTTATGCACCTACCTATGAAGAGAACAAAATAATGTATAGCAGGAAAATGAATGCTCCCTATGGTAGCTTGTGTTATGTCTCTAGATTCCCCCACAGTTATACCAGCAAGAAAATCTCTAAATTCAGATTTGCGAGGTTCATTAGGACTACCCCATTGTGGAAGTTTTCAAGCAGTGTTAAAATCCTCTAAGTCCATCGTATAAGAATTTTCATAGATATCAAACAGGATAGTTTGAGAATTGCATGATGATGAAAATTCAAACCTCCTCACAAAGGAATCAGTGAGATAGTGGTACTGGCGGCATTTGTCTGCCTCGAAGCTCTCAAGATCAGCATTACACACATATGCATTAAATTCATCCTTGATTCCTGCTCGATCCATAAAGTCCTCTGAAGGCCATTCACAAGCCCGCACTTGAGCTTCCCTCGGTGGTTCTTCGTCGGCATCACGCATTGCGAGCCTGGGTCCTTGCTTCCTTAAAGGACCACCTTGGTACATTTTCCTAAGCATATTTCTTCCTCTGAAAAATTTCTAAAATTTTAGGAACTTCAAAATAAAAGTGAACCAAACTCAATAATATTGATAGCAACTACTCCTACAAGTGCCTAGAGGCAATATCATGCATCAAAACTACTTTTGACCATATAAATTTGACATGCAAGCTCAAGAACAGGGTCACCTAAGCAGCAAAAATATGAAATGAATAAAGAACTAGAATAAAAACTAATTGGACCATTGGAGGAGTCACATACCAAGGAACAATCCCCCAAAGCAGTTTTGTGAGAGGTGCTTTGAGCAAGGAGATCGAAAAATGGCAGCAAAATGAGCTTGGACTCGGGTTTGAGCTAGTTAGTGGTGTTTGTGGGAGGAAGAAGGAGTGTGTGGTAGCTGGAATAAGTGGAGGGGAGGCACCATGTGCCCATGAGGCAGGGGGGCGCGCCCAGGGGGGTAGGGCGCGCCCTCCACCCTCGTGGCCAGGTGCTTGCTCCCCCTGCTGTGTTCTCAGTGCCACATATTCTAAAATATTCTAGAAAAAAATCATATTTAATTTTCAGGTCATTTGAGAGATTTTAATTTTGGGGTATTTTTTAGTGCATAGATAATTCAGAAAACAGACAAAAATTACTATTTTTGCTTTATTAATATAAATAACAGAAAGTAAAAAGAGGGTACAGAGAGTTGTGTTTTCTAAATTCATCCATCTCATGCTCATCAAAAGGAATCCACTAACAAGGTTGATCAGGTCTTGTTAACAAACTCATTCCGAATAACATGGAATCGGAGAATTTTCGAATAACACTAGGTTACCTCGACGGGGATATGCACATCCCCAACAATATGAATATCATATTTCTTCTTGACAGTAGGAAGAGGAAATTCAAAACCTCCAAAAATAATCGATGTAATTTTTCCAATAGAGTTTATACTATGAACTTGAGGTTGTTTCCTCGGAAAGTGTACCGTATGCTCATTGCCATTAACATGAAAAGTGACATTGCCTTTGGTGCAATCAATAACAGCCCCTGCAGTATTCAAAAAGGGTCTTCCAAGAATAATAGACATGCTATCGTCCTCGGGAATATCAAGAATAACAAAGTCCGTTAAAATAGTAACGTTTGCAACTACAACAGGCACATCCTCACAGATACCGACAGGTATAGCAGTTGATTTATCAGCCATTTGCAAAGATATTTCAGTAGGTGTCAACTTATTCAAATCAAGTCTACAATATAAAGAGAGTGGCATAACACTAACACCGGCTCCAAGATCACATAAAGCAGATTTAACATAGTTTCTTTTAATGGAGCATGGTATAGTTGGTACTCCGGGATCTCCTAGTTTCTTAGGTATTCCACCTTTAAAAGTATAATTAGCAAGCATGGTGGAAATTTCAGCTTCCGGTATCTTTCTCTTATTAGTAACAATTTCTTTCATATACTTAGCATAAGGATTCATTTTGAGCATATCAATCAAACGCATACGCAAGAAGGTAGGTCTAATCATTTCAGCAAAGCGCTCAAAATCCTCATCGTCCTTTTTCTGGGACGGTTTAGGAGGAAAAGGCATGGGTTTCTGAATCCATGGTTCTCTTTCCTTACCATGCTTCCTAGCAACAAAGTCTCTCTTATCATAACATTGATTCTTTGATTGTGGGTTATCAAGATCAACAACAGGTTCAATCTCTACATCATTGTCATTACTAGGTTGAGCATCAATATGAACATCATCATTAACATCATTACTAGGTTCATGTTCATTAGCAGATTATGTTTCAGCATCAGAAATAGAAATATCATTAGGATTCTCAAGTGTGTCAATAACAGGTTCACTAGAAGCATGCAAAGTCCTATCATTTTTGTTTTTCTTCCTTTTAGAAGGACTAGGTGCATCAATAATATTTCTCTGAGAATCTTGCTCAATTCTCTTAGGATGGCCCTCAGGATACAAAGGTTCCTGAGTCATTTTACCACCTCTAGTCATAACTCTAACATGATTATTTTTTCTTACTATTTAATTCATTGACCAAATCATTCTGAGCTTTAAGTACTTGTTCTACTTGAGTTGTAACCATAGAATCATGTTTACTAATAAGTTTAAGTTCACCTTTAACATTAGCCATATAATCACCCAAGTGTTCAAGCATATCAGCATTGCATTTTACTTCTCTACCAAAATAAGCATTGAAGTTTTCTTGTTTAACCATAAAGTCATCAAACTCATCCAAGCATGGGCTAGCAAACTTAGTAAATGGGATTTCAGCTTTATCATATCTATAGAGAGAATTTACCTTTACTACTTGTGTCGGGTTATCAAGACCATGTATTTCTTCAACAGGCGGTAAATTAAGACCATGTATTTCTTCAATAGGAGGTAAATTCTTAACATCTTCAGCTTTAATACCTTTTTCCTTCATAGATTTCTTTGCCTCTTGCATATCTTCAGGACTGAGAAATAGAATACCCCTTTTCTTCGGAGTTGTCTTAGGAGTTGGTTCAGGAATTGGATCAGGAAGTGTCCAATTATTTTCATTAGTCATCATATTATTCAATAGAATTTCACCTTCATCTGGTGTTCTTTCCCTGAAAACACAACCAGCACAACTATCCAGGTGGTCTCTGGAAGCATCGGTTAGTCCATTATAAAAGATATCAAGTATTTCATTTTTCTTAAGAGGATGATCAGGCAAAGCATTAAGTAATTGGAGAAGCCTCCCCCAAGCTTGTGGGAGACTCTCTTCTTCAATTTGCACAAAATTATATATTTCGCTTAAAGCAACTTGTTTCTTATGAGTGGGGAAATATTTAGCAGAGAAGTAATAAATCATATCTTTGGGACTATGCACACAACCAGGATCAAGAGAATTAAACCATATTTTAGCATCACCCTTTAATGAGAACGGAAATATCTTAAGGATATAATAGTAGCGAGTTTTCTCATCATTAGTGAATAGGGTGGCTATATCATTTATTTTAGTAAGATGTGCCACAACAGTTTCAGATTCATAGCCATAGAAAGGATCAGATTTAACTAAAGTAATTATCTCCGGATCAATAGAGAAATCATAATCCTTATCAGTAACAAAGATAGGTGAAGTAGCATAATCAGGATCATATTTTATTCTAGCATTCAAAGTTTTTTGTTTCAGCTTAGCTAATAATTTCTTAAGATCACTCCTATCATTGCAAGCAAGAAAATCTCTAGCAGTTTCTTCATCCATAACATAGCCCTCGGGCACAACAGGTAATTCATATCTAGGGGAGAGTCTTCATCATCACTTTCATCAATATTATCAGTTTCAATAATTTCATTCTCTCTAGCCCTAGCAAGTTGTTCATCAAGAAATTCACCAAGTGGCACCGTAGTATCAAGCATAGAAGTAGTTTCATCATAAGTATCATGCATAGAAGAAGTGGCATCATCAATAACATGCGACATATCAGAAAGAATAACAGGTGTAGGTGTCGCAAGCTTACTCAAAACAGAAGGTGAATCAAGTGCAGAGCTAGATGGTAGTTCCTAACCTTGCCTCGTAGTTGAGGGATAAATTTTTGTTTTAGCGTCTTTCAAGTTCTTCATAATGATAAGTAGATATAAATCCCAAGTGACTCAAAGAATAGAGCTATGCTCCTCGGCAACGGCGCCAGAAAATAGTCTTGATAACCCACAAGTATAGGGGGTCGCAACAATTTTCGAGGGTATAGTATTCAGCCCAAATTTATTGATTCGACAAAAGGGGAGCCAAAGAATATTCTCAAGTATTAGCAGCTGAGTTGTCAATTCAACCACACCTGAAACTTAATATCTGCAGGAAAGTATTTAGTAGCAAAGTAATATGATAGTAGTGGTAACGATAGCAAAAGTAACGGTAGCAAAAGTGATGTTTTTGGTATTTTTGTAGTGATGATAACAATAGCAACGGAAAAGTAAATAAGCGAAGAACAATATATGGAAAGCTCGTAGGCAATGGATCGGTGATGAAGAATTATGCCGGATGCAGTTCATCATGTAACAGTCATAACCTAGGGTGACACAGAACTAGCTCCAGTTCATCAATGTTGTAGGCATGCATTCCGAATATAGTCATACGTGCTTATGGAAAAGAACTTGCGTGACATCTTTTGTCCTACCCTCCCGTGGCAGCGGGGTCCTATTGGAAACTAAGGGATATTAAGGCCTCATTTTAATTGAGTACCAGAACAAAGCATTAACACGTAGTGAATACATGAACTCCTCAAACTACGGTCATCACCGGTAAGTATCCCGGTTATTATCACTTCGGGGTTAACGGATCATAACACATAATAGGTGACTATAGACTTGCAAGACAGGATCAAGAACTCTCACGTATTGATGAAAACATAATAGGTTCAGATCTGCAATCATGGCACTCGGGCCCTAGTGACAAGCATTAAGCATAGCAAAGTCATAGCAACATCAATCTCAGAACATAGTGGATACTAGGGATGAAACCCTAACAAAACTAACTCGATTACATGATAAATCTCATCCAACCCATCGTCGTCCAGCAAGCCAACGATGGAATTACTCACGCACGGCACTGAGCATCATGAAATTGGTGATGGAGGAAGGTTGATGATGACGATGGTGACGGATTCCCCTCTGCGGAGCGCCGAACGGACTCCAGATCAGCCCTCCCGAGAGAGTTTAGGGCTTGGCGGCGGCTTTGTATCGTAAAACACGATGAATCCTTCTCCTCTGGTTTTTCTCCCCGAAAGTGAATATGTGGAGTCCAGGTTGAGGTCGGTGGAGCGTCGGGGGGCCCACGAGGCAGGGGGCACGCCTAGGGGGGCAGGTGCGCTCCCCACCCTCGTGGACAGGTGGGGCACCCCCTGACGTGGATCTTCCTTCCAATATTCATTATATATTCCAAAATAATTCTCCGTTGATTTTCAGGTCATTCCGAGAACTTTTATTTCTGCACAAAAAATAACACCATGGCAATTCTGTTGAAAACAGCGTCAGTCCGGGCTAGTTCCATTCTAATCATGCAAGTTAGAGTCCAAAACAAGGGCAAAAGTGTTTGGAAAAGTAGATACGACAGAGACGTATCAGCCATCTCTAATTTTCAAAATAAACTTCTCTTTTGTGTGTTTGTTTCACTCGCGGAGCGATGAGGGGTGGCTAATATTTTCCATGCTAGATGTGTTATTCTCAAGATGTGTGTTTATTCACTTGTCATTGCACGAGAGTAAGGCAAAGGTATTAGGGATGCCCAGTCCCGAAATGCAAAAAAAATGAATTTACTTTATGTTGTCAAATAATAAATTCCTTAGAAAGTGTTGGTATGGAGGGAAACCGTGGATACGGCTAGCCATGGAAAGTGAAAATTATGGTGGGAAAAGGTATAAACTTTATTTTCTATTTGGGAACCGCCTATGATATATCTATGCATGGAAAGTATTGGGAACTCTAAGTCATTTTCATTGGTGGGATGGATACACCTCTCAAAATGTTTTTATCTCTAAGTTTTTTCGCTTTGAGCTCTGGCACCTCTACAAATCCCTACTTCCCTCTCCAAAGGGCCTTTCTTTTTTACTTTATGCAATTTTTATTTTTGAGTCTCCATCTTCTCTTATAAAAGCACCAACTAGGAGGCAATATGATCGTACTTAAGCATTGGGTGTAGCTAATAATCGAGTGTGTTTCATGAATGGATCAATGTTTGAGCATGATGGGCTAGGGATAGCTTATTTTTGCGTTGATATTTTGGAAATACATGGTTGCTTGTTGATATGCTTAAGTATCTAAATTATCATGTCAAAACTAGACTATTGCTTTGAACAACTAAAAGTCCAATTGTCCATGCTATAAAGAAAAGAATATGATATAACATGATAGGCAGCATTCCACATCAAAAATTCTGTTTTTATCACTTACCTACTCGAGGACGAGTAGGAGATAAGCTTGGAGATGCTGATACGTCTCCAACGTATCTATACTTTTTTTATTGTTCCATGCTATTATATTATCAATCTTCGATGTTTTATAATCATTTTATATCATTTTTTGGTACTAACCTATTGACATAGTGCCAAGTGCCAGTTCATGTTTTTACCTTATTTTTTACATCGCTGAAAATCAATATCAGACGGAGTCCAAATGCCACAAAACTTTAAAGATATTTTGATGGAGTAGAAGGAACATGTTGGGCCCTGGTTGCACCTGGGGGGAGTCCTGAGGAGGGGACAACCCACCAGGGCACGCCAGGAGGCCCAGGCGCGCCCTGGTGGGTTGTGCCCACCTCGGGTGCCCCCGGACCGCCTCTTTGCTCTATAAATACCCCAATATTTCCAGAACCCTAGGGGAGTCGATGAAATATTCATCCAGCCGCCGCAGATTCCAGAACCACCAGATCTAATCCATTGGTGCCTCTCCGATGATGCGTGAGTAGTTCTTTGTAGACCTTCAGGTCTATAGTTAGTAGCTAGATGGCTTCATCTCTCTCTCTCTCTTGATTCTTAATACAATGGTCTCTTGGAGATCCATATGATGTAACTCTTTTGCGTGTGTTTGTTGGGATCCGATGAACTTTGAGTTTATGATCAGATCTATCTTTTTATATCCAGGAAAGTATTTGAGTTTCTTTGATCTCTTTTATGCATGATTGCTTATAGCCTCGAATTTATTCTCCGATATTCGGGTTTTGTTTGTCCAACTTGATCTATTTATCTTGCAATGGGAAGAGGTGCTTTGTAGTGGGTTCGGTCTTACGGTGCTTGATCCCAGTGATAGAAGGGGAACCGACACATATGTATTGTTGCTACTAAGGATAAAACGATGGAATCTATCTCTACATAGATAGATCTTGTCGACATCATGTCATCGTTCTTCTTGCATTACTCCATTTCTCCATGAACTTAATACACTAGATGCATGCTGGGTAGCAGTCGATGTGTGGAGTAATAGTAGTAGATGCAGGCAGGAGTCGGTCTACTAATCTTGGACGTGATGACTATATAATTATCATTGCCTGGATATCGTCATAATTATTTGAAGTTCTATCAATTTCCCAACAGTAATTTGTTCATCCACCGCTATGTTATTTTTCTCGAGAGAAGCCACTAGTGAAACCTATGGCCCTCGGGTCTTCTTTCTCATATTATTTTCCTTTGCGATCTATTTTTATTTGCTTTTATTTTCAGATCTACTAATCCAAGAACCCAAAAATACCTTGCTGCAATTTATTTTATTTGGCATTCAATCTATCAATATTTACAACCTTTTTCCGGCACGCACCAATTTCTGGCACCGTACCCCAAAGGGATTGACAAACCCTTTAACACGTCGGGTTGCCAGGATTTGTTATCTGTGTGCAGGGGCTGTTTACGTTGTGTTGCTTGGTTCTCCTACTAGTTCGATAACCTTGGTTTCATATCTAAGGGAAATACCTACCGCCATTGTGCTGCATCATCCCTTCCTCTTTGGGGAAATATCGATGTAGCTTCAAGCGACATCAGGGAGCGAATGGTTGCCACAGAGGTCACACACCGACAACATGGCCGAGTGAACCGCATGCCGTATATCGCACACACCTTGATCTGGATGACCATTTCTTTTGTGTTGCCTAATCACAAACAGTTCATCCGAGTGAACCGTATGTTGTATATCGCACACACCTTCATCTGGCTGCCCGTTTCTTTTGTGTTGCCTCATCACAAAGAGTTAATTGAACTGAACTGTATGCCCTACATCTCACACTCAACTAAAATGTGAATCGTGTTTGATGCATCCGTCATCGCAAACGTTTTGCACCTTTTTGACGGTTTTTTACACCATCCTTTTGCGATTATTGCATCGCACATAGTTTCGTCGAAGGGTCTCTGATCGTAGTGTCGCGTTAGCAGCATCCTGCAGTAGTGAAAGGTCAAATGACCCCTAGAATTTGCCAAATTTTCACATTACAGTTGTAGTAGTGCACATTAAACATAAAAAAAATTGAAGCCGTAAGAGGAAGCCATCTCCCATTCGTCATCAAACATGCATTGTTCCCTCTCGGAACCACGAGCCTTCTAGTGAGTTGCTCCGATTTGTGAGGGGTGTGTGTCCAAACTTTTGTCAAACATGCCAAATTTTTTCCACATCATCTTGGTGGCATGACACTACATCAACCAAGGTTTTATGTGTTTCTATTTTTTTAATTTTTTTGGAATTTAAATGCCATGGCACCCCATGCATACATATGCAAGTGTCCATGTCGTGAGACAAATATGTTTGAAAATTCCTTCTAATTTACTGCACATGGAATTAACTCGCACACAAGTACACAAATATGATTTTTCAAACCCTTATGGTTAGCCGTTGCATGTAGATGTAGTTCAATTTTGAGTTACCGCCATTAAATGGCTAGAAAATTACTTAAATGTCTTCAAAAGGTCAAATGACCCCTGAAATTTTCCAAATTTTCACATGACAGTTGTATTAGTGCACGTTACACATAGAAAAAATTTGAAGGCTGTAAGAGGAAGCTATCTCCTGTTTGTCATCAAACATGCATTGTTCTCTCTAGGAACCACGAGCCTTCTAGTGAGTTGCTCCAATTTGTGTGGGGTGTATGGCCAAAATTTCGTCACACATGCCAAATTTTTTACCACATCATCTTGGTTGCATGACATTACATCAACCAAAGTTTCATGCCTTTCTGATTTTTTTTATTTTTTGGAATTTAAATTCCATGGCACTTCATGCTTAATTATGTCATAGCCGTTAGACCAATATGTTTTAAGAATCCTTCCAATTTACTTTACATGGAATTAAATCACACACAAGTACACAAAATATGACTTTTCAAGCCGTTATGGTTAGCTGTTGCATGTAAATGTAGTTCAAATTTCAATTATGGTCATTAAATGGCTAGAAAATCACTTAAATGTCTTAAAAGTTCAAATGACCCCTGAAATTTTCCAAAATTTGACATGACAGTTGTATTAGTACTACAAAATTTCTCGTTCATTTAAAACACCATCCGTTGCCACTTAACTCCAAATTCGTCTTTCACAACTAATAAAAAATATCTACAACATCATACACAATTGTTTTCTAGGAACCGTTTGCAATGAAAATATCTGGGTCTATTTAAGTCTCCCACCTTAAGCTTCGCCGGCTCGTCTGCTCCAGTGCCGGCAACCCCCGAATCGACGAATCCCGATCCCCATTCCCGCACCCCCTTCTTGTAAAGATGATGCCATGGAAACACTTCGTGAAGGCCCGTACGATGGCCGCGTCCCCCCCGAGCGCTGCCGCCTGCGTCGAGCGCATGGCCGCCTACGCCGAGAGCGTGGCCACCTACGCCGAGAGTGCCACCGCGTCCGCATTGAGCGCGGCCGCTTATGCCGAGAGGGCGGCCGCGACAGCCGACAGGGCAGCTGCAGCAGCCGAGACGGCTGCAACGGTGGCTGCAAATGCCAAGAGCGCTCGAGCTGTAGTTCGTGCTGCCGATGTCGCCCTGGCCCGGGTCGAGGCCATCCACGCGAAGATCGAGGATGCCCACGCCAAGATATTCTAGGCCACCTCGAACTCCAGCATGCAACACAAGTCCGAAAAGGCGGCAGTGGCCATGGAGCACCTGCTTCCTCATGAGGTCGCCGGGCAGGAGCTGGAGATGTAGGAGGTGGTGGAGATCGAGGAGCACCGGGAGGAGGAATTGCGCGTGGCCGAGGTTGAGGTAGAGAAGAGTCTGTCCGTCGAGGAATCGATGGTGGAGTACCAAGAGCGAGCTCTGGCACAACCACTACTATGAGTACTACAACATTGAGGGCGGCGTCGAGGACGAGGACGAGGACGAGGACGTGGTCAACCTCAGCAGGGGGGCGCGGAGTCCACCAATGGCGGCATGTCGCCAGGACAAGTCATCGACGTATCATCTCACACCGGCGATGCATGGGCCGGCGCGGCGGCGGATTTGTTAAAATTATGCGTACTTAGGCTTTGTTTTTAATGCTGGTCTTTTGTTAGAGCAATGTTTAGGTCAACTGGCTCTGTTTAATTACTAAAATTGCTCGATTCAGTAAGTGTGGTCTGTCTGTTGTACGCTCTTTTGTGTGTGCAAATTAGCAAGCGATGTTAAATTATGCAATGACGTACCCGGGGAAATTTCCACCAAAATTTGAATTATCAAACTCATCCCATGCGCTTAAAGCAGAAGAATCATTTGTGATGCACACACTCATTCAAAGTGAATGGTCCAGCAGCACCGCGCGCAAAGTTTCCCTCCACATTTCCAAAATTTTGGCCTACCGCCAAAATATCTACCCCCGCCCCCTTGCCCCTTCCCCACCCCCTTTTCTCCCCGACCACAAGTCACATTTCCCATGTTTCCTCCTTCCTTCCTAAGCTATAACCGCTTCCTCGCTCTCACCATCTTGCATCCTACCGCCGGGGTCGCCATGGTATTCTTCAAAGACCTCTCCAGCGGTTCCTCCTTCGGCGACGACTCCTTCACCACCCGGGTATGCCTCTCTTCTCTCTCTCGGGCTATGACATGGAATGAACGATTTTTGCCCGGCGGTCGATTTGAGTCATTTCTTCCACTTGTAGCTCCCTAGGACCTTCAGTGGCAACGAATGGAGCGGGGTGGCTGAAGATCTATCTGCTCGTTGTCACCATCAATCTCCATGCGTGAAGCTAGTTGCGTTTGAATCTATAGATAGTGGGAGGAAGTTTCTGGCATGTGCAGAGAAGGTTAGACCCTCTTTCGTTGTTAAAAATCATTTGTTAGATGTGATTCAGACACTGTCACGGTCCCAACCCATTCATACCGCACCTTCAACCAAACGCATCCTAAGATAGTGTCACAGTTTGTACCTAAAATCTAAAATTGTTTCCATCTCATCAGCGGTGCCATTAGAAAATTATTTGGCACCGCTTCAGCAGTTTGTGCAGCCAACTTTGGTACACACATCCGAGCAACCAAGTAGTAAAATACTAAATCTTTATGGCACGAAGGAACTGGGCATCAGAGCAACTAGGTGCTCCCGAGTCCGGGTCCCTGATTTTTTTCTGTTGCATCGGCTCGCCAGTGCAGGGCACCGGTGCGAGATGTAGCAATAGTTGTCTTTACACCAGTTTTGTCCTACATAGTGGACGGCCTTAGTGCTATTAGTTCTATGTTACTCAATTTGTGCATGTACACACCTGTTAGTATCAATTTGCTGTCATCCAAACACTGCCGATATGTTGTTGCAGTTATATTTACCTTCCTCATAAAATGTTCAATTTCTTATTTATTGTACATGAGTAAGAACTTGTAGCGTTGTTGTAGTTAATTATAGCTTCTGATATTCCAGAATTTGGTTGTTGTCTCAGTAGCAATTAATTCATTTGCAGATTGATATTTTTGAGAAGATATGTCATAATTAAAATGTTTCTTCAGTTTTTCAAAAAAAAAGCATAGGTGGTTTTCTATGTTGCTATAAACCCATTTCCCCTACAATTGTTACTGATCTAGTTTTAAATATTATAGGATGAACGGAAGTGTTCTTACTTGGAGTGGGTTGATCAAGAGTGGCCACAATCTTTGAAGATGTGCCTAGCGAAGCTCTGGAGCATGTATGAGGAAGAGAACAAAGAAATTGTGGTCAACGCTGAAGAATATTTGAAGATGTGGGATAAAATGAGGAAGGTGAAGAATGAGCTCAATTTTTTTAAATCGGAGTTTGCTAAGATGGTGTTGGCGAAGGAGGAGGCACTTTCCCAGTTGGCCAGTGAAAAACAGGTTCTTACTAAACTGAAAGCAGAGGTGGATAAGACGAGCCTGGATGATCTTGATTAGGGAAATGAATATATTGTTCTTATGAAGTTCAACTAGCTATATGTTGTACTGTGTTGTTTCCATGTAGCTATCGTATTGTGATGTTATAATATATTTATGTGCCTATTATGAATTGGAAAATAGTTGTTCGATATGAAATGTGAATTTGCGTAATACTAGAATTATTAATTGTAAACTAATAAACCTGCTAAATGTGTCATGGAACTTTGCAAACGATTATAGCAGTAAAAGCGCTTGTGATGGATAGCCCAATGCCACACAATTTTCTTCATCAAATCGTGTGTGATGTAGTTGATAAAAGCAAACAGTTAACCAAGGCAAAGCGTGTGTGATAGTTACACCTTTCACAGACGATCCTATTCATAAAACTGTGTGGGATATACATACGAACGGAAACGTATTCCCTGGATTGACCGTGTGGGATGTACATAAGAACGGAAACATTTTCCCTAGATTGACTGTGTGGGATGTAGATAAGAACGGAAATGTATTCCTTGGATTGACTATGTGTGATATACATACCTACAGAAATGTTTTTCTGGGATTCACCATGTGGGATGTACATACCTACGGGAATGATTGGGTTTCGATGCCTCGTCCGATTGCACACGAGCTCATTTGGTGTCCTAGGAGGGCCTATCCTCGACGATTTCTAGGTCGTGTGGGAAGGACCCCCCTATCGCTCACACTCACTTGGTGACGGTTCCAAATGCCGTCGTGGAAAGGGGTTAAAAACCGTCTGTATAGCGCTGACGCGTACCACTGATCATAACAAGCCTTGCAAGCAATGTGACTAATGAGTTAGTTACGGGATGATGCATTACGGGATGATTAAAGAGACTTGCCGGTAATGAGATTGAACTAGGTATGAAGATACCCACGATCGAATCTCAGGCAGGTAACATACTGATGACAAAGGGAATAACGTATGTTGTCATTACGGTACGACCGATAAAGATCTTTATAGAATATGTGGGAACCAATATGAGCATCCAGGTTCTAATGTTGGTTATTGACCAGAGAGGAGTCTCAGCCATGTCTACATAGTTCTCGAACTCGTAGGGTCCGCATGCTTAACGTTCGATGACGATTTGTATCATGAGTTATGTGTTTTCGTGACCGAAGATTGTTCAGAGTCCCGGATGAGATCACGGATATGACGAGGAGTCTCGAAATGGTCGATAGGTAAAGATTGATATATTGGACGATAGTATTCGGACACCGGAATTGTTTCAGAGTGTTTCGGGTATTTATCAGAGTATCGGGGGGTTACCGGAACCCCCCGGGGGAAGTAATGGGCCACATGGGCCATAGGAGGGAGGCAAGGCAGCCCACAAGGGGTGGCGCCCCCCCCCCCCATGGGGAGTCCTAATTGGACTAGGAGAGGGGGAGCGACCCCCCTTTCCTTCTCCCTCTCCCTCTCCTTCCCCCTTTCCCCCTCTGATAGAAGGAAAGGGGGGAGAATAGGGCTAGGAGTCCAAGTGGGATTCCCCCCACTTGGCGCGCCCCTAGGCCGGACTCCTCCCCTCTCCCTCCTTTATATATGGGGGCAGGGGGCACCTCTAAGACACATCAATTGTTCTTAGCCGTGCGCGGTGCCCCCCTCCACCATTTACTTCTCCGGTCATATTGTCATAGTGCTTAGGCAAAGCCCTGCGCGGATCACATCACCATCACCGTCACCATCCCATTATGCTGATGAAACTCTCCCTCGACACTTTGCTAGATCAAGAATTTGAGGGACGTCATCAAGCTGAACGTGTGCAGAACTCAGAGGTGTCGTACGTTCGGTGCTTGATCGATTGAATCAAGAAGATGTTCGACCACATCAACTGCATTAAGCTAACGCTTCCTCTTTCGGTCTACAAGGGTACGTGGACACACTCCCCCCCTCTTGTTGCTAAGCATCTCCTAGATAGAACTTGCGTGATCGTAGGATTTTTTTTGAAATTGCATGCTACGTTCCCCAACAATTTTCTCTTATTGGTGTTGATGTCATTCTTGTACTTTGCATAAGGAGGCGTTTTTAAGATGTCGGTCAAGCGAGTATGCAAAAATACTGGCGTCAGCATTTCATCAAAGCGTTCAAATTCTTCATCATATTTCCTTTTAGTTGTCTTAGGTGGAAAGGGCATAGGTTTTTGAACCCATGGTTCTCTTTCCTTACCCAGTTTTCTAGCAACAAAGTCTCTTTTATCATATCTTTTATTCTTGGGTTGTGGGTTATCAAGATCAACTGCTGGTTCTATCTCAACATCATTGTCTGGTTCTTTATTATTTATTTGAGTATTTTCATGAACCTCTTCATTATCTTTTTCATTATAAAAAGGTGAGTGTTCATTACCAGAGTGAGTTTCAGCATCACAGATAGAAACTTCATTATCATTATCAGGAGGTTTTTGTACTTCAGGTTCACTTGAAGCATGCAAAGTCCTATCATTTTTGTTCTTCTTTTTCTTTTTAGAAGGACTAGGTGCATCAGTGTTAACCCTTTTAGAGTCTTGTTCAATTCTTTTTGGGTGTCCCTCAGGATAAAGTTGTTCCTGAGTCATCTTACCTCCTCTAGTGGCTACTCTAACAACAAAGTCATTTATATTGTTATTCATTTCATCTAACAACTCTCTTTGAGATTTAGCAACTTGTTCTAACTGAGTTTGAATCATAGAAGCAAGCTTTCCTACACCTCTAACATCATTTGAAATTCTAAACAACAAGTCACTCAGGCGAGCAATCATATCAGAATTGTATTTCAATTGTTTCATAACATTTACATTGGAGTGATCTTGTTTTCTAATGTAGTTTTCAAACTCATAAAGGCATGGCTAGGGTTCATATTGTGAGGATTATCATTATCATTGAATTTCATTAGAGAATTTACCTCTACCACCTAGGGTGGTGGCGGCGTATCAAGCCCATGTATTTCTTCAATAGGAGGTAAATTTTTGACATCCTCAGCTTCAATACCATTTTCCTTCATGGATTTCTTTGCCTCTTGCATATCTTCAAGACTGAGATATAAAATACCCCTCTTCTTCGAAGTGGGTTTAAGTGGTGGTTCGGGAAGAGACAAATCATCATAATTCTTCAATATGTTGTTCAATATTCTTCAGCATGTCCAATAGTCCATTCCCTGAAAACACAACCAGCACAACTATCTAGGAAACCCCTAGACACATCGGTTACTTCATTATAGAATATATAAAGTATTTCATTTTTCTTAAGAGGATGATCAAGAAAAGCATTAGGCAATTGGGGAATCCTCCCCCAAGATTATGGGAGACTCTTGTTGCGGCTTGAAGCTACATCGGTATTTCCCCAAAGAGGAAGGGATGATGCAGCATTGCGACAGTAGGTATTTCCCTCAGTGATGAAACCAAGGTTATCGAACCAGTAGGAGAACAAAGCAACACTATGTAAAAAACACCTGCGCACAAATAACAAATACTCGCAACCTGACGTGTAAAAGAGGTTGTCAATCCCTTTCGGGTAACGGTGCCACAAATTGGCAAACGGATGTGAGAGAGTTGTAAATATTGATAGATTGAATGTTGAATAAAATAAATTGCATCAAGGTATTTTTGTATTTTTGGTTTAATAGATCTGAAACATAAAAGTCAAATAAAATAGATTGCAAAGGCAAATAATATAAGAAAGAGACCGGGGGCCATAGGTTTCACTAGTGGCTTCTCTCGAGAAAAAATAGCAAACGGTGGGTAAATTAATTAATGTTGGGAAATTGATAGAACATCAAATAATCATGACGATATCCAAGCAATGATCATTATATAGGCATCACATCCAAGATTAGTAGACCGACTCCTGCCTGCATCTACTACTATTACTCCACACATCAACCGCTATCCAGCATGCATCTAGTGCATTAAGTTCATGGAGAAACGGAGTAATGCAATAAGAACGATGACATGATGTAGACAAGATCCATTTATGTAGAAATAGACCCCATCATTTTATCCTTAGTAGCAACGATACATATGTGTTGGTTCCCCTTCTGTCACTGGGATCAAGCACCGTAAGACCAAACCGACTACAAAGCACCACTTCCCATTGCAAGATAAATAGATCAAGTTGGCCAAACAAAACCCAAATATAAGAGAAGATATGAGGCTATAATCAATCATGCATATAAGAGATCAAAGAAACTCAAATAACTTTCATGGAAAGAAAGAGACAGATCTAATCATAAACTCAAAGTTCATCGGATCCCAACAAACACACCGCAAAAGACTTACATCATATGGATCTCCAAGAGACCATTGTATTGAGAATCAAACGAGAGAGAGGAAGCCATATAGTTACTAACTACAGACCCGAAGGTCTACAAAGAACTACTCACGCATCATCGGAGAGGCACAAATGGAAGTGATGAACCCCTCCGTGATGGTGTCTAGATTGGATCTAATGCTTCTGGACTCTGTGGCGGCTGGAATTGATTTTCGTCGACTCCCCTAGGGTTTCTGGAATATTGGGGTATTTGTAGAGCAAAGAGGCAGTCCGAGGGGCACCCGAGGTGGGCACAACCCACCAGGGCGCGCCTGGGGCCCAGGCGCGCCCTGGTGGGTTGTGCTCCCCTTGGAGCACCCCCCCTGATACGTCTCCAACGTATCTATAATTTTTGATAGTTCCATGCTATTATATTATCCATCTAGGATGTTTTATATGCATTTATATGCTATTTTATATGATTTTTGCGACTAACCTATTAACCTAGAGCCCAGTGCCAGTTTCTGTTTTTTCCTTGTTTTTGGGTATCGCATAAAAGGGAAACCAAACGGAGTCCAATTGACCTAAAATTTCACGGAGATTATTTTTGGACCAGAAGAAGCCCACGGAGTATCGAAGATGGGCCAGAAAAGTCCCGGTGCACCCAAGAGGGTTGGGGCGCGCCCTACCCACTGGGCGCGCCCCCTACCTCGTGGCCGCCTCGGGTACCCCCCTGACTTGTTCCCGACACCAACACCTCTTATATATACCCATACTTCCAAAAAGAAACCTAGATTAGGAGTTCCACCGCCGCAAGCCTCCGTAGCCACCGAAAACCAATCTAGACCCGTTCCGGCACCCTGCCGGAGGGGGGAATCCCTCCCCGATGGCCATCTTCATCATCCCGACGCTCTCTCCATGACGAGAAGGGAGTAGTTCACGCTTGGGGCTGAGGGTATGTACCAGTAGCTATGTGTTTGATATCTCTCTCTATCTATCTATCTCGTGTTCTTGATTCGCACGATCTTGATGTATCGCGAGCTTTGCTATTATAGTTGGATCTTATGATGATTCTCCCCCTCTACTCTCTTGTAATGGATTGAGTTTTCCCTTTGAAGTTTTCTTATCGGATTGAGTCTTTAAGGATTTGAGAACACTTGATGTATGTCTTGCATCTGCTTATCTGTGGTGACAATGGGATATTCACGTGATCCACTTGATGTATGTTTGGGTGATCAACTTGCGAGTTTCGTGACCTTGTGAACTTATGCATAGGGGTTGGCACACATTTTCGTCTTGACTCTCCGGTAGAAACTTTGGGGCACTCTTTGAAGTTCTTTGTGTTGGTTGAATAGATGAATCTGAGATTGTGTGATGCATATCGTATAATCATACCCACGGATACTTGAGGTGACATTGGAGTATCTAGGTGACATTAGGGTTTTGGTTGATTTGTGTCTTAAGTTGTTATTCTAGTACGAACTCTAGGATAGATTGAACAGAAATAATAGCTTCGTGTTATTTTACTATGGACTCTTGAATAGATCGATCAGAAAGGATAACTTTGAGATGGTTTCATACCCTACATTAATCTCTTCGTTTGTTCTCTGCTATTAGTGACTTTGGAGTGACTCTTTGTTGCAGGGGTTGTTATATGATCCAATTATGTTATTATTGTTGAGAGAACTTGCACTAGTGAAAGTATGAACCCTAGGCCTTGTTTTAACGCAGCTCACTTTTATCATTAGTTACCTTGCTGTTTTTATATTTTCAAATTACAAAAACCTATATCTAGCATCCATATTGCACTTGTATCACCATCTCTTCGCCGAACTAGTGCACCTATACAATTTACCATTGTATTGGGTGTGTTGGGGACACACGAGACTCTTTGTTATTTGGTTGCAGGGTTGTTTGAGAGAGAATCTTACGCCTCCCACAGATTGATAAACCTTAGGTCATCCACTTGAGGGAAATTTGCTACTGTCCTACAAACCTCTACACTTGGAGGCCCAACAACGTCTACAAGAAGAAGGTTGTGTAGTAGACATCAAGCTCTTTTCCGGTGCCGTTGCCGGGGAGGTAAGCGCTTGAAGGTATATCTTTAGATCTTGCAATCGAATCTTTTAGTTTCTTGTTTTATCACTAGTTTAGTCTATAAAAGAAAATTAAAAAATGTAATTGAGGTTGCCTCATATGCTTCATCTTTTTAATGTCTTTTGTGAGAATAAGGATTCCAATAATTGTGCCAAAGTGTTAGAAGAAGAATGCATTAAAATGTTTGGTACTAAATCTTTGAATGATGAGCATGATTGCAATGTTGTTAGTATGAATTCCTTGAATATCCATGATGCTAATGATATGCAAAGCCACAAGCTTGGGGATCCTATGTTTGATGAAGATGATATTTTTTGTCCCCCAAGTTTTGATGAGCAAATTTATTACGATGAAAGCATCCCTCCTATCTATGATGACTATTGTGATGACATGTATGCTATAAAGAATAATGATATCCATGAAACTTGTCATCATGATTTGAACTTTCAATTGGATTACGCCTCACATGATAGTTATTTTGTTGAGTTTGCTCCCATTACTATTCATGAGAAGAAATTTGCTTATGTGGAGAGTAATAAAAATTCTATGCTTGTAGATCATGAAAAGAATGCTTTTATGTGATGGTTATATTGTTGAATTCATTCATGATGCTACTAAAAATTATTATGAGGAAGGAATATATGCTTGTAGGAATTGCAATAATATCAAGTTTCCTCTCTTTGTGTTAAAAGTTTTGAAGTTATGCTTGTTTTGCCTTCCTATGCTAGTTGATTATTGTTCCCATAAGTTGTTTGCTCACAAAATCCCTATGAATAGGAAGTGGGTTAGAATGAAATGTTCTAGTCATATGTTTCATGATGCTCTATTTATGTTTAAATTCTTATCTTTTATGTGAGCATCATTGAAATCATCATGCCTAGCTAGGGGCATTAAACGATAGCGCTTGTTGGGAGGAAACCCAATTTTATTTTTGTTCTTTGCCTTTTGCACCTGTTTAGTAATAAATAATTCATATAGCCTTTGTTATGATTGTGTTTTTTTATGTTTTAATTAGTGTTTGTGCCAAGTAAATCCTTTAGGATCTTCTTGGGTGATTGTTGTTTGAACTTGCTGATAAAAACAGAAAGTATGCGCTCACAAGAATAATTTTCATTTTTTACTAGAGAGCGATAAAATACCAATTCCAACTGCAATAGATCAATATACAAATTGTCCTGATCTTCCTAATTTATCAGAATTTTTGGAGTTACAGAAGTATTCGAAATATCCAGATTACTACAGACTATTCTGTTTTTGACAGATTCTGTTTTTCGCGTGTTGTGTGCTTATTTTGATGCATCTATGGCTAGTATCGGAGGGTTTGAACCATAGAGAAGTTGGAATACAGTATATATTACACAAATATGAATAAAGAATGAGTTCAAAACAGTACCAAAATTGGTGATTTTATTTTCTTATACTAACGGAGCTTACGAGTTTTCTGTTGAGTTTTGTGTTGTGAAGTTTTCATGTTTTGGGTAACGATTCAATGGACTATGGAATAACGAGTGGAAAGAGCCTAAGCTTGGGATGCCTAAGGCACCCCAAGGTAATATTCAAGGACAACCAAGAGCCTAAGCTTGGGGATTCCCATGGCATCCCCTCTTTCGTCTTTGTTCATCGGTAACTTTACTTGGAGCTATATTTTTATTCACCACATGATATGTGTTTTGCTTGGAGCGTCACTTTATTTCCTTTTTGCTTTCTGTTTGAATAAAATCCCAAGATATGAAATTCTTAAATGTTAGAGAGTCTTCACATAGTTGGATAATTATTCAACTACTCTTTGATCTTCACTTATATCTTTCGGAGTAGTTTGTTGTTTGCTCTAGTGCTTCACTTATACCATTTTAGAGCACGGTGGTGGTTTTATTTTGAAGAAATAGATGAACTCTTGTGCTTCACTTATATTATTTTGAGAGTCTTTAGAACAGCATGGTAGTTTGCTTTGGTTATGAAATAGTCCTAATATGATGGGCATCCAAGATGGGTATAATAAAAACTTTCATATAGAGTGCATTGAATACTATGAGAAGTGTGATACTTGATGATTGTTTTGAGATATAAAGGTGGTAATGTTAGAGTCATGCTAGTTGGGTAATTGTGAAATTGAGAAATACTTGTGTTGAAGTTGGCAAGTCCAGTATCATGCACGTATGGTAAACGTTGTGTGACAAATTTGAACCATGGGGTGTTCTTTGAGTGCTTTCCTTATGAGTGGCGGTCGGGAACGAGCGATGATCTTTTCCTACCAATCTATTCCTATAGGGGCATGCATAATAGTACTTTGCTTCGAGGGATAATAAACTTTTGCAATAAGTATATGAGTTCTTTATGACTAATGTGAGTCGATGGATCATACGCACTCTTACCTTTCCGCAATTTGCTAGCCTCTACGGTACCGTGCATTGCCCTTTCTCACCTTGAGAGTTGGTGCAAACTTCGCCGATGCATCCAAACCCCGTGATACGATATGCTCTATCACACATAAGCCTCCTTATATCTTCCTCAAAACAGCCACCATACATACCTATTATGGCATTTCCATAGCCATTCCGAGATATATTGCCATGCAACTTTCCACCGTTCCGTTTATTATGACATGTTCCATCATTGTCATATTGCCTTGCATGATCATGTAGTTGACATCGTATTTGTGGCAAAGCCAACACTCATAATTTTTTATACATGTCACTCTTGAATCATTGCACATCCCGATACACCGCCAGAGGCATTCACATAGAGTCATATTTTGTTCTAGTATCGAGTTGTAATTTTTGAGTTGTAAATAAAAAGAAGTGTGATGATCATCATTATTAGAGCATTGTCCCGTGTGAGGAAAAAAAGGAGAAAGGCCAAAAAAAGAGAAGGCCCAAAAAAACAAAAAAAAACAAAAACAAAAAAAATGAGAGAAAAAGAGAGAAGGGGCAATGCTACTATCCTTTTACCACACTTGTGCTTCAAAGTAGCACCATGGTCTTCATGATAGAGAGTCTCTTATTCTATCACTTTCATATACTAGTGGGAATTTTCATTATAGAACTTGGCTCATATATTCCAACAATGGGCTTCCTCAAATTCCCTAGGTCTTCGTGAGCAAGAAATTTGGATGCACACCCACTTAGTTTCTTTTGAGCTTTAATACATTTATAGTTCTAGTGCATCCGTTGCATGGCAATCCCTACTCCTTGCATTGGCATCAATTGATGGGCATCTCCATAGCCCGTTGATTAGCAGCGTCAATGTGAGACTTTCTCCTTTTTTGTCTTCTCCACACAACCTCCATCATCATATTCTATTCCACCCATAGTGCCATGTCCATGGCTCGCGCTCATGTATTGCGTGAAAGTTGAAAAAGTTTGAGAATACTAAAGTATGAAACAATTGCTTGGCTTGTCATCGGGGTTGTGCATGATGGGAGCATTTTGTGTGACAAAAATGAAGCATGGCCAAACTATATGATTTTGTAGGGATGAGCTTTCTTTGGCTATGTTATTTTGAGAAGACATAATTGCTTGGTTAGTATGCTTGAAGTATTATTACTTTTATGTCAATATTAAACTTTTATCTTGAATCTTTTAGATCTGAACATTCATGCCACAAATAAAGAGAATTACATTGAAAATTATGTTAGGGAGCATTCCACATCAAAAATTCTGTTTTTATCATTTACCTACTCGAGGACGAGCAGGAATTAAGCCTGGGGATGCTTGATACATCTCCAACATATCTATAATTTTTTATTGTTCTATGCTATTATATTATCCATCTAGGATGTTTTATATGCTATTTTATATGATTTTTGGGACTAACCTATTAACCTAGAGCCCAGTGTCAGTTTCTGTTTTTCCTTGTTTTTGGGTATCGGAGAAAAGGAAAACCAAACGGAGTCCAATTGACCTGAAATTTCACGGAGATTATTTTTGGACCAGAAGAAGCCCACGGAGTATCGAAGATGGGCCAGAACAGTCCCGAGGCACCTACGAGGGTGGGGGCGTGTCCTACCCCCTGGGCGCACCCCCTACCTCGTGGCCGCCTCGGTGACCCCCTGACTTGTTCCCGACTCCAACACCTCTTATATATACCCAAACTTCTAGAAAGAAACCTAGATTGGGAGTTCCACCGCCGCAGGCCTCCATAGCCACCGAAAACCAATCTAGACCCATTCTAGTACCTGCCGGAGTGGGTAATCCCTCCCCGGTGGCTATCTTCATCATCTCGACGCTCTCCATGACGAGGAAGGAGTAGTTCACCCTCGGGGCTGCGGGTATGTACCAGTAGCTATGTGTTTGATCTCTCTCTCTCTCTCTCTCTCTCTCTCTCTCTCGTGTTCTTGATTCGCACGATCTTGATGTATCGCGAGCTTTCATATTATAGTTGGATCTTATGATGCTTCTCCCCCTCTACTCTCCTGTAATGGATTGAGTTTTCCATTTGAAGTTTTCTTATCAGATTGAGTCTTTAAGGATTTGAGAACAGTTGATGTATGTCTTCCATGTGCTCATCTATGGTGACAATGGGATATTCATGTGATCCAATTGATGTATGTTTTGGTGATCAACTTGCGAGTTTCGTGACCTTGTGAACTTATGCATAGGGGTTGGCACACGTTTACGTCTGGACTCTCTGGTAGAAACTTCGGGGCACTCTTTGAAGTTCTTTGTGTTAGTTGAATAGATGACTCTGAGATTGTGTGATGCATATCGTATAATCATATGCACGGATACTTGAGGTGACATTGGAGTATCTAGGTGACATTAGGGTTTTGGTTGATTTGTGTCTTAAGGTGTTATTCTAGTACGAACTCTAGGATAGATTGAACGGAAAGAATAGCTTCGTGTTATTTTACTACGGACTCTTGAATAGATCGATCAGAAAGGATCGCATTGAGGTGGTTTCGTACCCTACAATAATCTCTTCGTTTGTTCTCCGCTATTAGTGACTTTGGAGTGACTCTTTATTGCATGTTGAGGGATTTTTATATGATCCAATTATGTTATTATTGTTGTGGGAACTTGCACTAGTGAAAGTATGAACCCTAGGCCTTGTTTGAACGCATTGCAATACTGTTTTCGCTCACTTTTATCATCAGTTACCTTGTTGTTTCATATTTTCAGATTACAAAAACCTATATCTACCATCCATATTGCAGTTGTATCACCATCTCTTCGCCGAATTAGTGCACCTATACAATTTACCATTGTATTGGGTGTGTTGGGGACACAAGAGACTCTTTGTTCTTTGGTTGCAGGGTTGTTTGAGAGAGACCATCTTCATCCTATGCCTCCCACAGATTGATAAACCTTAGGTCATCCACTTGAGGGAAATTTTCTACTGTCCTACAAACCTCTGCACTTGGAGGCCCAACAACGTCTACAAGAAGAAGGTTGTGTAGTAGACATCACCCCCACTCGCTTCTCCGGCCCATTGGGTGTCTTCTGGTCCAAAAAAAATCCCACAAAAAGTTTCGATGCGTTTGGACTCTGTTTGATATTCATTACCTGCGATGTAAAAAACATGCAAAAAACGGCAACCAACACTTGGCACTATGTCAATAGGTTAGTACCAAAAAATGATATAAAATGACTTTAAAATGATTATAAAACATCCAAGAATGATAATATAACAACATGGAACAATAAAAAATTATAGATACGTTGGAGATGTATCAGCGTCCCCAAGCTTAATTCCTGCTCGTCCTCGGGTAGGTAAATGATAAAAACAGAATTTTCTATGTGAAATGCTGCCTAACATGTCATCTCATATTCTTTTCTTTGTTGCATGCACATTTGGACTTTTATATTGTTCAAAGTAATAGTCTAGTTTTGACATGATAATTTAGATACTCAAGCATACCAACAAGCAACCATGTCTTTCAAAATATCAACGCTGAAAAAAGTTATCCTTAGCCCATCATGCTCAATCATTGATCCATTCATGAAACACACTCGCATATTAACTACAGCCAATGCTCAAGTACGATCATAGTGGCTCCTAGTTGGTGCTTTATAAGAGAAGACGGAGACTCAAATTCAAAATAAAAATTGCATAAAGTAAAAGAAAGGTCCTTCGCAGAGGGAAGTAGGGATTTGTAGAGGTGCCAGACCTCAAAGAGAAAATTGAGAGATAAAAGCATTTTGGGAGGCATAATTTTCCCACCAACGAAAACAACTTAGAGTTCCCAACACTTTCCATGTTAGATATATCATAGGCGGTTCCCAAACAGAAATTAAAATTTATTCCTTTTTCCATCATACTTTCACTTTCCATGGCTAACTGTATCCACGGGTGCCTTCCATACCAACACTTTCCAAGGAATTTATTATTTGACAACATAAAGTACATTAATTTTTCATTTCGGGACTGGGAATCCCTAATACCTTTGCCTTACTTTGTGCAATGACAAGCGAATAAACACTCATCATGAGAATAACACATTTAGCATGGAAAATATTAGCCACCCCTCACCGCCTCGCGAGCAGTACGAGTGTCGATGTCAAAACTGGCCGATCTCGGGTAGGGGGTCCCTAACTGTGTGTCTGAGGGTCGAAGGTAACAAGGGACACAGGGAACACGATGTTTTTACCTAGGTTCGGGCCCTCTTGATGGAGGTAAAACCCTATGTCCCGCTTTATTGTATTTGATGAGTATAGGGGTAACAAGAGTTGATCTACCTTGAGATCATAATGGCTAAACCCTAGATGTCTAGCCTGTATGAATTCTAATAGCCTCTACGGACTAAATCCTTTGGTTTATATACACATTGGAGGGGCATAGGGTTGTACATAGTCGGTTCACAGAGGAAGGAAATTACATATCCGGACACTAATATTGCCATCCACGCATAGGGGAGTCCTACCCGAACACGTGGGAAAGTCTTTCGCTTTATATCTCCACGGACCATTAGTCCGGCCCACACCAAATAGCCTGGATACACGAGAACCCCTGAATCCAGGGCTCCCTCAGTAGCCCCTGAACCTGTATTCAATGACGATATGTTCGGCACGTGGATTGTCTTCGACATTGCAAGGCGGGTTCCTCCTCCTAAATACTTCAAAGCAATCTTCTGAATAAAAGAACTGTATCCGGCTCTGTATAATTGTTACAACCCTTAGCCATGAAGGCAAGATATCAAACAAAATAGTGTCCTTCCACTGACAACTTTTTTCGGTGAAATGTCACGTCTGGCCTCTTAATATTTGGAACCGTTTTTACACCTCCCGCTTCGCGTTTCGAGGCACAACCTCTATTGGCACGTCTTGTCAGAACAGAGATCATGTCTGCCCATTACGGGATCCTCATCAATATGGTTTTTGGGTAATCCAACCGTGCCATTCGCACGACCCCTCGAGAACAGGCGAGTTTTAAGGCTTGAGGAGGGGGGGGGGGGCGTTTGATATTCACTGCCTATATAAGAGGATAAAGATCCCTCTTTTTTCCCACACCCTCTTCCTTCTCCTGCTTTCTCATCCTCAAGCTCCAGCGCCCAATCTTCAATATTTCCCACTGCCATCAGTCTCCCTAGCCATGTCAGGATCTGGCTCAAAGGGCAAGTGGGAGGCCTCCTCCGTCAGCGAGAAGGACCTCAAGGAGCTCCGGGAGGCGGAATACCTGTCTGCGGACAATGGGCACAGGCTCCCTGCCAAGGATCAAGTCATCCCCACTCCGGAGCCCGGCGAAAGGGTTGTATTCATCCCCCACTTCCTCCGCGGGCTAGGGTTTCCCCTCTACCCCTTCGTCCGGGGCCTCATGTTCTACTATGGGCTAGATTTCCATGATCTACCCCCAAATTCTTTCCTCCACATCTCGACATTCATCGTCGTGTGCGAGGCGCTACTCCGTATCCCCCCACACTTTAGCCTATGGCTCAAGGTCTTCAATCTGAAGCCGAAGGGGGTCGACGAGTAGCATGTGGACTGCGGCAGCGCCATGGTGAGCAAGCTCCCAAACTATGTTCGACTAAAGGGGGCCTTCGTGGAGACTATCAAGGTGTGGTAGCAGGAGTGGTTTTACATCACCGAACCCCGCGACGCCAGGTGGGTGGCCACTCCTGAATTCAGATCCGGGCCCCCTATGTGGCTCACCTCATGGACCACTAAGGGTCTGGACTAGGGATCCACATCAGAAGTGTTGATGCTGCAAAAGCGCATCACAAACATGATAGGCAAGAACACCCACTGGTGCACGTCGGTCCTAAACAAACGGTTTTAACCCCTTTCCGTGACGGCATTTGGAATCGTCGCCAAGTGAGTGTGTGCATAGGGTGTCCTTCCCACACAACCCAGAAATCGTCGGGGATAGGCCCTCCTGGGACCCAGGCAGGGGCCGTGTGCGATCAGGTGAGGCATCGAAACCCAATCATTTTCGTAGGTATGTACATCCCACACGGTAATCCGATAAAATCATTTCCGTAGGTATGTACATCCCACATGGTAATCCGAGAAAATCATTTCCGTAGGTATGTACATCCCACACGGTGAATCCCAGAACAATGTTCCCGTTCGTATGTATATCACACATAGTCAATCCAAGGAATACGTTTCCGTTCTTATGTACATCCCACACAGTCAATCTAGGGAAAACGTTTCCGTTCGGACATACATCCCACACAGTTTTATGTGTAGGCTCGTGTTTGAAAGGTGTAACTATCACACACGGCCTTCCTTGGTTCACTGTTTGCTTTTATCAACTATATCACACATGATTTGATGAAGAAAACTGTGTGGCATTGGGCTATCCATCACAAGCGATTTTACTGCTAGAACCGTTTGCAAAGATCCATGACATATTTAGCAGGTTTATTAGTTTACAATTAATAATTTCAGTATTACGCAAATTCACATTTCATATCGAACAGCTGTTTGCCAATTTCATATCAGGCACATAAATATATTATAACATCACAGTACGGTAGCTACATGAAAACAACACAGTACAATATATAGCTAGTTCAACTTCATAAGAACAATATATTCATTTCCCTAATTGAGATCATCCAGTCTCGTCTTATCCACCTCTGCTTTCAGTTCAGTAAGAACCCGTTTTGCACGAGCCAACAGGGAAAGGGCCTCCTCCTTTGCCAACACCATCTTAGAAAAGTCTGATTTAAAAAAATCTGAGCTCATTCTCCACCTTCAACTTTTTATCTCGCATCTTGAAATATGCTTCAGCATTGACAAGACTTTCTCTTAGCCTACATGTGTTCTCTTCCTCATACATGCTTCAGAGCTTCGTTAGGCACATCTTCAAAGACTGTGGCCACTCTTGATCAACCCACTCCAAGTAAGAACACTTCCATTCATCCTATAATATTTAAAACTAGATCAGTAACAATTGTAGGGGAAATGGGTTTATAGCAACATAGAAAATCACCAATGCTTATTTTCAAAACTAAAGAAACATGCTAATTATGACATATCTTCTCAAAAATCAATGTGCAAATGAAATAATTGGTACTGAGACAACAACCAAATTCTGGAACATCAGAAGCTATAATTAACTACAACGACACTACAAGTTCTTACTCATGTACAATAAATAACAAATGAACATTTTATGAGGAAGGTAAATATAACCGCAACAACATAGCGACAGTGTTTGGATGACATCAAATTGATACTAACAGGTGTGTACATGCACAAATTTAGTAACGTAGAACTAATAGCACTAAGGTTGTCCACTATGTATGCCAAAACTAGGGTAAAGACAACTATTCTTATATCTCGCCCCGGTGCCCTGCACTAGCGAGCCGATGCAGTGGAAAAAAAATCAGGGACCCAGACTCCGGAGCACGTAGTTGCTTCGTGCCATAAAGATTTAACATTTTACTGCTTGGCTTCTTGGATGTGTGGACCAAATTTGGATGCACAAACTGCTGAAGCGGTGCCAAATAATTTTCTAATGGCACCGCTGATGAGATGGCAACAATTTAAGATACTAGGTACAAACTGTGACACTGTCTTAGGATGCGTTTAGTTGAAGGGTGGTATGAATGGGTTGGGACCGTGACAGTGTCTGAATCACATCTGACAAATGATTTGTAACAACGAAAGTGGGTCTAACCTTCTCTGCACATGCTAGAAACTTCCTCCCACTGTCCACAGAATCAAACGCAACTAGCTTCACGCATGGAGATTGATGGTGACAACGAGCAAATAGATCTTCAGCCACCCCACTCCATTGATTGCCACTGATGGTCTTAGGGAGCTACAAGAGGAAGAAATGACTCAAATCGACCTTCCGGTAAAAATCCTTCATTCCAAGTCATAGCCCGAGAGAGAGAAGAGAGGCATACCCAGGCGGTGAAGGAGTAGTCGCCGGAGGAGGATCCGCTGGAGATGTCTTTGAAGAAGACCATGGCGACCCTGACAGTAGGATGCGAGACAGCGAGAGCGAGGAAGCGACTATAGCTTAGCAAGGAAGGAAGAAAGGAAGGAGGAAATAGGGGAAATGTGACTTGTGGTCAGGGAGAAAAGGGGGTGGGGAAGGGAGGAAGGGGGCGGGTAGATATTTTGGCAGTAGGCCAAAACTTTGGAAATGTGGAGGGAAACTTTGCACGTGGTGCCGCCGGACCATTCACTTTGAACTATTGTGTGCATCGCAAACGATTCTTCTGCTTTACGCGCATGGGATGTGTTTGATAATTCAAATTTTGGTCTCAAGGCATGGGCACATTCACTTTGAACGCGCGCGGTGCCGCCGGACCATTCACTTTGAACGATTGTGTGCATCACAAACGATTCTTCTGCTTTACGCGCATGGGATGAGTTTGATAATTCAAATTTTGGTGGAAATTTCCCCGGGTACGTCATTGCATAATTTAACATCACTTGCTAATTTGGGCACACAAAAGAGCGTACAGCAGACAGACCACACTTAGTGAATCGAGCAATTTTCGTAATTACACAAAGCCAGTTGACCTAAACATTGCTCTAACAAAAGACCAGCATTAAAAACAAAGCCTAAGTACGCATAATTAGAAATCCGCCGCCGCGTCGGCCTATGCATCGCCGGTGTGAGATGAGACGTCGATGACTTGTCCTGGCGACATGCCACCGTTGGTGGACTCCACGTCCCCCCTGCTGAAGTCGACCGCATCCTCGTCCTCATCCTCAGCGCCGCCCTCAAGGTTGTAGTACTCGTAGTAGTGGCTGCGCCAGAGCTCGTGTTAGTACTCCACCTCCGATTCCTCGATCGACAGACTCTTCTCTACCTCAACATCGGCCACGCGCAACTCCTCCTCCCGGCGCTCCTCGATCTCCGCTGCCTCCTGCATCTCCAGCTCCCGTTGGGCGACCTCATGAGGAACCAGGTGCTCCATGGCCACCGCCGCCTTTTCAGACGTGGGTTGCAAGCTGGAGTCCGAGGTGCCCTGGAATATCTTTGCGTGTGCATCCTCGATCTTGCCGTGGATGGCCTCGACCCGGGCCAGGGCGACATCAGCAGCACGGACGGCAGCTCAAGCGCTCTCGGCGTTTGTAGCCGCCGTCGCAGCAACTGCTGCAGCTGCCCTGTCGGCTGCCGCACATGCCTTCTCGGCAAAAGCGGCCACACTCAATGCGGATGCGGAGGCACTCTCGGCGTAGGTGGCCGCGCTCTCGGCGCAGGCGGCGGCGCTCAGGGGAGGACGCGGCCACCGTATGGGCCTTCACGAAGCATTTCCACGGTGTCATCTTTGCAAGAAGGGGGTGCGGGAATGGGGATTGGGATTCGTGGATTCGGGGGTTTCCAGCACTAGAGCAGACGAGCCGACGAAGCTTAAGGAGGGAGACTGAATTTTTCCCAGATATTTTCATCGCAAACGGTTCCTAGAAAACAACCGTGTGATGTTGTAGATATTTTTATTAGTTGTGAAAGACGAATTTGGAATAAAGTGCCAACGGATGGTGTTTTAAATGAACGAGAAATTTTGTACTACTAATACAACTGTTATGTCAAATTTTGGAAAATTTCAGGGTCATTTGACCTTCTAAGACATTTAAGTGATTTTCAAGCCATTTA
Organism: Triticum dicoccoides; assembly: GCF_002162155.2. Classification (NCBI taxonomy): domain Eukaryota; kingdom Viridiplantae; phylum Streptophyta; class Magnoliopsida; order Poales; family Poaceae; genus Triticum; species Triticum dicoccoides. The sequence goes on from NC_041386.1 coordinate 145,768,683, forward strand.
ATGACCATAATTGAAATTTAAACTACATATACATGCAACAGCTAACCATAACGGTTTGAAAACTCATATTTCGTGTACTTGTGTGCGATTTAATTCCATGTGCAGTAAATTGGAAGGAATTTTCAAACATATTGGTCTAACGGCTATGACACAATTAAGCATGGACTGATATAGCATTTTAATTCCAAAAAATAAAAAAAAAAATCAGAAACACATGAAACCTTGGTTGATGTAATGTCATGCCACCAAGATGATGTGGCAAAAAATAGGCATGTTTGACCAAAGTTTGGACACCCACCCCTCACAAACCAGAGCACCTCACTAGAAGGCTCGTGGTTCCGAGAGGGAACAATGCATGTTTGGTAACGAATGGGAGACAGCTTCCTCTTATGGCCTTCATTTTTTTCTACGTCTAACGTTCACTACTACAACTTTAATGTGAAATTTTCGAAAATTCTAGGGGTCATTTGACCTTTTAAAGACATTTAAGTGATTTTCTAGCCATTTGATGACCATAATTCAAATTTGAACTACATCTACATGCAACACCTAACCAAAACGGTTTGAAAAATCATATTTGTGCACTTGTGTGCGAGTTAATTCCATGTGCAGTAAACTAGAAGGAATTTTCAAACATATTTGTATCACGACATGGACACATATGCATGAATACGTATGCATGGAGTGGCGTGACATTTTAATTCCAAAAAAATCAGAAACACATGAAACCTTTGTTGATGTAATGTCATGCCACCAGGATGATGTGGTAAAGAAATTGGCATGTTTGACGAACTTTTGGACACACACCCCTCACAAACCGGAGCAACTCGCTAGAAGGTTCGTGGTTCCAAGAGGGAACAATGCATGTTTGATGACGAACGGGAGATAGCTTCCTCTTACGGCCTTTAAATTTTTTTCTACGTCTAACATGCACTACTATAACTATAATGTGAAATTTTGGAAAATTCTAGGGGTAATTTGACCTTTTAAAGACATTTAAGTGATTTGCTAACCATTTAATGACCGTAATACAAATTTGAACTACATCTACATGCAACGCTTAACCAAAATTGTTTGAAAAATCATATATGTGTACTTGTGTGCGAGTTAATACCATGTGCAGTAAATTAGAAAGAATTTTCAAACATATTGGTCTCACGACATGGACACATGCATACGTAAGCATGGAGTGACATGGCATTTTAATTCAAAAAAGTAGAAAAATGATCAGAAACACATGTAACCTTGGTTGATGTAATGTCATGCCACCAAGATGATGTGGTAAATAAATTGGCATGTTTGGCGAACGTTTGGACACACACCCCTCACAAACTGGAGCAACTCGCTAGAAGGTTCATGGTTCCGAGAGGGAACAATGCATGTTTGATGACGAACGGGAGATAGCTTCCTCTTATGGTCTTCAAATTTTTTCCTACGTTTAACATGCACTAATACAACTATCATGTGAAAATTTGGTAAATTTCAGGGGTCTTTTGACCTTTTAAAGACATTTAAGTGATTTTCTAACCATTTAACGACTGAAATTCAAATTTGAACTACATCTACATGCAATGCCTAACCATAACAGTTTGAAAAATCATAGTTTTGTGTACTTGTGCGCGAGTTAATTCCATGTGCAGCAAATTAGAGGGAATTTTCAAACATATTGGTGTCAAGGCATGCGCACATGCATGGAGTGCATGCCATGGCATTTTAATTCCAAAAACTTAAAAAATGATCAAAAAACATGAAACCTTGCTTGATTTAATGTCGTCCACCAAGATGATGTGGTAAAGAAATTGGCATGTTTGATGAAAGTTTGGACACACACCCCTCACAAACCGGAGCAACTCTCTACAAGGTTCGTGGTTCTGAGATGGAACAATGCATGTTTGATGATGAACGGGACATAGCTTCCTCTTACGGCCTTCAAATGTTTTCTACGTCTAACGTGCACTACTACAACTGTAATGTGAAATTTTGGAAAATTCTAGGGGTCATTTGACCTCTTAAAGACATTTAAGTGATTTTATAACCATTTAATGACCGTAATTCAAATTTGAACTACATCTACATGCACCGCCTAACCAAAGCGGTTTGAAAAATCATATCTGTATACTTGTGTGCGAGTTAATTCCATGTGCAGTAAATTAGAAGGAATTTTCAAACATATTGGTCTCACGACATGGACACATGCATACGTATGCATGGAGTGACATGGAATTTTAATTAAAAAATAGAAAAATGATCAGAAACACATGAAACCTTGGTTGATGTAATGTCATGCCACCAAGATGATGTGGTAAAGAAATTGGCATGTTTGACGAACGTTTGGACACATGCCCCTCACAAATCGGAGTAACTCGCTAGAAGGTTCGTGGTTCCGAGAGGGAACAATGCATGTTTGATGACGAACGAGAGATAGCTTCCTCTTACGACCTTCAAATTTTTTCCTACGTTTAACGTGCAACTGTCATGTGAAAATTTGGTAAATTTCATGGGTCATTTGACCTTATAAAGACATTTAAGTGATTTTCTAACCATTTAATGACCATAATTCCAATTTGAATTACATCTGCATGCAACGCCTAACCAAAACGGTTTGAGAAATCTTATTTTTGTGTACTTGTGTGCGAATTAATTCCATGTGTAGTAAATTATAAGGAAATTTCAAACATATTGGTGTCAAGGCATGGGCACATGCATGCAGTGCATGCCATGGCATTTTAATTCCACAAAATTAAAAAATAATCAGAAGAACATGAAACCTTGCCTGATTTAATGTTATGCCACCAAGATGATGTGGTAAAAAAATTGGCCTGTTCGACGAAAGTTTGGACACACACCCCTCACAAACCGGAGCAACTCACTAGAAGGTTCATGGTTCCGAGAGGGAACAATGCATGTTTGCTGACGGATGGGAGATAGCTTCCTCTTACATCCTTCAATTTTTTCCCATGTTTAACGTGCACTAATACAACTATCATGTGAAAATTTGGAAATTTTCAGCGGTCATTTGACCTTTTAAAGACATTTAAGTGATTTTCTAACCATTTAATGACCGTAATTCAAATTTAAACTACATCTACATGCAACGCCTAACCAAAACGGTTTGAAAAATGATATTTTTGTGTACTTGTGTGTGAGTTAAAAAATCATCAGATGATGTAAATATCTGGTGTTCAAAAAAGAAAATGTAAAGATCTGGCAAGACAACCGGCCCCCACACGATTGGCACTCTATCTCGCGACTCGAGGTTTCGTAGTTGATTGGCGGGGATCATTAATCAGACACGGTTCTGTATTGGAAACCGTCAGCTATTATGTTCACACATGGATTTTCTGTGGGAATTGTGTGTAATTCAAACTATAGTACTCGTAAATTCCGGCGATCGGCGTGTGTACTATCCCCGTCGATCTAGATTCCGGCCGCCAATAAATACTACCTTGCTCACGTCGTCCCGCCTGCATTCTCATCTACATCCTCCCCTCACTCGCCCTCTCTCTCTCTCAAATCTCTGGCATGGCACCGCTGGTCTGCCCACGCACCATCGAGGAGTCGCCGTCCCCCGAGGACGCTCACTCGATTAGCAACGACGAGGACCCATACGCGCTGCCTGACGAGGTTGCGCCGGACCCCCAACTTTGGATTAGTTTTGGGGCCAGTACAATCTTTGTCTGTGGAAGTCACTGCTGCCGGCTGAGAAAGCCAGGCAAGTTACTTTCCAGAAGGAGATGGCGGAGGAGGAAGCCAGGTACCAGGCGGCATGGGAAGCCCGTGATGCCGCCTGGAAAAAGGAGGCGGCGGATATTTGGGGGCGGGCGCGTCATCGTGCCGAGGAGTTGTACGAAGACGGGTACTTCGCGAGGAAGGTCATAGGCGCTGGGCGCCTCGTCGCTGCGTGGAGGTGGGCCGATAAGCTCCAGCGTGCCACCGACAAGGAGCTGTGGTGGGCGTCCAACGAAATGGCAAGATCGGCCGCGCGCGTCCGCCAGCAAGAGGCAGATCGGTATGTCAAGCGCTGCGGGGCGGAGGAGTCGGAGTACTGCCTCCGCACTGGGAAGACGCTGCGCACCAGGGAGCTACTAGCGAGGTGTGATAGTCTGGTTTTTTCTCTATTCTCTTTGCCTGATTTTCAGTTGGTTTGGACTTGAATTTGAAATTTTTTGAATCACTTCAGATGGACTTAAACACTTGGGTACCCCCTTGACTTTCACCCAAGTGACTTATTTCTCTCCCTAAGCCATCATTTCTTCTCTGGTCCATCACAAAATAATATTATGAATATTTTTCTAATAAAAATATTCATTTTCTCTCTAAAACCCTAACTAGCCCCTTGTGTTCCAAAGAAACCCCAATTTTTCTTGCCCACAAAAATCTGAGAAAATTCCCAAATATTGTTTGAACCCTAAGCCACCTTCCTGAGCAAAAATATTTCATCACTTTTTGGAATATTTTTGGTACAGAAAATATTTTCTGTTCTAGACAGAAATGGTAGTTTCTACAGCAACTACCATTTTACTTGCTCATTTGTGGCTGAATTTTCTTATGCATCATCACCTTAGTAGATGATTGCTAACCTCCAAAGCCTAGCTCCCAACTCTCAGTATTTTAACCACAGTAAGCTCTCAAAGCTACTGTCCAAAAACTTACCAGGAAGTTGAAATCCATGTCACTGCGCCTGAGCTCAAACCAAAGTGTGGTAACCTCTCAATCTACCACGGACTACACGCCAGACATGAAGTTTAGGCTTAGCTCGGCCTGAGGACAGAGTTCATGCGGTGACCGCGTTTGTCCAGGCATGCTGGCATACGGCCGACACATTCTGCGTCGCGCCCACGCCTCTGTTGCTCGCGTGCTCGCTTCCCCGCCTGCCAAACCTTGCCAAACTTTGCCTCGATCATCGTCCCGACCCTCATAACCCTCTCCTGGCACTCGCCGATGCCGGAGCTCACCACAACAAGCATGCGCGCGGTCCGAACAACCCAACAGTGCGCTGCGCACTGTGTTCATCACCACCCCTCGCTCATGTGCTCATCTCTGCTCGCACATAGTGCCCGCGTGAGCTGCGTCGCCTTCCCCCTCGCTCACTGGCGCCGTTCATCGACAGGTGCCGTCTTCAGGTGTCCTCCGGCGGAGCCCGAGCCCTCTCATCGCTCGGCTATAAATAGAGCTCTCCCTAGCCTCCTCGAGCATCATCCACTCCTCACACACACTCCACAAACTCGTAGAAAGCCGTAACCCGATCGGGTAGGCCGCGGGCCGTCGTCCCCGAGCTCGAGCTCGCCGGCGATCCCCTCGGGTCGTCTCCGCAGATCCAGCCCCTGCCAGGTTCGGGCCACCCTTCCAGGGCCTCCGTCATGCCTCGGTGGTGCCGTTCTGCCCCGTTGGAGCCCTTGGTGCTGCCTCTAGTCGCTGCCATCTCCAACTCCGGCGACCTCTGCTTTCTGTCACCACTGGAGAGGTCGTTTCCGACGCTGTACGACCACCCCTAGCTAACATACGGGTACTGGCAGGTGCGCTTCCGTCTCCTCTTTTGATCCCTCCCTCCAGTTCTAGCCAAGGAGCCCTTCTCATCGGCCTGTGCACCGGCGGAGCCTCGTGGCCCTGTTTCCCTCTCCCCCTCCATCTCACCTGACTAGCGGGGCCCGCTAGTCAGCCAGTCTGTACACGCCTGAAGCGGTACGAGTGGTGGCGCCCGCGAGGTTTACGGCTTCGACGTCAATCCCCCAGTTTTGTTTATTTAAATTCAAAATTCAATATTATCTAGAGAGCTTCAAACAGCCAAAACTTTTAACCATAAGTCCAAATAAATTGATTCTTTTTTGCATTGTGTTCTTTATGAAGAAATCTAGCAGCTCACCAAAAATGAGATTTCTCTGTTGTCTAGATTTTTTGGTGAATTTCAGAAGGGTTCTTGATGTTTTATTTTTGTGTTTATAATTGCTTTCGGAAAGTGGAGCTTGTCTTGAGGATCACCAGGAGGATTGTGAACCTCATCTGCACTAAGGCAAGTGTCGGTGTCAAAACCGGTGGATCTCGGGTAGGGGGTCCCGAACTGTGCGTCTAGGCCGGATGGTAACAGGAGGCAAGGGACACGAAGTTTTACCCAGGTTCGAGCCCTCTTGATGGAGGTAAAACCCTACATCCTGCTTGATTAATATTGATGATATGGGTAGTACAAGAGTAGATCTACCACGAGATCGGAGAGGCTAAACCCTAGAAGCTAGCCTATGGTATGATTGTTGTTCTATATGTTGTCCTAAGGACTAAAACCCTCCGGTTTATATAGACACCGGAGAGGGTTAGGGTTACACAAAGTCGGTTACAATGGTAGGAGATCTACATATCCGTACCGCCAAGCTTGCCTTCCACACCAAGGAAAGTCCCTTCCGCACACGGGACGAAGTCTTCAATCTTGTATCTTCATAGTCCAGGAGTCCAGCTGAAGGTATAGTCCGGCCATCTGGACACCCCCTAATCCAGGACTCCCTCGGTAGCCCCTGAACTAGGCTTCAATGACGACGAGTCCGGCGCACAGATTGTCATCAACATTGCAAGGCGGGTTCCTCCTCCAAGTACTTCATAGAAGATTTTGAACACAAAGATAGTGTCCGGCTCTGCAAAATAAGTTTCCACATATTGCCATAGAGAGAATATATTTACACAAATCTAATCTGCTGACGTATTCCGTAGTGTGACGCACCACGGCCAAGCCTTTATTTGAATCGTTTTATTATCCCACCTCAGCGTGTCATGCGAGGTGGTTTCCTTGGCACGTCTCGTCGAAGCAGAGATCGTGTCCCCTTATTCCGGGATTCTCATCAATACGGGCGTGGGTAACCCAACCGCGCCATTGATTACAGCGCTTGGGGATAAGCGAGTTTTACCAGGCTGGTGGGGACACGTAGTTGCGTCCACCCTTTCACCTTTTCACCTACGCCTTCTTCGTCCTTTGCCTATCCATTTTCGCGCACTCAAGCTCCAGCGCCCAAGTCCGCACTCCCCACCTCCACCTTCTCCAGCCATGTCTGGAGCAGGAAGCAAGTGGATGGTCTCCTCCATTACGGAGGGACACACCAAAAGAATAAGGAAGGCCGGATACTTGTCTAACGACATTGCGCACCGGCTTCCTGAAGAGGGGCAGCTCCTCCCCACCCCTAGGCCCCATGAGAGGGTGGTGTTCCTCCCCCATTTCCTCCGTGGACTGGGCTTCCCTCTCCACCCATTTGTCCGGGGGCTCATATTCTACTATGGCCTGGATTTCCATGATCTGGCCCCGAACTTTGTCCTCAACATCTCGGCGTTTATCGTCGTGTGCGAGGCTTTCCTCCGCATCCGCCCCCATTTCGGCCTATGGCTCAAGACTTTCAATGTCAAGCCGAAGGTGGTGCGCGGCAACCAGGCGGAGTGCGGAGGCGCCATGGTGTGCAAGATGCCCAACGTCTTATGGCTCGAGGGCTCCTTTGTGGAGACCCTGAAGGGGTGGCAATCGGGGTGGTTTTACATCACCGAGCCGCGCGACCCTGAATGGGTCACAACCCCCAAGTTCCGATCCGGACCCCCTACGCGGCTTACCTCCTGGAAGGAGACGGTCCTGTCGTAGGGTAAAAAAGGAGAGCTGACCGGACTCCAAACGTGCGTCCAAACCCTGGTGGACAAGAAGCTCAAACTTGTCAACGTAGTCCAGGTTATGCTCATCCGCCGGATCCTCCCGTGTCAACAACGGGCCTTCAACTTGTGGGAGTTCGACTCGGCGCGGCACCGAACTCTGAGCAGGCTCTTCGACACGATGTACGAAGATGCCTGGAAGGTGCTTTTCAAGGGCGCCGAGGCCCCCGCATCCGCTATCGAGGATCGCGGATTCAGTATGCAGCGTCACGCTCATGCGGTAAGCTGTTTTTACCTTTTACAGGGTATCAGTTTTTCATAGTTTGACTCCATGCGGGATCTAAGCTCCCTTACCTTTGACAGGATTGGCAGGAGACGTCCGGACAGATCAACTGTCCGGCTCCATTGCCCAAAGGCCCAGCGGACGCTCGCTTGGCGAAGCTGCTGGTTCCGGCACCCTATGTGGTGCCGGAGAAGAAGGCCACGAAGAGGGCCACGGGGACTCAAAAAAGTGCCTGGCGCCAAGAGGTGTCGGGTTCATCATCCGACGGCTCCAAGGCGCAGTCCTCCCGTGAAGACGAGGAGGAGGAAGAAGAGACCTCTCCCCCTCCAGCGGGGGAAGAGAAGAAAAGGAAGGCCGCCCTCACTGAGGAGGCTGAAGGGTCCCAGAAGGGGAAAACCCTTCCTCCGGACTACTCCACCGACGCCGACGAAGGCGGAGAGGAGTGGCCGCTCAGGCCAAGCCCCTGGCGAAATCGTAAGTATCCGGATTGCAGAGTAATTCATAGTATTCCTTTATTGCACAGGTTTCCCTTATGTCGAATATGTTTATGCAGCCCACCCAAAGACCGGCTCGACGCGTCGTCGAGCAGTTCACTGGACTCGTCAGATGTGAATTCGCTTCCGACAGCTTCCTCCCCCCGCCCTACGGACGACGCCGAAGTGTTGTCCCAACAGGTTCCAAGCCAGGAGGAGGTGGTCCTGGAGGCGCCGCAAGGCGACCTCCCGGACTCCAGGAGTAAAGGGGATAAAAAACCCCCAGGGCTTCAAGTCCGGCTCTAGGCCGGACACCGCTCCAGAACCTTCAAAGGTTCCAGAGTCCGGCGGGCGACCTCCTTCCAAGAGGAGCAAGCCCTCCGTGCCGGTGACCCCCGTCCAACAGAAGGCGCCGGACAGTTTGTTGGAGGCGCTCAAAGGCGCCTCCATCGACGAGGAGCACCGCACCATTATGAGTGCGGTGGTCTAGAAGGTTCAGTCCGCCAAGAGCGGACTGACTGAAGCTTGTACTAGCCTTTTAACAGGCTTTGAGGTAAGTAAAGAATGTGTAAATAATATTACCGCATAGATAGTAGCACTGATGCTCTGTTTGGCGTTCGGGAAGAATAGCCGAATAGAGGATCAAATAAAATTCGTAGTAGTCTAACAAAAAGGAGTCAATATGCGTATGCAGGCTTCTCTGCTGGCGTCCGCCGCACTGACTGCGGAAGTGGACACGCTAAAGCAGAACCTAGAGCAGTCCGAGCAAGAGCTCGGGCGTGCCAAGAAGCATCTCGAGGACAAGGAAGGTATGAAATACCTTGTTTATATATATATATATATATATATATATATATATATATATATATATATATATATATATATATATATATATAAGGTGCAATTGCAAAAAATGACAGGATTATCGTGGCTATTGTAGGGGCCACGTCTGAGGTGGCGACCCTTAAGCAAGCGCTGCTCGAGGTTGAGAAGAGGGCGGCCACGGAGCGCACCGAGCGGGAGAAGTATGAGGCCGAGGTTGGCAAGGTGTGGCAGGAGCTCCAGGCTCTCATGAAAAAACATGAGAGTTTGGAGCTTGACTCAAAGACGTGAGCGTCCAAGCTTGCGGTGGCTATTGAAAATGCCAAGTCTGCCAAGGCCGAATCCCAGAAGACCCTCCAGGAGTTGGATGAGGTGAAAAAGATAGCGGCGGGTAAGGCATTCTTTATGCAAAGAAAACACATATACGTAAGTTTCTTGTTACTTACCCGAATCCGGAGCTCTCCAGGAGCATTTGCAGATCTTCCCCGTAGCATGTCCAATGCCGCCGCATTCTATCGAGCCGAGGAAGGAAGCTCGACAGAGAAGGTGTTCTGGTCTCAGTATGCTGAGGCCGGACACCCCGTGCCCCTGAGCGACCAGCTGAAGCAACTGGTCGAGCTTCACAAGGCGGCCGAACAGGCCATGAAGGGCCTCATAGTTCGGCCATGGCCTGGAGAGGCTCTGCCTGGGAGCTATTTTGGGCTGGTGCGGCGGTTGATGGGGGCCTGTCCAAGGCTCGAAGTCATCAAGCGCTCCGTCTGCATTGAAGGCGCCCGTTGGGCCCTTGCCCGTGCTAAGGTGCACTGGGCAAGCTGGATGCTGTGAAGCTTGTGAAGGACGGGCCACCGCCGGGGAAGGAGCATTGCCAGCCCGAGAATTATTACAAGGATGTTCTGAAGGGTGCCTTCCTTATGGCGGATGAATGTTCCAGGGATGTAATTTTTGAGTAAAACTCGCTCGTTTTGTCCTGTGCGCTGAAAACTTGTTCATGTTCGCTAAGCAATGCTGTAGGAATTTAAAATATTACCTTATGTGCGGCTGTTTATCAATTCTGAGAGATGGCGAGTTGTCAGCTTCTGCCCCCGTGCCGCTAGTGTTGGGGTGTTCGGGGATAAACCTGAGCGCTCTTTTTCCCATGTTTGGGTCCTTTGAGGGAGGCGCTCAGCCCAACGAACAAGGCAATCGGACTATAATGCGTGAACACTCTCACTTAGCCATAGAATTCTATAATTTTAAATTTCGGCGAAGCCCCTGTTATTCGAAAGACCGATTTCGGGGCGCTATCCACGCCTTGGCCGAACAGAGCCGACTCCTCGCTCTAAGCGGCATAAGTCTTTAGGGACTCGAAAAACCTCTCGAACAGCGACCGGCTCTTGGTTCATCATGACAGTCAGTTTTAGCTTTCTCTACTGAGGTGCTCGACCCAGCTCAACTAGGGCACAATCGCAGTAGTTCTCCTAGTGCTACCTTAGCCGATATAGCGGAACGTAAGGCACCAAAACATAGGAGCCGGGCAAACCCAACTGTTGACCCAAGACATGATTCGGAGCCGATGCATATAATGCTATAAGTTCGGGGTGCCGCACTTGTTAAAGTGTTCGGACTTCTCACACCATATTGAGGATTACTAAAGCCCCTGGCGTATTTTGGCCGTACCAAAGTGTACGGGTGCATCATGTCGTTAAGGAACATATATTTGTAAAAAAAGAGTAATGCAAAAATAGACAAAAGCTATGCATTGTTTATTAAAAAGGGCTGCGATCAAAGCAGAACGATACAAAATAATGCGATAAGCAAAAGGTTGGACTATTCAACATGTCCGCTCCAGGGGCAGGCTGCGGAATGGTATACGAAACAGGTATACTTCTCGTGATAGAGACCACCTGGGAGTTCCGTAATGCGGCATGGCTTGTCTGCTTCCCTGGTTCTTGCATCGTTTGTGCGGCAATTGAACTGCCGAACAGGCCTTCCGAAGAATGGAGTCCTAAAGTAAGAGAAAATTAAAAAATCGGCAGCCCCTGGTGCGGTTTATGCCATGTTTCGGGCGTGCCGTGATGGTGCCCCTCCCCTGTACCCATGGTATTTCTAGAGCGTAGTTATGTATGCGAAGCACTAGTGTCGCATTTTTGCGAGGGCTGGGGTTGGGGCCGCATTGCTACGCCTGCTCGGAACGTGCCAGGTGGTCTTGTTGTAGGTTACTCCGGGCGCGCTTGATGGTGTCCGGATGTTTAATGGCCGGACTGGAGAACTGCCTGCAGAGGCTGCTTTGTACTTCCGCTGCAAGGGCCGCCGTGTGCTCCTCCGTTCGGAGGGAGCATTCGGTGTTTCCATTGACCATAATTACTCCTCGAGGGCCTAGAATCTTGAGCTTAAGGTATGCGTAGTGTAGTACCACATTGAACTTGGCAAATGCGGTTCGCCCGAGCAGTGCGTGATAGCCACTGCGGAATGGGACTATGTCGAAGATTAACTCCTCGCTTCGAAAATTATCCGGAGATCCGAAGACCACTTCAAGTGTGACTGAGCCTGTATAGTTGGCCTCTACACCTGGTATTACGCCTTTAAAGGTCGTTTTGGTGGGCTTAATCCTTGAGGGATCTATGCCCATTTTCCGCACTGTATCCTGGTAAAGCAGGTTCAGGCTGCTGCCGCCATCCATAAGGACTCTAGTGAGATGAAATCCGTCAATAATTGGGTCTAGAACCAATGCGTCGAATCCGCCATGACGGGTGCTAGTGGGATGGTCCCTTCGATCAAAGCTGATCGGGCAGGAGGACCACGGGTTGAACTTTGGGGCGACTGGCTCTACCGCGTATACGTCCCTTAACGCGTGCTTCCGCTCCCTCTTGGGGATGTGGGTTGCGTATATCATGTTCACCGTCCGCACTTGTGGGGGAAAACCCTTCTGTCCACTGTTGCTCGGCGGCCGGGGCTCTTCGTCGTCATTGCTATGCAGCCCCTTGTCAGTATTTTCGGCATTTAACTTGCCTGCCTGCTTGAACACCCAACAATCCCTGTTGGTGTGATTGACCGGCTTTTCGGGGGTGCCGTGTATCTGGCACAAGCGGTCGAGTATTCGGTCCAAACTGGATGGGCCCCTAGGATTTCTTTTGAATGCCTTTTTCCGCTGACCGGATTTATAGCCTCTGAATCCGGCATTAACTACCGTATCCTCAGCATTGTCGCTGTTAATGTGGCGCTTCTGCTTGTTGCGATGCGACCTGCCACTACTGTCCCTGGTATCTGAATTACCAGGGTTCTTGGTCATATTGTTGCCACGAGCAAGCCAGATGTATTCTCCCGCGCAAAAGCGAGTCATGAGTGTCGTGAGTGCTGCCATAGATTTCAGCTTTTCCTATCCAAGGTGCCTGGCAAGCCACTCGTCACGGATATTGTGCTTGAAGGCTGCTAGAGCCTCTGCATCCGGACAGTTGACTATTTGATTTTTTCTTTGTTAGGAACCGTGTCCAGAATTGCCTGGCCGATTCATCTGGCTGCTGAATTACGTGGCTTAGGTCATCTGCGTTTGGGGGTCGCACATAAGTGCCCTGGAAATTGTCAAGGAATGCGGCTTCCAGGTCCTCCCAACAACTGATTGATCCTGCTGGGAAGCTGTTAAGCCAATGCCGAGCTGGTCCTTTAAGCTTGAGTGGGAGGTATTTGATGGCGTGGAGATCATCGCCGCGGGCCATATGGATATGAAGGAGATAATCCTCGATCCATACCGCAGGATCTGTTGTGCCATCATATGATTCGATGTTTACGAGTTTGAAACCCTCGGGGATTTGATGACCCATTACTTCGTCTGTGAAGCATAGTGGGTGTGCGACACCTCTGTACTGGGCTATATCACGAGTAGCTCCAATGAGCTTTGTCTACTATGTTCGGCCCTGCCGGATTTGTGTCCGGCGTGACGGTTACTGTCTTGAGTTGTGGGGTGCCCACGCGATCCGTAGATCGATCTTGTTTGCCTTGCCTTGTCCTCCAACATATCTTGCAGGTCAGGCGCATTTTCCCGTGCCTTGGTACGAGGTGCGGCTTGAGTGGAGGGCCAAGAGGCCTCTCTGTCGCGGCCACGAGGTGGCCGGTCGGCCGTATCAAGTGCTGGTGATGTAGGTTTAAGTGCTTCCTCCTCTAATCGGGGTACAACCTGCACTTTGGGTAGCTCTTGGAGGGGCGTTCGAGTTTATGCTCTTCAGCCGCAAGGACTTCAGTCCATCTGTCGACTAGCAAATCTTGATCAGCTGTAAGCTGTTGCTATTTTTTCTTCAGGCTTCTTGCCATGGCCATAAGCCTGCGTTGAAAATGCTCTTGCTCGACGGGATCCTCTGGCACGACGAATTCGTCGTCGTCGAGGCTTGCCTCGTCTTTGGAGGGAGGCGTATAATTATCGTCCTCGACCTCTCTGTCTGCCGCTCTCTCATGAGGGCTGGCTTCTCCATCCTCCTGTGCTGAATCTTGCTGGAGGGGGTTTTCTTCGGCACTCTCCAGAGTATTATTATCTCCCGTGCCGGAATCGCCGTGTTTGCTTTGCGGGATTTTGAGTGGCGCCGCTGACGCCGGCGCTTAGGCTGTTTCTTGGAGGGGTCATCCTCCGCTGTTCCATCGCCATCTCCTTCTTTTGGGGTGTCCACCATGTATATGTCATACGACGAGGTGGCTTTCCAGGGCCCAATAGGCGCTGGTTCTTCATCGTCTCCTGCATCGGTGTCCATACCGTCGATGTCTTCGGAGTCGAAGTCGAGCATGTCGGTTAAATCGTCGACAGTGGCTACAAAGTGGGTGGTGGGTGGGCTTTGAATTTCTTGATCGCCCGTATCCCAACCTTGCTGACCGTAGTCCGGCCAGGGCTCTCCTGATAAAGAGAGAGACTTTAGTGTTTTCATAATATCGCTGAAAGGCGAGTGCTGAAAGATGTTCGCGGCAGTAAACTCCATGATCGGCGCCCAATTGGATTCGATCGGCAGGGGCGCGGAGGGTTTGGAGTCCGGAGAGGAGTCTGGCTCCTTGGAGCCATGGGTCCCATGGAGTGAAGGGTTGGTGTTCGGCTCGATCGCCATTGGGATCGCAGCCCCCGAGGCGGCGTCCAACCACCCATCCTCGATCGACGCAGTTGGCTCCGAATTAAGGGTCGAAGCCGATGCGGGTGCGACCTCCAGGGCACTGTTCGGCGGCAGAGCTAGATCATGCTCGTCGTGACAGTGCGGCGCGCTCGGCAGTGGCTCGAATCCGTCGAGGATCAAGTCCCCGCGGATGTCAGTCGTGTAGTTTAAACTTCCAAATCTGACCTGACGGCCAGGGGCATAGCTTTCGATCTCCTCCAGATGGCCAAGTGAATTGGCCCGCAGTGCGAAGCCACCAAAGACAAAGATCTGTCCGGGAAGGAAGGTCTCACCCTGGACTGCATCGCTATTGATGATCGTAGGAGCCATCAAGCCTAACGGCGACGACACGGAGGAACTCTCAATGAAAGCACCAATGTCGGTGTCAAAACCGGCGGATCTCGGGTAGGGGGTCCCGAACTGTGCGTCTAGGCCGGATGGTAATAGGAGGCAAGGGACACGAAGTTTTACCCAGGTTCGGGCCCTCTTGATGGAGGTAAAACCCTACGTCCTGCTTGATTAATATTGATGATATGGGTAGTACAAGAGTAGATCTACCACGAGATCGGAGAGGCTAAACCCTAGAAGCTAGCCTATGGTATGATTGTTGTTCTATATGTTGTCCTACGGACTAAAACCCTCCGGTTTATATAGACACCGGAGAGGGTTAGGGTTACACAAAGTCGGTTACAATGGTAGGAGATCTACATATCTGTATCGCCAAGCTTGCCTTCCATGCCAAGGAAAGTCCCTTCCGGACACGGGACGAAGTCTTCAATCTTGTATCTTCATAGTCCAGGAGTCCGGATGAGGGTATAGTCTGGCCATCCGGACACCCCCTAATCCAGGACTCCCTCAGCAAGCCACAACAACATTTTCATGGTGCCATTACAATATTTGTGGTTTTTCAACTTGACTTAATGGTTTAATCCATGCATTTAAATCACTAGAATAATATTTATATTCTGTTGGTTGCTTGTTTGAGTTGATATGCTTAGTTTATAGAAGTTTGAAGCTAATTTGGTTGATTAAGTAACTAGAAGTAATATTTGTTAGGAAGAAGTAATATGGTTATGGATATAAGTAATTATTTTTGGGTTATTTTCTTAAATGAGATAAATGATAAATTGGCTAAGTAAAGATTCTGTCTAAAGTGATGATAAATCATAACCAGAGGGGTGTTATGAGCTGTTGATGTCTATGCTTTGTGTGGATATGGTTGACCCAGTTATTTCTGTTGATATATGATGCATATGTTTGTGATGCATTTTCATGGCATATCATGACACCGGTTATTTTCACCTTAAGTTGAACCTGATAATAACTCAACTTGAACATATCGTTGATCGGGTCATGGTGCCACTGAATCGAGTTTTCCTAGTTCAACCACATTCGCCTTTATGGGAAGGCCTTTATTCGGTCTGTTGTCATCCCTCTGGTCGGTGCCTCCAACGAGGGAAGGTTATGGGCATGCGGTACCCTGGCCTAGTAAGCAGACATAACCTTGTGTGCCCGTTGTTGTTGTTATGGTACCTTGTCCCCCTTTGGGACCGTTTATGTTTTGCCACGATGGTGGCCATTGGTGTCTTTGGTTGACACGGGGCCACCCAGGACCAGCCCAGTGGAGAGTGAGTCGGAGTGGTCGGGAGAGTGTCATGACAATGGAGGGTTTCGTCGGAATGCCGTTGGTCCACCCAAATGGGAGTGCGAGGCCATGGGTTCCGTGGTGTGGGTACAGTGCGCTACCTCTGTAGAGTGTATTAAATCTATCGATAGCCGAGTCCACGGTTACGGACATGCTCGAAAGTAGGTCACACCAAGGGTCAACGTTTAATTAATTTTGCACACTAAGATATGAACTTTGCACCGTTGAGAAGATGATGTTTGGGAAAACATTGTGTTGATGGAGACCAAGTTGTTGGTTCGTTTGTGATCTCGGTAAGATCACTGTTTGGTTATGAGGTAACCCGATCAAAGCCCATGAGGTTGGTCCGTTTGTGATCCGAGAGCGACCACCGTTTGGTAAGCAAGTCCGAGGGACTTATATCACAAGATCATGATCACTTCATGTATGATATGATGTTGCATTAGTAAAGCAATGGGTTAAATATCATGATATTGCTTCTCATTATGTTTATGTTAGTTGTGAGCTTGCAAGTACATTCAATGTACTGACCTGGCATGTCATGCCAGCTTTCAGGAAAGTCTCGTTGGAAAGGAGTGCTGTCTGAGTCTAGATCATGTCCACATGGGTGTCGCTGTGCTATGGAGTTCCGCTATGACGTCGTTCAACTGCCGCGTAGTTGTTACGATCGAGGCCCCTTTTATGTTCACTAAATAATGTACATATGGTTCAGCTGCACCGTGTGTGCCGCTTGGCCCCGCCACCTGTTGTAATATGAACTATGATCCACTAGCATCAATAAAGCGGTTGTTTTCTGTACCAAGATGTTGTGTGTTGCCAGAAGACATGGTCTCTGGGCTTGCAATGCATGGTAAACCAGTTGCTCTAAGCAGGGGTGCCACAACGCTTGGTATCAGAGACACGCTGACTGTAGGCCACGCTAGACTTCGACGTGTTAACTGGACGTTAGTTACGAGTTTAAGTTGAGTGACGGTAGCATTTGTAGCTGATTGTTGCATTGTATGCACTCATTTTATTTTTATGCTAACCTACTCATGGTTGTGAGTGTAGATTGCTCTGGTGTCGTATCCGTGCCAGTTGCAGCTGATCCTGTACACGTCGCCGCATCTCCTTCGTAACATGTGGCGTCGGTTGTACCCCCTCGGTGACGACCCAGTCTATCGTGTGTACTGGGAGCGTCTAGCAGACTCAGTGTATGAGTATCACGCAGTGGTTACTCTGCGCACCAGTTATGATTCCAGCACTTACACTCGTACCTCTCAGATAGGTTTTGTTTCTACCGCTTCCCAGGCCGTCCAGTTTGCTGCATTCGAGGTCCTTGTCGAGCTTCGTTATAACGAGGTCCAGATGCAGAACCACCCAGGTTTCCACTACTATCCCTCTCTGGACGACAATGTCGTGTCCATTTTCCTATCATTGATCTAGAGTCTGATAGTGTAGCTAGCCACCTTTCTCGTTATATCATTGCTAGCTACCTTATGATCCACGAGCTAGCTCGAGAGCTGACTCATGCTCGTACTGCTTTAGCCACTACTAGATCTTTCACTACTCCATCCTCTACGGGATTTACCCCTTATATTCCATCCAGTTCTAGTTCACCTATTTCACGGTTACTCCTCCGAGTAGCTCGGGCACCTCGACCGTGAATCCTCTCAGTGCTCCTGCTGAGTGGGTTTCCCTTCTCACTACTCATGTAGCCCTGATGCTTCACCCTGCACCTGCCCCGGAGGGAGAGCCCTCGAGGCAGCATCGTCGTGTTACCTTTAACCCAGAGGTTTTAGTTAACGTCGTCAGTTTAGGATCCAAGTCCGCTTCAGGAGAGGACCCCGCAGCACCAGCAGAGAAATAGAGCGTTTGAGTATCCGCAGTCATCAGGATGATGTACGGATGTAGTCGTATGAGTCATGATGCTCCGCTTCATGTATGAGAGTAGTTGAACTTGGCATGTTGTTTATCTTTCATGTATGAGTCTATGTATAATTATGTTGGAACTCTATTTTATTCGTTGTATTTTCTTCGTTATTTCACTTTTTCTCGGGCTTTGTTGCTGGCTTTTCCCCAATTTATTTTGGGTGTTTCTCATCTCGGTTGTGTTGTCTTGGGAAAAAAATCCACAATAGGATGACGCCAGGGGGCAGCAGTAGCGACGCTCATGAGGATGCTCCTGTTCGTTGTTCCGCACGACAGGCAGGACACTCCCCCGAGCCGTACGTTCCACCACCGCCTCCACCGAGCAAATTCTGTGAATGTTTGAGGAAAGGAGGAATAATGATCTGATTGAAATTTTAAGGAGTGTGCAAGTTGTGGTTGGACAGAATGGAAATCAGAAAGGTCATAACTCCAAGCTGTCAGATTTTTAGAGAATCAAGCCTCCTAGTTTCAGTCTGGTTATTGATCCCTTGGATGCAGACGATTGGTTGCGAACCATTGAGAGGAAGCTTGAGATTGCTCGTACTGAAGAAGATGATAAAGTTCCGTTTGCAACTCATTATCTTGAAGGCGCTGCCGCCATATGGTGGGAAAATGCAAAAGCCATGTGGCCTGCCGATGAAGAAATCACCTGGGCAAAATTCAAGGATCAGTTCCGGAAATATCATATTCCTACTAGAATTATGAAGGTTAAGCGGCGTGAATTTCTCGCGCTCCTCCAAGGAAGTCAGTCTGTTGGTGAATATTTACAAAATTTCAATCATTTGGCCCGTTACTCCCTTTATGACGTGGCCACCGAAGAAAGAAACATTGACATGTTTCTTGGGGGATTAAACCCGCAAATCCGATGTACCCTCAGTATGTTTGATTTCCCAGATTTCCAAACTCTGGTAAACAAGGCTTTCATTGCTGAAAGGGATAACAAGCTCGTGTTGGACAATAGGCCTGCTAATAATGATCACAAGCGCAAGTTCGAGCCAAGGAAGGAAGTGCAGCCAGTGCAAAAGGCTCGTACCTGGAAGCATACTCAGGTGGAGTACAAGCCCAATTTGCAGCAGAATGTTAACAAAACCACCACCCAAGTCAAGAATGTTGTGACCAACCCAGTGCGAGAAGAGTGCCAGCGCAAGAAATCTTGCTTCAATTGTGGGCAAACCGGACATTATGCCAGACAATGTCCCAAGAACGGCTAGGAAAATGCTCTATTCAGGCCACAAGTCAACTTTATGGAGTCATACCCTACCCAACAAAACATCACTGGGCACGTTCATCATCTCTCCGCAGACGAAGCCCAACAGAACCCCAGAGTTGTCATTGGTATGTTTTCTGTTAATAACATACCTGCCGTAATTTTATTTGACTCTGGGGCTTCCCACTCTTTTATTTCGTGGAGTTTTGTTGCCCAAAACAAATTTCCTTGTTTGCTTTTGTGCAAGAATATACTGGTACAATCCCCGGGATCTTTGATCAGGAGCAATCTGGTCTGCTGTAATCTAGAAATCAATATCAATGGAGCCCGTTTTCCAACTTCCTTGATAATCATTGAGTTATAAAACTGGACATTATTTTGGGAATGAATTGGTTGACCCAATATCAAGTATGCATAAATTGTATGACCAGAGAAGTCACTTTGACTAGTCAAGAGGGGCATATTACCAAATTCTATGCTCGCAGGAGCATACCCAAGAAAGAAATGGTCTTCACCGCTGTGGCTGATGAGTTGGAATTAATTCTTGTGGTCAGTGAGTTTCCTGATGTATTTCCAGAAGAACTACCAGGCATGCCACCCGATCGAGAGCTTGAGTTTGCAATAGATCTTGTGCCCAGAACCGCACCGTTATACAAGAAGTATTACCGGATGCCTTCATCAGAATTAGTGGAGCTAAAGAAACAGCTTGATGAAATGCTCCAGAAAGGGTATATCTGTCCCAGCTCTTCACCATGGTGATCACCTGTTATCTTCGTGGATAAGAAGGATGGCAGCCTCCGCATGTGTGTGCATTACCGTCAGCTGAATGATGTCACCATAAAAAATAAATATCCACTGCCCAGGATTGATGACTTGTTTGATCAGCTCAGTGGGGCCAAGGTATTCTCCAAAATTGATTTAAGGATAGGATATCATCAACTCAAGATTAAAAAGGAAGATATTCCTAAGAATGCATTCACTACTCGGTACGGTCTTTATGAATATATAGTTATGTCCTTTGGCCTCACCAATGCCCCTGCCTTCTTCATGCATATGATGAATAAAGTATTTATGGACTTCCTCGATAAATTCATGGTGGTCTTCATCGATGACATACTTATATACTCAAAAAGTGAAGAAGAGCACAAAGAACACCTCAGAGCTGTGTACAATGACTCCGTGACCATCAGCTATACGCCAAATTCAGTAAATGCAAGTTTTGGCTCAAGCGAGTTGGATTTCTTGGACATGTGCTATTAGCAGGAGGTGTAGTCGTGGACCCGAGCAAAGTAAAGGATATGCTCGATTGGTTGGCACCCACAACCGTATCACAAATCTGGAGTCTCTTGGATTAGCCGGCTACTACCGTCGTTTCATTGAAGGGGTTTTCCATGATTTCTAAACCCATGACGGAGCTGCTCAAGAAAGATAAGAAGTTTGAATGGACTGAGGACTGTGAGAAAAGTTTCAATGAGCTAAAAATCCGGCAGACTATAGCACCTGTGTTGACTCTTCCAGACATCTACCGTAGCTTTGATGTGTACTGCGACGCCTCCAGACAGGGTCTTGGATGCATACTTATGCAAGACGGCAAGGTGGTAGCATATGCATCGCGACAGCTATGACCCCACGAGGGAAATTATCCTACTTGTGATCTGGAATTGGCCGCGGTGGTTCATGCGCTAAAAATTTGGGGACACCACCTCATTGGGAAGAGGTGCCAATTTTTTACCGACCACTAAAGTCTCAAGTATATATTTACTCACCCAGATTTTAATCTCCGTCAACGAAGATGGCTTGAGTTAGTCAAGGACTGTGATCTTGGAATAAATTACCACCCAGGCAAGGCCAACGTGGTTGCCGATGCACTCAGCCGAAAGCCTGTCAGCCTGAATACCATAATGGAATCCTTGCCTCCTGAACTTCAAGAGGAGATTGCTCAGCTCAACCTGGTCATAGTTGATGTTGGTCTTGCTAATATTATGGAAGTTGTACCTACACTCGAGCAAGAGATCCGCAAGGCCCAACCAGGTGACACCATCCTGCAGAAACGTGCCAAGAGTATGTTAGCAGGACAAACTTCAGACTTTTCTAAGGATCAACATGGTACCCTCCGATTCTGTGGAAGGAGTTGTGTACCCAATCTGGTGGATTTAAGGAAGAAAATCCTGTCGGAAGCACATGAATCTTCGTATTCTATTCACCATGGAGGTACTAAAATGTATGAAGACCTTCGGCAAATATTCTGGTGGGACGGAGTGAAGAAAGAGATTGCCTATTTTGTGGCATGTTGCGACATATGCAAAAAGGTGAAGGCAGAACATCAGAAGCCAGCCGGACTTCTCCAACCATTGCCAGTTTCACAACGGAAATGGGATGATTCCTGCATGGATTTTGTCACAGGGCTACCTAAAACTCAGCGAGGCAACGATGCAGTTTGGGTCATAGTGGACACCTTAACCAAGGTTGCGAACTTTATCCCTATTAGAACCACATATCGAGCCGATCAACTCGCACAACTGTATGTGTCCAGAATAGTCAGTCTGCATGGAGTGCCTCGAACAATCACTTCTGACCGGGGGTCACTTTTTACCTCCGCTTTCTGGTCACGTCTCCACCAAGCTTTGGGGACAGCGCTAAAATATAGTACTGCTTATCATCCTCAGACTGATGGACAGACTGAGCGGGTAAATCAAATACTCGAAGATATGCTACCAGCCTGTGCTTTGGACCAAGGGCCTAAATGGGAAGACTGACTGCCGTATGCCGAGTTCTCATACAACAGCGGCTTCCAAACGAGTCTAAAGATGTCACCTATGAAGCTTTGTATGGCCGTAAGTGCCGCACTCCTTTAAATTGCTCTCAAACTAGAGATAGCCGTATTTTCGGAATGGATCTCGTGATGGAAGCTGAGAAGCAAGTCAAGGAAATCTGAGACAGATTGCAATTGGCCAAATCTGATCAGAAGAGTTATTATGATGCAAAGCACCGACAGATCAGTTTTGAACCCGGAGAACACGTATACCTCCGAGTCACTCCTATGAAAGGAGTCAAGAGATTCAAGACTCGTGGAAAGTTGGCACCCGGATTTATTGGTCCATTCCCAGTTGTGTCCAGAGTGGGTACTGTTGCATATCAGTTGGAACTACCCCCAGAATTGTCGGAAGTGCACAATGTGCTTCATGTTTCACAGTTGAGGCGATGCATATCGCCGCCTAAGAAAAAGACTACTATGACAGAAATAGAGTTGGCAAAGGATTTAACATATGAAGAGAGACCGATCAGAATTTTGGATCAGATGGAAAGGGTTACTCGTAGTAAAGCAAGGAAGTTTTACAAAGTTCAGTGGGAGCATCACACAGAGGCAGAATCGACTTGGGAACGAGAATAATTTCTAAAGACACATTATCCAGAATGGTTTTCCCAAGCAACCGAATCTCGAGGACGAGATTCATCCTAAGTGGGGGAGGTTTGTGACAGCCTGGTTTTTGCTCTCTTCTCTTTGCCTGATTTTCAGTTGGTTTGGATTTGAATTTGAAATTTTTTGAATCACTTCAGATGGACTTAAACACTTGGGTACCCCTTGACTTTCACCCAAGTGACTTATTTCTCTCCCTAAGCCATCATTTCTTCTCTGATCCATCTCAAAATAATATTACGAATATTTTTCTAATCAAAAATATTCATTTCCTCTCTAAAACCCTAACTAGCCCCTTGTGTTCCAAAGCAACCCCAACTTTTCTTGCCCACAAATATCTAAGAAAATTCCCAAATATTCTTTGAACCCTAGGGCACCTTCCAGAGTAAAAATATTTCATCACTTTTTGGAATATTTTTGCTATAGAAAATATTTTCTATTCTGGACAGAAATGGTAGTTTCTACAGCAACTACCATTTTACTTGCTCATTTGTGGCTGAATTTTCTTGTGCATCATCACCTTAGTAGATGATTACTAACCTCCAAAGCCCAGCTCCCAACTCTCAATATTTTGACCATATAAGCTCTCAAAGTTACTGTCCAGAAACTTACCAGGAAGTTGAAATCCATGTTACTATGCCTGAGCTCAAACCAAAGTGTGGTAACCTCTCAATCTACAATGGACTACATGCCAGACATGAAGTTTGGGCTTAGCTCGGCCTGAGGTCAGAGTTCACGCGGTGACCGTGTTCGTCCAGGCGTGCTGGCATATGGCCGACGCGCTTTGCGTCGTGTCGACGCCTCTGTTGCTCGCGCGATCGCTTCCCTGCCTACCAAACCTTGCCAAACTTCGCCCCGATCGTCGTCCCGACCCTCATAACTCTCTCCTGCCGCTCGCCGATGCTGGAGTTTGCCGCAGCAAGCACAGGCGCGGTCCGGCCAACCCAACAGTGCAATGCACACTGTGTTCGTCGCCACCCCCTCTCTCATGTGCTCGGCTCCGCTCGCCCACAGTGCCCGCGTGAGCTGCGTCGCCTTCCCCCTTGCTCACTGACACCGTTCGTCACCGGCCGTCGTGTCCAGGTGTCCTCCAGTGGAACGCGAGCCCCCCTCATCGCTCGGCTATAAATAGAGCTCTCCGCGGCCTCCTCGAGCATCATCCACTCCTTACACACACTCCACAAACTTGTAGAAATCTGTAGCCCAGCCGGGCAGGCCACGAGCCGCCGTCCCTGAGCTCGAGCTCGCCGGCGATCCCCTCGGGTCGTATCCGCAGCTCCAGCCCCTCCCAGGCTCGGGCCACCCTTCCAAGGCCTCAGCCATGCCTCGGTGGTGCCGTTCCGCAAGGTTGGAGCCCCTGGTGCTGCCTCTAGTCGCCATCGTCTCCAACTCCAGCGACCTTTGCTTTCTGTCGCTGCTAGAGAGGTCGTTTCCGACGCCGTCCGACCACCCCTAGCTAACCTACGGGTACGGACAGGTGTGCCTCCATGTCCTCTTTCGATCCCTCCCTCCAGTTCTGTCCAAGGAGCCCTTCTCGCTGGTGTGTGCTCCGGCGGAGCCTCATCGCCATCTGTTTCCCTCCCCCCTCCCTCTCACCTGACTAGTGGGGGCCGCTAGTCAGCCACTATGTACGCGCCCGAAGTGTTACGAGTGGTGGCGCCCACGAGGTTTACGCCTTCGACGTCACCCCTCCCCCCAGTTCTATTTATTTAAATTCAAAATTCAATATTATCCAGAGAGCTTCAAACAACCAAACCTTTTTAACCATTAGTCCAAATGAATTGATTCTTTTTGCATTGTGTTCTTTATGAACAAATCTAGCAGCTCACCAAAAATGATATTTTTCTCTGCTTCCTAGATTTTTTGGTGAATTTCAGAAGGGTTCTTGATGTTTTCTTTTTGTGTGTATAATTGTTTTCAGAAAGTGAAGCTTGTCTTGAGGATCACTAGGAGCATTGTGAACCTCATCTGCACTAAGGCAAGCCACATCAACATTTTCATGGTGCCATTAAAATATTTGTGATTTTTCAAACTTGACTTAATGGTTTAATCCATGCATTTAAATCACTAGAATAATATTTATATTCTGTTGGTTGCTTGTTTGAGTTGATATGCTTAGTTTACATAAGTTTGAAGCTAATTTGGTTGGTTAAGTAACTAGAAGTAATATTTGTTAGGAAGAAGTAATATGGTTATGGATATAATTAATTATTTTTGGGTTATTTTCTTAAATAAAATAAATGATAAATTTGCTAAGTAAAGATTCTATCTAAAGTGATGATAAATCATAACCAGAGGGGTGTTATGAGCTGTTGATGTCTATGCTTAGTGTGAATATGGTTGACCCAGTTATTTCCGTTGATATATGATGCTTATGTTTGTGATGCATTCATGCCATATCATGACACCGTTTATTTTCACCTTAAGTTGAACCTGATAATAACTCAACTTGAACGTATTGTTGATCGGGTCATGGTGCCACTGAATCGAGTTTTCCCAGTGCAACCACATTTGCCTTTATGGGAAGGCCTTTATTCGGTCTGTTGTCATGCCTCTGGTCAGTGCCTCCAACAAGGGAAGGTTATGGGCGTGCGGTACCCTGGCCCGATAAGCAGCCATAACCTTGTGTGCCCGTTGTTGTTGTTATGGTACCTTGTCCCCTTTTGGGACTGTTTATGTTTTGCCATGACGGTGGCCGTTGGTGTCTTTGGTAGACAAGGGGCCACCCAGGACTAGCCCAGTGGGGAGTGAGTCGGAGTGGCTGGGAAAGTGTCATGGCAATGGAGGGGTTTCATCGGAACGCCGTTGGTCCACCCGAATGGGAGTGCGAGGCCATGGGTTCCGTGGTGTGGGTACAGTGCGCTACCTCTGCAGAGTGTATTAAATCTATCGATAGCCGACTCCATGGTTACGGACATGCTCGAAAGTAGGTCACACCATGGGTCAACGTTTAATTAATTTTGCACACTAAGATATGAACTTTGCACCGTTAGGAAGATGATGTTTGGGAAAACATTGTGTTGATGGAGACCAAGTTGTTGGTCCGTTTGTGATCTTGGTAAGATCTCCGTTTCGTTACGAGGTAACCCGATCAATGACCATGAGGTTGGTCCGTTTGTGATCCGAGAGCGATCACCATTTGGTAAGCAAGTCCGAGGGACTTATATCACAAGATCATGATCACTGCATGTATGATATGATGTTGCATTAGTAAAGCAATTGGTTAAATATCATGATATTGCTTGTCATTATGTTTATGTTAGTTGTGAGCTTGCAAGTACATTCAATGTACTGACCTGGTGTGTCATGCCAGCTTTCAGGAAAGTCTCGTTGGAAAGGAGTGTTGTCCGAGTCTAGATCGTGTCCACATCCGTGTCCCTGTGCTATGGAGTTCCGCTACCACGTCATTCCGCTGCCACGTAGTTGTTATGATCGAGGCCCCCTTTATGTTCACTAAATAATGTACATATTGTTGAGCCGCACCGTGTGTGCCGCTTGGCTTCCCCACCTGTTGTAATATGAACTATGATCCGCTAGCATCAATAAAGCGATTGTTTTCTGTACCAAGATGTTGTGTGTTACCAGAAGACATGGTAAACCGGATGCTGTGAGCCGGGGTGCCACACGAGGGGCTGTCGGAATACTGGCCCTAGGAAGGATTATTAGTTTTTGTATTGATCATTTTCAATTTTATGCATTGTACCTAGTAGTTAAGTATCATCACGTATATGTGATGATATTATATATATATATATTCTGTGATGATCTAATGAACAGCTAATATATATATATATTATGAATTCCATTTCTATCTATTTTTGTATACTAATTTGAATCTAGCTGTTATCATCCACATATACAGAATGGAAAGCGTATACACACATATGGAAACAGAACATATAAGAATGGAAAACAGAGTACACACATTGAAATAGAGCAATACTATGGTTGCTGTGAATACATAGCTATCCATGTCGAAACGTCTTTCCAAAATAAAACGCATCCATGAGACCATGACCAGCAGCCCTTGCCTATGGTAGCTCTTGGCTCTGCCTAAACTCGTGCAGGCGTTCGTCCAAGCGGTCGACATGCTCACGGTACATCTGGAGCGTGATCTCGAGCTCCAAGTTGGATATTTCATCGGAGATCACTAGCTCGAGCATGCGACGGCCATGTTCCTCTACT
This sequence comes from Triticum dicoccoides, assembly GCF_002162155.2. Lineage (NCBI taxonomy): Eukaryota > Viridiplantae > Streptophyta > Magnoliopsida > Poales > Poaceae > Triticum > Triticum dicoccoides. The sequence continues at coordinate 145,795,340 of NC_041386.1, forward strand.
GGGCCTAGGTGGACACCTGGGCCAAGGAGGCGGTCGAGCCTACGGACCAGTGCGTTGGCATCCAGCGGGCCGCGGACAAGGCAAATGGAGGCACCCATGCGAATGGCGCGGCGGGCGTCTGGTGCAAGTACGGCGCGGCCGGCCTCTGGTGCAAGTACGACACTGAGGGCCTCTGCCCAGTCCTGGCGAGGAATGGGGGTACTGACGGGACATGTACCCAGCCGCGACACCGTGTCGACAGAAGGCATGCGCTGCTTGATCCGCTCTTGCTGTGCGGCGCGCCGCGCCTCTCGCTCTGTGGTGCTCCAACGGTCTCGCCATGCGGTGAGCCGCAGCCTATCAGCGCGAGCGCGCCTGGCTTGCTCTACGGCACGCCATCGATCATGTTGTGCGACGAGCTGCAGCCTGTCGGTGCTGGCATGAGTATTTCAATCCACGGCGCTCAAGTTCCATGCGCCAAAGGTCTGCTCAACCCTGGCGATGATGCGCATCACAGCGTCGTCCATCGCATTGCCGAGGAGCGCCTCGGTCTCGACGGGCCATGGCACCTGCTCGTTTTCCTCGTCGACGAGGTTGATGGCAGAGGCGGTGCTTTGGTGGGTTGGCATGCTTGGAAATGGTGGGTGTGCTATAGGCTGCGCTTGTCACCTCCATGCATTGCGCCCCCCTATGCGCAATATAGCAGGGTGGCGGGAAATGGTGGCGTGTTCATAAAACACCATCAATTAATGGAAACTTAGCATCGAGCTAGCACAAAGGTAGATGATGAACATATGAACAAGGACCACACTAGGGAACCCGTCGGTGATGAATTCATCAATCCCAAATGGTTGAATACTAGCAAGCGTTTGCCCACAACACACACGGCCTATTCCATCACAAATAGGTCGGATGGATCAACTGTATGCCACATATCACACATTGTCAAAAAGTAATGTAGTAGACCTTCTTTAACATGTGTTAAAAAATAAAAATAAAATGAAAAACAAGGACCTCGAGGTTAAGTTAGCGAAGGGAATGGGGCATTTCGGTCATCGACACAACTTCCCATCGAGTCACCCATCCGATGGCTGCTCCAGCCTAAGCACACTTAACTTGATAGTTTTCTTACATGAGCTACTGGTGGAACAGCTAGTCCTTGCTGATAGGAATGCCTCTTCACATCCTTATGGCGTATCTGGATGACCACCCGTCCCACAATGGCCAATAGATGTTGTGTAGATAGAGCATATCACATATGTCTTATTAGAAGCAATCGTCTGCGTTATTATCGGTCTTCCCACACATTTCTGATTACAGACCTGTTTGCCGCGTATCACACACATCTTGTTATATTGAACCGTTTCTGTTCTCTTGCCTAATCACAAACAGTTCATCCGAGTGACCCGTATGTTATACATCGCACACACCTTGATCGGGCTGACCGTTTATTTTGTGTTGCCTAATCACACACAGTTCATCCCAGTGAACCGTATGTTGTATCATCTGGCTGCCCGTTTCTTTTGTTCCTCCTCATCGCAAACAGTTAATTGAGCTGAACCGTATGCCCTGCATCACACACGTAACTAAAATCTGAACTGTGTTTGATGCATCCTCCATCACAAATGTTTCACACCTTTTTTGACGGTTATTTTACACCACCGTTTGCGATTATGGCATCGCACACAGTTTCATCGAAGGGTCTCTGATCGTAGTGTTGCGTTAGCAGCACCCTGCAGTAGTGACCAGTCTCACTAACGTGATTTAGGTGATGCTCTTTCGCCGGATTCTTCCCTGCCAACTCCGGTCCTCTCACATGTGGGAGTTCAATTCGGAGGATCCACGGACCCTGAAGCACTTCTTTGGCACAACGCACGAAGATATCTAGAAGTTGTTGTTCAAGGCCCAAAAAGCATGGCCAAAGAAGAGCGAAGACATCGGTCTTGACAAGAGAATCCGGCCACATCGGTAAGTATGATTTTCCAGAATATATACTCAATCAATAAGTTTCTTAGATATAATGAATTTTCTGTCCCTCGTACAGGGCTGGATAGCAAAGGCGGAGCAGATTAAGTGTCCGGCTCCGCTGCCTGAAGACCTGGCCATACCCCAGCTGACAAAGATGCTGGTCCCGGTGCCATATCAGGCGCCGGAGAAGAAGGCCAAGAAGAAGAAGAACAAGGAGGCCAGAGGCGGCCTCCGCCACAAGGGTAATTCGGACACGGTGTCCGGAGAGACCGAGATCCCCTCCTCCCACGAGGGAGATGAATACGAAGAGGAGGAGGAAGCAGAAAGTGACTCCCCTCTTAAGGGGAGGAAGAAGAAGAGTGCAGCCTCCACAGACCCGGAGGAGGAGGCACACAAGAGGGGGAAGATGGCCCTCTCGGATGGTTCGGATTCAGAGGTCGAATCCATCCCCAAGAGGCTTCCCAGGGTGAAGCCCCTGGCCAAGTCGTAAGTATCAAAGGATTTACTATATGTCTTCGGTCCACTATGTGTTGAAAAAGCCGGACAGAGGATCATATAGTATTCGGAAGAGGTGACATACTTTTCAATTACATAACAAGCTTCCCTGTTAGCGGAGACCACCCAGGCCGCTGAAGTTTCTGAACTCAATCAGAAACTGAGGATAGCTGATGACGAAATCTACCGCATTAATAAGCGGTTTTATGAGACGCAAGGTATGCATGTACTTTAAAGAGTTTGATCATATATCTGAAGTGATATGCAAATTCAAAGTTGAACTCAAGTATTGCTGTAATTATGAGTGCAGTTGGCGTAGCCAAGGTCGAGACCCTCAAGAGCGCCCTTGACCAGGCCAAGGAGGAGGCGAAGGCGAATAAAGCAGCTGCTGACAGAGTGGCTATGGAACTAAAGACCGAACAGGTCGCCCACCGCCAGCACGAAGAGAGGGTGGTCGAAGTGGAGCAAGAGCTGAAGGACGCCATCGGCAAGTGTGAGGCCTTGGAGGAGAAGACTATGGCCCAAGCGGCCGAACTCGCCAAGGCCCTCCAGGAGGCAAAAGAGGCATGGACCGAGTCCCGGGATGCTCGTGAAGAGATCCGGCAGGCCAAGCAGATAGCGGGTGGTAAGTCCTTTCTTTTGCAGAGTATATTTGGGGGTCAAAGATATGCCTTGCTTAGTCAACTGTGGAGTTCTCTAGACGACTTTGCCGATCTTCCGAGGAGTGCCGCCGACGCTACATAGTTCTTCCAAGCCCAGGAGGGGAACTAGACAGAGAAGTTGTTCTGGTCCCAGTTCTTGGCGCCGGAGCACCCGACGCTATTGAACAACCAGATGAAGCAACTGTCGGAGCTGCATAGGATGTCCGACTTGGCCATGAAGGATCTCATAGTCCGGCTTTGGCTAGCCGAACCCATTCCTAGCATCTACTTCGGCTTGGTGAGGCGACTCATTGATGCGCTGCCCCGAGTTGAAGCTGTGAAGCGCTCGACGTGCATAGAGGGTGCACGGATGGCCTTTGCCTGTGTCAAGATGCACTGGGTGAAGATGAAGGCCACCGACGCGGCAACCGTAGGCCCGCCCGAAGGCAAGGACCACTGCAATCCAGAGAGATACTTTTAAGATGTCCTGGCGGGTGCCCGAATAGTAGAGGGCCAATGATCAAAGGATGTTATGTTTGAGTGAATGTATCGGGCTGTTAAAACTTTGTTTTGTGAACCAAGGCTTGTAATATATTTTATGCCTTTATCTGGAGTTATTTTCCTCCTGTGCGGCCGTTTTAACTCTGAAAGTTTGCCAATCGTCGGCTTCAGCCCCATGTAGATATTACAGGGGTGTTCGGTATAGCGCGTGATCACACTTGACCCAATGTCTTGGTCCGTAAAGGAGGTGTCTGTGCAGCGAACCAGGCAATCAGACTATGCGGCTTTATTACTTTCATTTAGCCATAGGAGTTTGATGGTGGGGCTAAGTACTATCCCATGGTGCGTATGCGGCCATCCGAACTAGGATGCCTATGACGCATGACAATCAGTTTTTGGCTTTCTCTACCGAGGTGTTTGACTGGGCGATCCGGAAACACAATCGCAGTAGTTCTTCCTTTACTACCTTAGCCGAACTAGCGGAACGTAAGGTGGTAATCACAGGAGCCGGGCAACCCAACTATAGACCAAAGACATGATTTGGAGCTGATGCATATAATGCAATATTCGACATGCCGAAGAGTACCCTATAGGTGTTCGGACTTTTTAAAATATGCATAGCCAGATAGAGCCTCCGGCCTTTAGGCCGGACCAAAGCATATGTGGCAATCTGAAGCAAGGAGGGGATACAGATGGTAAAATAAACCAATACCAAAAAAAAGTTCACGGTTAAATGTTTCCTTTATACTCTGATTAATACGTCAAGACGTGCTATTACAGATAATACCATGAACATCAAGGCTATTTTACATGTCGAGAATTTGTACGCAAGGGGAAGCTGTATACAGGGCCTAAAAGAAAAGGTAGTCTTGAAGATCCCAGTGCTGCCGTGCCGCACGGCTGCGCCGTTTCTCCTTGGTAAAAAATCCTTAGGAGAAGTTGACAGTTGTTTATGCAGAAGGGGCCTGGAAAAGAGCCCTTGCACGACCGTAGGGTAGCTAGGTTTTAATGAACCTGTAGTATGAGAGAGAAAAAGAAAGAAATAAAAAAAGAAGGAGAGAAACAAGGTTAAGGTCCAAATAGGGTCAAGCCGCACTATATACCTTTTCTGCAGTGTGCCTCCGTTGCTGCCGTGGGTAATTTATGTGCGTAATTATGCACACGCGGTACGTGTGCCGCGGTTTTATGGGGCGATTGGCTTAGGTGAAACTGCTAGTCCAGCTCTGGATCCACCGAGATGTCATTTTGCAGAGTAGGCCTGACTCACTTAGCAGTGTCCGGGGTCATGATGACCGATGAATTGTTCAGCTTGATGTGGCCACTCTGCACCTCGGCTACAAGGGCCACGGTGTGCTCCTCAGTACAGAGGGAGCGCTCCATGTTTCCATTGATTGTGATAACGCCGCGCGGTCCGAGCATTTTGAGCTTTAAATAAGCATAGTGCGGGACTGCATTGAAATGGGAGAAGGCAGTGTGTCCGAGCAGCGCGTGATAGCCACTTCGAAAGGGGACAATGTCGAAGATCAAGTCTTCGCTTCGGAAGTTATCCGGCAAACCGAAGACTATTTCTAATGTTAATGAGCCCGTGCAGCGGGCCTCTACGGCGGGTATCACTCCTTTAAAGGTGGTGTTACTAGGCTTGATTCTTGAAGGGTCAATACCCATTTTACATACAGTTTCTTGATAAATCAAGTTAAGACTGCTGCCACCGTCCATAAGGACTCGAGTGAGATGGTATCCATCAATGATTGGGTCGAGTACCAGGGCTGCCGAACCTCCATGCCGGATACTGGTTGGGTGGTCCCTGTGATCGAAGATGATCGGACAAGCCAACCATGGGTTGAATTTTGGGGCGCAGGCTCTACGGTGTAGACATCCCTTAGTGCGCGGTTGCGCTCCCTCTTGGGGATATGTGTGACATATATCATGTTCACTATTTTTACCTCACGGGGAAATTTCTTTTGTCCCCCTGTGTTCGGTGGGCGGGGCTCATCATCGTCCTCGCTTTTAGGCCCTTTCCCCTTGTGTTCGGTATTTAACTTACCGGCCTATTTAAAAACCTAGCAGTTTCTGTTGGAATGGTTGGCAGGATTGTCGGGGGTGCCATGAATCTGGCAAGGCCTGTCGAGTATCTTGTCCAAATTATATGGCCCGTCCCTATTTCCTTTGAATGGCTTCTTCCGCTGACCGGGTTTAGAGCTGAATCCGGCATTAACCATTGTATCTTTAGTTTGATCATTGTTGTTCTGACGCTTGTTTTTGTTACGTCGTGGCTTTCGGTTGCCATCCCTGGCCTTCGAAGTGCCAGGGTCGCTGGTACTGTTGCTTCTACGAGCCAACCAGCTATCTTCGCCCGCGTAGAAGTGGGTCTGAGTGCAGTAAGAGCTGCCATAGTCTTCGGCTTTTCTTGACCGAGGTGTTAGGCGAGCCATTCGTCACAGACGCGGTGCTTAAAGGCCGCTAGGGCTTCGGCGTTCGGACAGTCGAAAATTTGGTTCTTTTTGATTAAGAACTGAGTCCAGAGTTTGCGGGCTGATTCTGCGGGTTGCTGGATTATGTGAATAAGGTCATCTACGTCCGGTGGCCGAACATAAGTACCTTGGAAGTTGTCTCCAAAAGCATCCTCCAAGTCTTCCCAACTGCTAATAGAGTTCTCTGGGAGGCTATTCAACCAGTGTCGTGCTGGTCCCTTTAGCTTTAGGGGAGGTATTTAATGGCATGGAGATCGTAACCATGAGCCATGTGAATATGGAGAAGAAAATATTCAATCCATGTAGCGGGATCTGTCGTTCCATCGTATGCTTCAATGTTTACGGGTTTAAACCCTTTTGGAAACTGGTGTTGCATTACCTCATCGGTGAAGCACAAGGGGTGTGCGGCGACTCTATATCGAGTAACGTCACGACGGAGTTCGGATGGCATCCATGTTATGTTTTCGGCCCGAGTTTGGTTATGCTTATCGCGCCAAGCTTGATGGTCGTCATCTCGCTTTGGAGCACGTCCCCTTGATCCGTAAATTGATCTAGTCTGACCGGCTCTATTGTCCAGGTCCTGACGTAAGTCATAGATGTAGCCCAGAGCCGCTACCTCTTTGCCTCGATGGTAAAGTGGTGCGGGCTGGTGTTTGGCATAAGGATCTGCTTTGTCTCGTCCATGTGGTGGTCGGTCTGGTTCATCGGCATGATTATATCTTGATGATATTGGCTCAAGGGCCTCGTCGTCAAATTGTGGCAGTAGCCTACGTTTCAGATAACTCTTTGTTGGGTGCTCGAGGCCATATTCTTCGGCAGCCAGGACCTTGGTCCATCTGTCATTGAGCGTATCCTGTTCGGCTTGAAGCTGTTGTTGTTTCCTTTTTAGGCTCCTCGTAGTGTCGATTAGTTATCGCTTGAAGCGCTCTTGCTCGAGGGGTTCCTATGTCACGATGAAATCTTCCCGGGAGACCGGTAGATAGTTACTATCTTTCGAATCCTCATTTTCGACAGGTTCATCAGGGTTAACTTGTCCCTCCTCCCTATCATCCTACTCAGACGCAGGCTCGATGGGGTCTTCGGCGTCATCCGGAGTGTTGTCTCCGGTGCTGATGACCCACAAGTATAGGGGGTCAATTGTAGCACTTTTCGATAAGTAAGAGTTTCGAACCCAACGAGGAGCATAAGGAAATGACAAGTGGTTTTCAGCAAGGTAATGTCTACAAGTGCTAAAATTGTAAGTAGCAGAGTAGTTTGATAGCAAGATAATTTGTAACGGGCAAGTAACGATAGTAGTAGCAAAAATGCAGCAAGGTAGCCCAATCCTTTTGAGGCAAAGGACAGGCCAAAACGGTTTCTTATGATAAGTGAAGTGTTGTTGACGGTACACGGGAATTTCATCTGGTCACTTTCATCATGTTGGTTCGATTTGTGTTCCGTACTTTGATAATTTGATATGTGGGTGGACCGGTGCTTAGGTGTTGTTCTTATTGGAACTAACCTCCTACTTACGATTGACCCTCCCGCAAGCATCCGCAACTACGAGAAAAGTATTAAGAATAAATTCTAACCATAGCATTAAACTTTTAGATCCAATCGGTCCCTATCGGCGTTCTGGGAACGGGGGTCCCCAGACTTGCCTGCCTGCGGCCTGCGGAGTGGCTCAAAGGGGGGCCAGCACGGCCCATCTTCACCAACACAAACCCAAGACCCTCGCGAGGGGCCAAGCCTCACGGGGCGGACGACGCGGAGCTTCCTCGGGCACGGCCTCGTCAGGTTGGCTCACGAGGAGGTGGAGAGATCAAGGCGGGGTACCTCACGAGGTGCCCGTGACGCAAGCCATGACGACTCAGGGCGCCAGGCGGGTGCCAGCCCGCGCAACGTCCTCCTTTCCTCTTTGGTGCAAAGGGGGCAAGCGCAGCCGCGGAGTACCGAGGCATCAGGCAAAGGTTTCCATTTTGGTGCAACGAGACCAAGACCAGGAGGACTACGAGACGGAGGTCACCGTGGAGCCCAAGACGGCGTCATCACCAGAGCTTTGCGCAGGCGAAGACTACTTTTGTCAGGATAGCTGATACTTGTTGTCCCCCTTCAAATTAGCCCGCCATTGTTGGCTCCCTTCCTGCTCAATATTTGGGAAGAGGACCAGGGCCTCTATAAATAGGACCAACCACCCACAAAGCAAGGCCTCCTGGAGAAGAAGGGGGTTCGGTCGGTTGGCTAGAGAGAGAGAGAGAGAGAGAAAGATGACTGAACTCCTCCGAGCAGATCATCGCCCCAGCCAAGAACAGACCCTCGCGAGGCTGTTCTTCCTTGTATTGTTCATCATCATCAGCCCAAGAGGCAATCCACCACACCACACACTAGAGTAGGGTATTACACCACAACGGTGGCCCGAACTAGTATAAACCCTGTGTCTCTTGTGTTGTTCTTTCCGTAGTTTTAGATCCTAGCATGGCGGAGGGGTGCAGGTAGGTAGGAGGCGAAATCTCCGCACGCACCCCAGTATTCGAACCTCAAGGGTCTGCCGAAACCCGAAATCTGACATTTGGCGCGCCAGGTAGGGGTGCGCTGGAATTCATCCTCCACCACTCCATGCCCCGTCGCGTCGTCATCACCATGCCCGGCGACCAGGAGGGCAACCCAGACCCATGGGAGGCATGGCCCGCCCGCGCAGAGCCGCTCGCCTTGGGCGACCCCGTGCCCCAGGCTGCTCGCGGTCCGCAGGGCGCTGCGGGCCGCGGGCGACATGTACAGGCTTCCACGGCTCTCACACCGTGGCAGGCGCGGTCGGCAGCAAGGGCCTCCAATCACGCCGCGACCACGACACCGTACACCCACCGGGAACAAGCGAACTCGAGGGCCGCTTATAGTGGCCCGAGAGCTGCTGCAGTGCAGACTGCCGGAGGGCGGCCGCGACGTGCTGCTGGAGTGGGTGGCAGAGTTCCTGGGCTTCGCCGTCTCAGGGGCTCACCCCTTCTACACCCAGCTCCCATCTCCAACCCAGGGCGGCCCGCGTGGGGGCCCCGCGCGCGCCCGTGGGCTCCAAGGCTACTCCAACACCAGCAAGGCTGTCAGCACCGGACCGGCGGCGGCGCTGCCCCCGCTCCTGGTCCGCGAAGAAGAAGGACTCGACGCGACCCGCGACCCTAGTGGACAGCCACGCTGCCAACCCACGGTAGGCGCGTCAGGCAGGACCGCGTGGCATGCAGAGCACTACGGCGTGGCCTTCGGGATGACGGCGCCAGAGGAGTACGTGCCCCACATGATGGACCAAGGACACCCACACGAGGGCGAACAAGGCTCGCTCCTGAGCCCAAGCTGGGGAACGAGGCGCCAGAAGCTGAGCCCTTCCAGGAGTCTCGGGACGGTCCCACTGGGCACGCTGGAGGAAACGATTACCGGGTACCGCTAATTCTTCAGCAGGCATACGCTAACCATGGATCACAGGAGGTGCAGGTTGCCACAGCGGGCAGCTGCCCCACTCCCACAGTCTCCTACCCCTCGGGAGGAGGGCGCAGGGGGCTGCAGGAGAGGGGCAGGGATTCGACATCACCACCGTGGCGTTCGGAGCAAGGTGTTCTCAGGAGGTAGGCCCTCCGCTGGGGAGGTGCCCCAGGGCCTGCCCCCAGCGGAGGACCCATGGTCGTCGGGGGAACCGCTGGCGACCGCTCTACCCCATCGGCGGCGTCCTGGTTTCCGGTCGTCATTGATGGCACTAGAGTGTGGCGCAAGGCGGGGCCCTCATCTGGCGATATGAAGCAAGGCCAGTACCTGTGAAGAAGGCCCAGTGCCTGTGAAGCTCGCCGCCCCATGACACTCTCAAGTAATAATGAGTGGGGCTGTACACGCCCCGGAGTCTCAGGGGTGCCGGCCTCAGGCCCTGGGGCTCCCTCCCACGCCTAGTGGCAGCACTTAGCTCCGCGCTGGTGAGAAGACGTCCAAGACTAGACTAGGTGCCGGACGCGGCCTTTTGTTTGCTTTCGTTGCTCTTCCCTTTGGTTGTCGCTTTCCCCCGCTGGATTCAAGTTGGATTCGAATTTGAGATTTGCGTGTGTTCGGGGAAGGGGTGCTTAGTCTCGTTCGAGCAATTTCTCGCGTTTTGGTTACCACTTCGCCTCAGCCGCCTCCCCTCGCGAGCCCCTCGCGAGCCGGGTCAGGCCTAGCTTGCGCGCAGCCCAGACTGCCGCCGCCGCGTCCTCTCAGCAGGATGTTTTACTGCAGATCCTACGGATTCAATCAGGGGACACTCAGGACACCACAACCCCCTGCGGGCTGCCTCAGGGCCAGCACGGAACAAAGGTAAACTAGCCGACCAGCGCGTCGCTTAAGCTAGCCACTTGGCGCGGGCGCATGGGGGATGTAGCTTCTACTGATACGATAAACACAAGTTTTACATGAGGGGCTCCCCCTCCAAAACGCTCTCACAGCTATCAGGCCAAAACTGAGTTCTATTCATGCAGGGTAAGGAAGCAGGAACGATGCACAATCAGTCGGATAAATCCCCCAATGCGTCCTCAGGAGCACCGCCAAAGCCGTTGCTGGCGTCGCTGAACTCGCCATCGCTGTTCCCGTTGCCGCCAACAGCGTCAGAGCCGTCCATCACGCCGCCCTCGTCAGCCGCCACGATCACGTCGTCATTGTCCGAGGCGAAGGCCCTGACAAGAGCGTCCACATTGTCTTCCACCCAGTGCGCCAGCTCGCCTCGGACGGCCTGGGGGACTGGGGCGATGACGGCGTCAAAAACAAAGTGGGGATCCATGTTCCGGAGGTGACTGAAGACGTGGGAGAAGGCGCGCCTGAGCAGGGCGCGGCACCTCTCCTCCACCAACCTGTCAGCCCTGGTCGACCGCGCCTCCAGCTGCATCACCACATCAGTGAAGAACTGAAGATTGCCCGCGTAGTTGACTGCGTGCGGCTCGCCGACGGCCTCCTCGCAGATGTTGCCCAAGGCCGCGTTGGCTTTCTCCCGGAGAGTGGTGAGCATGGGTCCGTGCTCATGCTCGAAGATCCGCCGCTGACGTATCTCGCCCGCATTCTGGCGCGCGATGGCCTCAGCCTCCTCCACCCGCTGGCAAAGAAGGAGCACCTCAGCCTGGGAGGTGGTTAACTCACCTAGCGCCACCTCAAGGGCGGCCCGGGAAGCATCGGCCCGCCGCGCCGCCTCCTCCAGCTTGGCCCTCAAGGCGGCCGTCCTGCCTTCAGCTTCAGCCCGGATCAGCCCCAGCTTCTCCTCGAACTCGTGCTCAAGGTTCAAGCGCGCCATCGCCACTCGACGTCCGACCTCCTCCAGGACGCGGGCTTCCTGTGTGGCAACATCATCCTCTGCCTGCGTCACTAAGCGTTCCCTCGTCTCCAGACGCTCGTACTCGCGGGTACGTTCGGCGGCTTCCAGCGTCAGCGCCTCCTCACGCTTTTGGAGCTCTGCCGAGTCGCCGGAGGCCACCTTCATCGACGCAAGAGCTGCCTCGTGCAGCTCCACCTGCTCCTCCAGTGAGTGGCACCAGGCCAGGAGCTCCCGAGCCCGCTCCTCCACCGCCGTTCGCCGCCAGTCAGCTTCTCGAGCCTCCTCAACAGCCACAGATCGGGCCTCCCGAGAGGCCACCAACGACGCCTTGGCCTCAGCTTCATTAAGATCACGCTGATGGCGCGCAAGGGCAATGGCGCCCTCCAGCTCGCACCTCTCTGCAGCCAGGCGCAGGCCCTCGGCCTCAAGGCACACGTCTTCATCAGCAAGCTCCTCACCAAGCAGGCTCACTGTGTCGGTCGCCCTTTGAAGGACTCCTTGGCGGAGAGCGCGACGCTCCCGAGCGCGCTCGAGCACGTCTTCCACACCATCATCTGCCCCAAGCAAGCGTCGGGGGCCGCGAGTCAGCACTCCCCCTCTGGGCTGGGGGCTGGGGGCTGGCACCCTCGCGACGGCCAGGCACGCCGCGTCAGAAGCCCGGCCTGGGGCTAGCCCGTCCTCAGGAGAAGAGCGCAGGAAGTGCCTCGGCCAATCACAGTCCACGACCAGGCGAGAAGCCCACGGCAGGCTGGCTATGCCATGAGAAGGCCCACGAAGGATCGCGAGGTGCGCGGGGCCACGATACGCCTCGGGACGGTTCGCCTCGTCAGTCGCCATCACCACAAGGGCTCCACTGCTTGGAGCGCTTGAGGACGGTGGAGGGGGTGAAGTAAAGTGGGACGGCTCCTCAGCCGTCTCCGCAAGCTCGGCTGGAAGGGGCCTGCGGAGCAAGGGGCAGTACAAGTAACAGAAGGATCGGGAGCTAGGAAAGGAGAAGGCTTACTCATCAGTGGCGAAGTACTTCCTACGCTTCAGCAGGCGACAAGGGTAATCGTCGCCCAGGGCCTCCCTTCTCTTCCGGAGAGCCTCGAAGTTCACGCGGAAGCGGCCCAAGAGTTGGGCGCATGGATCAACCTGCGACGAAGACGGAGCGTCAAGGTGATCTGCGGCAGGGGCGCCTGTCTGATGTGCGCTGCCAATCACCTCCCCAAGAGATGCAGCTAGAGCCTCAGGGGCCCCAGTCGCAGGCACTGAGGGCAGCTGCTCGTCATCCTCAGCCTCAACAGCACGGGCCCCAAGAGCTGCTTCCTCATGAGCCTTGCTCGGCGCTGTCACCACGTCGGGAGCCCCCTCGGCCTCTGGTGCCTCGTGCCTCCCTGCTCTGCCACTCGAGGACGAGTCGCCTTGCCGACTGGAAGGGCAGTCACCACCACTAGGTTCTTGTGAGGCCCCTAAAGGCCGGCGGGGCGCGGCCCCCACTCATCAAAGACGGGCATCTGCTTCACAAAGTCGCCCCTGCTCTGGCAGAGGTACAGCAATGCCCCTCCCTACCGGATGCTGCCGGGGTTGGGGTCCCGAGCCAGGGTCAAGAGCGCCGTCCTCAGCACCTCAGGAGTCAGGTCCTCTTCCTGGAGCCTCATACGATCCTCGCGCCCACAGAAGGCCCACATCCGACGAGAGTGGCGTTGAAGAGGAGCAACGCGGCATAGCAGGAACTCCTTCACCACCTTGGGCGCTTTCACGCCAAGCGACCTAAAGAGCGCGAAGTGGCGCCAGACGAAGACGAGCCGGGGGCTCTCAAGCGTCTCCTGGCCCCAGCCCGAATTGGGAACAGCAGGTGAGGTCGGCTCCGATAGCAGGGGGCTGGGCACCCCTGCGTCCACATACAGCCACCGCTTGCGGAACCCAACTGCGGGCAGGGGGAGCTCGAAGTCAATCCCAGAGGCCGCCGTCTCAGGCGCGGCAACGAAGCTCACGCAAGCCCAGCATTGGGTAGGGTCGACAAGATGCAACGAGAAGAAGTGGCGTAGCAAGGCAACCGAAGGAGGGATGCCCACCATAGCTTCGCAAACAAAGGCGAAGACCGAAAGGAGGGTGATGGATTCAGGACCCAAATGCATCATGTGGATCTGATAGTGGGAAAGCACGGCATTGAAGAAATCAGAAAAGGGAGGAACCAGACCCACCCACAGGGCGTCGGCAAGATACGGGACCTCGGTGGCTGTCCTGTCGATGGAGAAGTGGGACGTGGGCCAGGCCGTCGTCCTCCCGCATTCATTGAATATGGTGGCCAGAGCCAGGCTAACCTTTCCCAAGCCCTCGGCGGGGGCCGCCGACGGCGGCGGGCAAGGCGGAGACACGGGTTTCTTCCCTCTCCCCTTCTTCGTCGGAGCCATGGCGATGGGAAGGGGGGAGGAAGGTTCGAGATCAGGTTGAAAACAGAAGCCGGAGTTCGAGCGGAGGAAGGACAGAGGGCACTCGAGCAACAGAAAAGGGAACGGTTGTGTACGACTACGGGTCCGCCTAGCGTGGCGCAAAATAAGGAGGGCGTGGGAGAACAGTGCCGCCCATGACCAATCAACCTCCGCGCGGCGCCTAAGGCCGCAGGCTGTTAGGGACCGCAGCGCTTCGCTCTTGCCCTTCCGCCTCCCTGCACGGCCAAGTCCGGGCGCGCCTTGGGCCCGGGGGCTACTGTCGGCATTCTGGGAACGGGGGTCCCCAGACTTGCCTGCCTGCAGCCTGCGGCGTGGCTCAAAGGGGGGCCCAGCACGGCCCATCTGCACCAACACAAACCCAAGACCCTCGCAAGGGACCAAGCCTCACGGGGCGGACGACACGGAGCTTCCTCAGGCACGGCCTCGTCAGGTTGGCTCACGAGGAGGCGGAGAGATCAAGGCGGGGTACCTCATGAGGTGCCCGTGATGCAAGCCATGACGACTTAGGGCGCCAGGCGGGCGCCAGCCCGCGCAGCGTCCTCCTTTCCTCTTTGGTGCAAAGGGGGCAAGCGCAGCCGCGGAGTACAGAGGCGTCAGGCAAAGGTTGCCATTTCGGTGCAACGAGACCAAGACCAGGAGGACTACGAGATGGAGGTCACCGTGGAGCCTAAGACGGCGTCATCACCAGAGCTTTGCGCAGGCGAAGACTACTTTTGTCAGGATAGCTGATACTTGCTGTCCCCCTTCAAATTAGCCCGCCATTGTTGGCTCCCTTCCCGCTCGATATTTGGGAAGAGGACCAGGGCCTCTATAAATAGGACCAGCCACCCACAAAGCAAGGCCTCCTGGAGAAGAAGGGGGTTCGGTCGGTTGGCTAGAGAGAGAGAGAGAGAGAGAGAAAGGTGACTGAACTCCTCCGAGCAGTTCATCGCCCCAGCCAAGAACAGACCCTCGTGAGGCTGTTCTTCCTTGTATTTTTCATCATCATCAGCCCAAGAGGCAATCCACCACACCACACACTGGAGTAGGGTATTACACCACAACGGTGGCCCAAACCAGTATAAACCCTGTGTCTCTTTTGTTGTTCTTTCCATAGTTTTAGATCCTAGCATGGCGGAGGGGTGCAGGTAGGTAGGAGGCGAAATCTCCACGCGCACCCCAGTGTTCGAACCTCAAGGGTCTGTCGGAACCCGAAATCTGACAGTCCCTTACAGAATAGCGCATAAACTGGGGTTTAAGCTTATGTCACTCTCGCAACCCATCATCTAATCGCTACTCCACAATGCATTCCCTTAGGCCCAAATATGGTGAAGTGTCATATAGTCGATGTTCACATGACAACACTAAGGGAATCACAACATACATACAATCAAAATATTGAACACGTATCAAGTTCACATGATTACTTGCAACATGATTTCTCCCGTGACCTCAAGAACAAAAGTAACTACTCACAATTGATAAACATGCTCATGATCAGTGGAGTATTAAATAGCATATTGGATCTGAACATAATCTTCCACCAAATAAACCATATAGTAATCAACTACAAGATGTAATCAACAGTACTAGTCACCCACAAGCACCAATCTATAGTTCCGCTAACAAGATTGAACGCAAGAGATGAACTAGGGTTTGAGATGAGATGGTGTTGTTGAAGATGTTGATGGAGATTGCCCTCCCCAAGATGGGAGAGTTGTTGGTGATGATGATGGCGATGATTTCCCCCTCCGGGAGGGAAGTTCCCCTGACGAAATCGCTTCGCCGGAGGGCAAAAGTCCTCCTGCCCAAGTTCCGCCTCGAGGCGGTGGCACTCCATCCCAAAAGTCCTCTCCTGATTTTTTAGGTCAAAATGACCTATATACCAGAAGATGGGCATCGGAGGTGGGCCTGGGTGCGCACAACCCACCAGGCTGCGCCTGGGCTCCCTGGCGCGCCCAGGTGGGTTGTGCCCACCTGGTGGGCCCCCTCTGGTAGTTATTTGCTCCAATAATTCTTAAATATTCCATAAAAATTCTCCGTGAAGGTTCAGCTCATTTGGATTTGTGTAGGATAGGTAGCCCGACGTAGCTTTTTCAGGTGCAGATTTCCAGCTGCCGGAATTCTCCCTCTTTGTGTATACCTTGCATATTATGAGAGAAAAGGCATTAGAATTACTCCAAAAATCATTATTATGGATAAAAACATTATAAATAACAGTAAGAAAAATATGATGCAAAATGGGCGTATCAACTCCCCAAGCTTAGACCACGCTTGTCCTCAAGCGAAAACCGAAATCGAAAAACATGTCCACATGCTTTGAGAGAGAGGTGTTGATAAAAACAAAATACAGACATAGAAGCATCATGTTTATTATTATAACAACAATAAAATTAAACATAAGACTTTTATCATAGAACTTCTATCATATACTTCTCATGAATAACTAACAATTCATTACACAATCGAAGTATGAAGCAAAAACTCTATTAGAAACCAACAAACTATGTTCTTAGTGAACTTTGCAACTACAATTCATCATCTTTTCAGGAAGGGTCACGTATCAGAGCCTTTAGGCAAGTCCACATACTCAACCATCATATAGTCTTCCATGATTGCTAACACTCAACGCGTACACAAGAGCAAAACATTTCAACCGGACACATAGAAAGATTGGGGCTTATAGTTTCGCCTCCCAACGTATTCACCTCAAGGGTGATGTCAACAATAATAACTCATGCTATCTATATTCAACTGGACATATGTGCCTAGATCTTTCCTCACCACATGATGCTTGCCAAAGGAGAAAAATAAAAAGGAATAGAGGGAAAACTTTGACTCTTTGCATAAAAGTAAAAGATAGGCCCTTCGCAGAGGGAAGCAGAGGTTTCCATGCGCTTATTTGTTTGTATGCTCAACCCCTCAATGCAAAAGAATTTCACGTTGCATTGCCCCTTGTGATAGCGACCTTTATTATGCAGCCTGTCACTTTTATTCTTCACCATCACAAGTTCGTGCAACGCTCAATTTTCTCTTACACAAAATGATCTCACACTTTTAGAAGCAATTTTTATTGCCTTTTTGCACTGATGACAAGTTACTTGAGGGATCTTGTTCAATCCCTAGGTAGGTATGGTGGACACTTAAAAATAAGATTTGGGTTTAAGGGTTTTTGGATGCACAAGTAGTATCTCTACTTAGTGCGGAATTTTGGGCTAGCAAAGATAGGGGGCAAGCACCACATGTTAAAGGATCTATGACAATATGACTTCTATGTGAATATAAACAAACGTAAACCATTAAGTTGTCTTCCTTGTCCAACGTCAACAATTTTGGCATATAATATTTTGATGAGGGCTCAGTATATTTATATGTGAATCTCCTCTTCCCTTATTAATTCTTTCATGAGTTGCATCATTGACTAATGCTATGTTTGTCAATCTCTAATAAAATTTTCTACTTATACTTTTCCTTATGTGGTGTCATCACCTACCGTAGGATTAGTATATGATATTTCCTTTATTTCTTTCCTTTATTTTATCTATTTCCTTTCTCATTTTCTTTGTTATTTCTTTTCTTTAATTTGCAACATGAAAGTAACGAAAGCAAAAACTCAAACTAACTTGATTATATAACTTGCACACGATTACAAGGATAGATCACTAAGCAAACTCTCAAAGAAGAAAGGATTGAACTAAACTTTTATTCATCTAAAGCAAAGGATCGAAGTAAAATAAGTAAAGGCAAAAAGGATAGTGGGGTGATACGATACCGGGGCACCTTCCCCAAGCTTGGCGGAAGCCAAGGGGAGTGCCCATACCCGAAACTCAGTTCTCTTTTGGTGGTGAAGAAGATGATGGTGATGATGACAATTATGCCTTCAAATTTTTCATATTATAGTTGAGGAGAGCAATTTCCTCCTTTAAATCATCGACTTCCAACTCCAGCTTCAAGATCTTGTCACATAAATCCCCTTTGCTTTTCTGCCTAAAACGAAAAGGACTAGATTGGTTTTTAGACCGGTTAGCTCTCTTGGGAAGACTTGACTTCTTGAATTCCACGTGCATATCCCCAGGTTGAGGTAGAGGGACATCCTTCTCCTTCGAGCATGAACAATCGATCTTCCTCAAGTGAGCATTCTCTTCGTCATGTGTAGTTCGACCATAAGTGGATAGGTCCCCATAGGTCTTTGGGTCAGCAATGAGATGTGAGACATAGCTCTCTAAGTCGGAGTCTTGGGACGACATATTTCTAGAACTGCGCAGAAAACAGCGAGAAAAGAGAACAGAGGATTTTCTCCACAATATGGTGATCAATAGGTTCGGGAAGTATATATAGATTTTTTTTATCTTGGAGGACAAGCATACAGTAGAAAAACGGAGTATGGAAGGTGTCCCACGTGGGCACAACCCACCTGGCCGCGCCAGGCCTGGCGCGCCCTAGTGTCTTGTGCCCACCAGGGGATGCTTCCTCGAAGTTTCTTTATTTCCAAAATTCTTAAATATTCCAAAACCGATAAAAAATATTTTTGCGGATTTTTCTGAGTCTGTTTACTTACCGTATCACGTACCTCCTTATTTTCATGATTCTGGAGTGTTTCGGAAGGACTCTTTTATGTGTTCTTCCGGTGTCAATGTTTGGATAACATTACTTTCATCATTAATGGGCGTACCTGAGATATAATGCTTTATTCGTTGCCCATTGACAACCTTCTAGTTAGTACCTTCAGAATTATTTATTTTGATGGCTCCAGACCGGTAAACCTCCTCGATAACATAGGGGTCTTCCTATTTTGAGATGAGTTTTCCTGCAAAAAATCTAAAACGAGAGTTGTACAACAGAAAATATTCTCCGACTTTAAACTCATGCTTTTGGATTATTTTGTCATGCCATCTTTTTACTTTTTCTTTGAATAATTTTGAATTTTGATAAGCTTGGGTTCTCCATTCAGCTAAAGAGCTGATATCAAATAACCTCTTTTCAGCAGCAAGTTTGAAGTCATAATTGAGCTCTTTGACGGCCCAATATGCTTTATGTTCTAACTCAAGAGGCAAACAACAAGCTTTTCCATAAACCATTTTATATGGAGACATACCCATAGGATTTTTATGTGCTGTTCTATAAGCCCAAAGTGCGTCATCATTTCTTAGACCAATTCTTCCTGGACCTATTAACAGTCTTTTCAAAAATTAATTTTATTTCTCTATTGCTTAGTTCAACTTGACCACTAGACTGTTGATAGGGTGATGCAATTCTATGGTTAACATCATACTTGGAAAGAATATTACGGAAAGAACCATGAATAAAGTGTGAACCACCATCAGTCATTAAATATCTAGGGACTCCAAACCTTGGGAAAATAACTTCCTTAAGCATTTTAATAGAGGTGTTGTGATCAGCACTACTGGTTGGAATAGCTTCTACCCATTTAGTAACATAATCAACAGCAACCAAAATATGTGTATACCCATTAGAGGAAGGAAAAGGTCCCATATAATCAAATTCCCAAACATCAAATGGTTCAACAACAAGTGAGTAATTCATAGGCATTTCTTGACGCTTACCGATATAACCTATTCTTTGACATTCATCACAAGATAAGGCGAACTTACGGGCATCCTTGAAGAGAGTAGGCCAATAAAATACAGATTGCAATACCTTATGAGCAGTTCTATCTCCAGCATGATGTCCTCCATAAGCTTCGGAGTGACATTTCCGTAGGATTTGTCCATGTTCATGCTCAGGTACACAACCTCTAATAATACCATCTACTCCTTTATAAAGACGTGGGTCATCCCAAAAGTAATGTCTTAAATCATAGAAGATTTTTTTTCTTTTCTTGGTATGTAAAGCTAGGTGGTAAATATTTAGCAACAATGTAGTTAGCATAATCAGCATACCAAGAAGTATTATGAGGAACATTTATTGCAGCTAACTGCTCATCAGGAAAACTATCAACAACAGGTAGTGGGTCATCAGGCAAATTTTCAAGCCTAGACAAATTATCAGCTACTGGGTTCTCAGCTCCTTTTCTATCAATGATATGTAAATCAAATTCTTGTAACAAGAGAACCCATCGAATGAGTCTAGGTTTAGCATCTTTTTTCCATAATATATTTAATAGCAGCATGGTCTGTGTGAACAGTTACTTTGGAATCAACAATATAAGGTCTAAATTTATCACAATTCTTTTCTTGTAGTAGCATAATTTCTTTGAGCACTGTCTAGAGTTTTACTAGCATAATGAATAACATTAAGTTTCATATCAACTCTTTGTCCTAGAATAGCACCAACAGCATAATCACTAGCCTCACACATAATTTCAAAAAGCAAGTTACAATTATGTGGTTGAACAATAGGTGCAGAAATTAAGGCTTTCTTGAGTGTTTCAAAGGCTTCTGAACAATCATCATAAAAAACAAAAGGGGCATCATTTTGCAAAATATTCGTAAGAGGCCTAGAAATTTTAGAGAAGTCTTTGATAAATCTCCTTTAGAAACCAGCATGGCCTAAGAAACTACGAATACCTTTTATATTTGTAGGATATGTCATTTTCTCAATTGCATCAACCTTAGCTTGGTCCACTTCAATACCTCTTTTAGAAATTTTATGACCCAAGAAAATGCCTTCATTAACCATAAAGTGGCACTTCTCCCAATTTAAGACAAGATTTGTTTGTTCACATCTCTGCAAAACTCGATCAAGATTTCTTAAACAATCATCAAAATACATCCCATAAACAGAGAAATCATCCATGAAAACCTCAACAATCTTTTCACAAAAGTCAGAGAATATACCAGTCATACATCTTTGAAAGGTAGCAGGTGCATTACATAAATCGAAAGGCATACGTCTATAAGCATAGGTTCCAAAGGGACAAGTAAAAGTGGTCTTTTCTTGACTAGGTTGAGAAACAGGTATTTGTGAAAAACTAGAATATCCATCAAGGAAGCAAAAGTGTGTGTGCTTAGATAATCTTTCAAGCATTTGATCAATAAAAGGTAGAGGGTAATGATCTTTTCTAGTTGCTTTGTTTAATTTTCTAAAATCAATTACCATTCTATAGCCTATAACAATTCTTTGTGGAATAAGTTCATTCTTATCATTAGGAACAACAGTTATACCTCCTTTCTTAGGGACACGATGAATAGGACTTACCCATTGATACGTCCATTTTGCATCATGCTTTTATATCGATATTTATTGCATTATGGACTGTTATTTCACTTTATGTCACAATACTTATGGCTATTCTCTCTTATTTTACAAGGTTTATATAAAGAGGGAGAATGCCGGCAGCTGGAATTCTGGTCTGGAAAAGGAGAAAATATTAGAGACCTATTCTGCGCAACTCCAAAAGTCCTGAAACTCCACAGAACATCTTAAAAGAAATAAAGAAAAATCCACGCCAAAGATGAAGGCCAGGGGGCCCACACCCTGCTCACGAGGGTGGGGGGACGCCCCCTAGGGCGCCCCCCCTATCTCGTGGGCCCCCTGGTGGCTCTCCGATGCCCATCTTCTCCTATATGAGGTCTTTCAATGAAAAAAATAAGAGGGAACTTTTTGGGACGAGACTCCGCCGCCACAAGGCGAAACCTTGGCGGATCCAATCTAGAGCTCCGGCAGAGCTGTTCTGCCGGGGATACTTCCTTCCCGGAGGGGGAAATCATCACCATCGTCATCACCAACGATCCTCTCATCGGGAGAGGGCAATCTCCGTCAACATCTTCACCAGCACCATCTCATCTCCAAACCCTAGTTCATCTCTTGTATCCAATTCTTGTCTTAAAGTCCGGGATTGGTTCTAGTAGGTTGCTAGTAGTGTTGATTACTCCTTGTAGTTGATGCTAGTTGGTTTAATTGGTGGAAGATCATATGTTCAGATCCTATATGCATATTATTACCCCTCTGATTATGAACATGAATATGCTTTGTGAGTAATTACGTTCGTTCCTGAGGACAAGGGAGAAGTCTTGCTATGAGTGGTCATGTGAATTTGGTATTCGTTTGATATTTTGATGAGATGTATGTTGTCAAGCCTCTAGTGGTGTTATGTGAACGTCGACTACATAACACTTCACCATTATTTGGGCCTAGAGGAAGGCATTGGGAAGTGATAAGTAGATGATGGGTTGCTAGAGTGACAGAAGCTTAAACCCTAGTTTATGCGTTGCTTCGTAAGGGGCTGATTTGGATCCATATGTTTCATGCTATGGTTAGGTTTACCTTAATACTTTTGTTGTAGTTGTGGATTCTTGCAATAGAGGTTAATCATAAGTGGGATGCTTGTTCAAGTAAGAACAGTACCCAAGCACCGGTCCACCCACATATCATATTATCAAAGTATCGAACGCGAATCATATGAACGTGATGAAAACTAGCTTGACGATATTCCCATGTGTCCTCGGGAGCGCTTTTCCTATTATAAGAGTTTGTTCCGGCTTGTCCTTTGCTACAAAAGGATTGGGCCACCTTGCTGCACTTTATTTACTTTTGTTACTTGTTGCTCGTTACAATTTATCCTATCACAAAACTATCTGTTACCACTTATTTCAGTACTTGCAGAGAATACCTTGCTGAAAACCACTTATCATTTCCTTCTGCTCCTTGTTGGGTTCGACACTCTTACTTATTGAAAGGACTACGATAGATCCCCTATACTTGTGGGTTATCACCCATCTACTATCAGCTATAGGATAGATTATACCTGCTTCCAGAAGCTTTAAGATTTCGTTCTTACCACTTCCTTCATCTTCGGATTTAACCGACGTTGGTGATCAACAACGGGTTTAGCATCAGGTTCCATATTAATTTTGTGCTGACGTCGAGTGGGACTAATGCCCTTTAAATCATCAAGAGTATATCCAATAGCAGCTCGGTGCTTCCTTAGAACTTTCAATAATCTTCTTCATGTTCTGAAAGGTTAGCATTGATAATAACAGGATATATCTTATTTTCATAGAGATTTGCATATTTCAAAGTGTCTGGAAATTGTTTTAATTCAAACACAGGATCACCTTTGGGTGGAGGAGGACCTCCTAGAGTTTCAATAGGCAAATTGTGTTTAAGTAGAGGACGTTGTTCAAAGAAAATCTTATCTATTTCATTTCTTTGATGCATATGTAAATCATTTTCATGGTCTAGCAAGTATTGTTTTAAAGGATCAGTAGGTGGTACAACAATAGAAGCAAGACCAATTAATTCATCCTTACTAGGCAATTCTTTTTCATGAAGCTTTCTACTAAACTTGGAAAAACTAAAATCATGAGACTCATCACCAAAACTAACACTGACAGTTTGTTTCTTGCAATGTATCTTAGCATTAACGGTGTTCAAGAAAGGTCTACCAAAGATAATGGGACAAAAGTCATCTTGTGGGGAACCAAGAACAAGAAAATCAGTAGGGTATTTTATTTTCCCATAGAAGACTTCAACATCTCTAACAACCCCAATAGGTGATATAGTGTCTCTATTAGCAAGTTTAATAGTAACATCTATGTCTTCTATCTCTACGGGTGCTATGTCTTTCATAATTTCTTGATATAAGGTGCAAGGAATAGCACTCACACTATCACCTATGTCACATAAACCATGATAACAATGATCTCCTGTTTTAACTAAGATGACGAGTATGCCAACAACAGGTCTATGTTTATCCTTTTTATCAGGTTTGGCAATTCTAGCAGCTTCTTCACAGAAGTAAATAACATGCCCATCCATATATTCTTCCAAGAGATTTTTAACCATGGGAATACTAGGCTCAACTTTAATTTGTTCATCGGGTTTAGGTGTTTTAATATAGCTTTTGTTAACCATAGTTGAAAATATCCTAACAGGGAAAGGTGGTTTCTCAATATGAGCAAAAGGAACAATTGGATCAAAATTATAAAGTATAGTCTCTTCTTTAATTGGTATTGGTTCTTTGATTTCTTCTTTAATAGGTGGGTGATATTTAAACCACTTCTCTTTAGGGAGTTCAACATGAGTAGCAAATGATTCACAAAAGGAGGCTACTATCTCAGAGTCGAGTCCATATTTAGTGCTAAACTTTTGAAAAGATCGGTACCCTTAAAAGATTTAACAGAATCATATTTAATTTTAATACCTGAATCTTTACCTTTGTCGAGTTCCCAATCTTAAGAGTTTCGTTTAATTCTTTCCAAAAGATCCCAATGGAATTCAATAGTCTTCTTCATAAAAGAACCAGCACAAGAAGTATCAAGCATGGTTTGATCATTACGAGAAAGTCGAGCATAAATTTTTTGGATAATAATTTCTCTTGAGAGCTCATGATTGGGGCATGAATATAACATTGACTTAAGCCTCCCACAAGCTAGAGCTATACTTTCTCCTTCACGAGGCCAAAAATTATATATAATTTTCTGATCACGATGAACTAGATGCATAGGATAAATTTTTTTGGTGGAACTCCAATTTCAATCGATTCCAATTCCAAGATCCAATATCATCGCATAGCCTATACCATGTTAATGCTTTTCCCTTCAAGTATAAAGGGAAAACCTTTTTCATAAATTCATTCCTGGGTAAACCTGCAAGCTTGAACAATCCACAAATTTGTTCTACAAGTATCAAGTGCGTATCAGGATGTTCGGTTCCATCTCCTACATAAGGATTAGCTAGCAGTTGTTCTATCATACCCGAAGGAATTTCATATTCAATATTTTCAGTAGGTACAGTAGGTCGAGGGGTAGCTAATTGTGGTTCCGAACGAGGTGAAGATACCCCGAAAAACCCCTCAAAGGATTGTTTTCCATAGTGACAAGTGACAATAAATTTTAGCACACTATATAAATGTTTCCTTACCAAATTCCACTTGATGACCCACAAGTGTAGGGGATCAATTGTAGCTCTTTTCGATAAGTAAGAGTGTCGAACCCAATGAGGAGCATAAGGAAATGACAAGTTGTTTTCAGCAAGGTAATGTCTGCAAGTGCTGAAAATGTAAGTAGCAGAGTAGTTTGATAGCAAGATAATTTGTAACAAGCTAGTAATGATAGTAGTAGAAAAAGTGCAGCAAGGTAGCCCAATCCTTTTGAGGCAAAGGACATG
Organism: Triticum dicoccoides; assembly: GCF_002162155.2. NCBI lineage: Eukaryota > Viridiplantae > Streptophyta > Magnoliopsida > Poales > Poaceae > Triticum > Triticum dicoccoides. The sequence goes on from NC_041386.1 coordinate 145,820,166, forward strand.
CCAAAACGGTTTCTTATGATAAGCAAAGTGTTCTTGAGGGTACACGGGAATTTCATCTAGTCAATTTCATCATGTTGGTTCGATTTGTGCTTGTCGGCGTCCTGGGAACAGGGGTCCCCAAACTTGCCTGCCTGCGGCCCACGGCGTGGCTCCACCAGCAGCCCCGTATGGCCCATATTCAACAGCGAACACTCAAGACCCTCGCGAGGCGGACGATGCAAGACCTCCTCGGGGGTGGCCTCACCAGGCTAGCTTGCGAGGGGCGGAGAGATCAAGGTGGGGGGGACCTCGCGAGGTCCCTGTGACGCAAGCCATGACGACCAGGGCCAGGCGGGCACCAGGCGGGCACCAGCGCGTGTAGTGTCCTCATTTCCTCTTTGGTGCTAAAGGGACAGGCGCAGGCGAGGAGTCCCGAGGCATAAGGCAAAGGTTTCCATATCGGTGCAACAAGACCAAGACCATCAGGACGGCAGGATGGAGGTCACCGTGGAGCCTAGGACGGCGGCACCACCAGAGCCTTTGGCAGGTGAAGACGACCTTTTCTCAGGATAACTTGTACTAGTTGTTTCCCTTCAAACTTGGTTGTTGTGGGATCCCTTCCTGCCTACATTTGGGAAGAGGACCAGGGCCTCTATAAATAGGTTTAGCCACCACCGTAGGGATGGGAGGACCGGACCGGATTGGAGATGAACTAATCGGATCTGATCTGGAACTTGACCCATTCCACCAAGGCCGCCACACAAGCTCATCGAGCCGAAGAACACCTCTCCTCAGGAGGCTGTTCATCCCTTGTACTTGTTCATCCTCAGCCCAAGAGGAAATTCATCACACCACACTGGAGTAGGGTATTACACCACAACGGTGGCCCAAACCAGTATAAACCCTGTGCCCTTTGTTCTGCAAGTATGACGCGCTTAGCTCTGAGATCATGGTGAGAGCGTGAGCTAGGGGGGAGAGATCTTCGTGCGCACCCCTGAGTTCGAATCTCAAGGGTTTTGCCCAAACCTGAAATCCGACATTTGGCGCGCCAGGTAGGGGTGCGCTGAAGCTTTCCTTCCGTTGATCCATGGTCGGTCGATCCACCGCATCCATGTCAGACGCGGGTCAAGCCTGCGCCGAGCGTCGGGCCGCCCTCGCCGCCCGTGTCGCTCAGACGGCCCCTATCGGTGGGCCTCCCCGTTGTTCTCCATCTCCTGTTGCCAACGCCGCTACTGGCCCGGTAGCAAACGTGCAGCAAGCATCATCACTGCACCCCTCTGTGCGGTGGGACAGCCGCACCGCCATCCCGTCGCTGACTCCGGGCGGCACATCATCTCACGCTCGTCGTGCGCCCATGGACGTGCAGGCCATGCTGCTCATGACACACGAGCTCCTGCACTACCGCTCGGTCGACGACCTCTACGAGGACTTGTTAGACCGCATCGCCGTGCTTGTCAGTGCCGCTGGGGGCTCCCCTGCACCATCCCTCTCGCTACCTCGCCCAGCTCCAGCCGCGAGTGATGTAGCTCACGGAGCGCCTCCGCCACCTCCGCATCAAGACGGCGCCCTCGCGTCGAGACGCGCAGCTCACGGAGCGCCACCGCCCCCTCCGTATCAAGATGGTGTCCTCGCCCCAAGACGCGCGGTCCCATGGCGTGATCCGCCATGCCGTGTGCCCGCACACGAAGAAGGAAGCTGCCAAGAGGTTCCCTAACCGCAAGAAAACGCTCCAGCGCTCCCGGCTCCACCACGGCAAGACCGCATGGCGCCTGCGGCGGCGGTGCGTGGACATCAAGGGCAGGCTCCGCCCCTGCAGAGGGCCCTGGTGCCCACCGCAGGCTACCGCGCCTTCGCTCCCGAGATGCGCACTGTCGTTTGGCCAGGCAAGCTCAAGCTGGATCTTCCTCCGCGCTACGACGGCACCCCCGACCCTGCGGAGTTCCTGCAGCTCTACGAGGTGAGCATCGAGGTGGCCAACGGCGATGAAAAGGTCATGTCGAACTGGTTTCCCATGGCTCTCAAGGATGGCGCTCGCTCGTGGCTCCTGAACTTGCTTACGGGATCAATCTCCTCCTGGGGTGAGATGCGCGACCGCTTCATCGCCAACTTCCAGGGTACTATCGACAGCCCTCCAGCCGCGGGTGACCTACACCGCATCAAGCAACAGACGGGAGAGACCCTGCAGAAGTACATCCAGCGCTTCAACAGCGTTCGCCTCGAAATCCCCAAGGTGACGGACGAGGCCATCATCTTGGCGTTTTCTGATGGCGCCTGCGACATCAGGATGAAGGAGGAGCTCACTGAGGGAGTCTTGGACTAAGCAGTCCTCAAGCGTCCGACCTATTATCCATGGGCCGGACTAATGGGCTATGAAGACATGAAGGACGAAGATTGTACCCGTGTACAGATTGGACTCTTCTTGGCATGGAAGGCAATCTTGGCGACCGAAGATGAAGATCCCTTATTATGTAACCGACTCTATGTAAACCCTAGATTCCCCCGGTGTCTATATAAACCGGAGGGGTTAGTCCGGAAATGATATATTCATTACCATAGTCATACAGGCTAGGCTTCTAGGGTTTAGCCATTACGATCTCGTGGTAGATCAACTCTTGTAACACCCATATCCATCAAGATCAATCAAGCAGGACGTAGGGTATTACCTCCATAGAGAGGGCCCAAACCTGGGTAAACATCGTGTCCCTCGTCTCCTGTTACCATCGATCCTAGATGCATAGTTCGGGACCCCTACCCGAGATCCGCCGGTTTTGACACCGACATTGGTGCTTTCATTGAGAGTTCCACTGTGCCATCAACGGAAGGTTTGGTGGCCCCTTCAATCGTCTATAGCGACGCTGTCCAAGGAGAAACCTTCCTCCCCGGATAGATTTTTGTGTTCGGCGGCTTTGTACTGCGGGCCAACTCGCTTGGCCATCTAGAGCAGATCGATAGCTACGCCCCTGGCCACTAGGTCACATTTGGAAGCTTGAACTACGTCGCAAATATCCGTGGAGACTTGATCTTCAATGGATTTGAGACCGCAGCGATCGCTCTCCCTCGCCCGGATGAACATGACTTAAATCTGCCATCGGATCACATCCAGGAGATATTCCCCGTTGCTGCAATGGTCTTAGAACTGGAGCGGATCGTGCCATCTGAGGCCACAGAGTCCACGGTATTAGAGCCGCACACGGACCCGGCACCCCACAATATTTGCGTCAATGGAACTCCCGACTCGTCTCCGGCTATATGTCCTGGACCGGGTACGCCAGCGGACACCGAGCTGGATCGGTTATTGATTCTCGAATTTAGCGCCGCAAACATCTTCCAGCACTCACCTTTGGGTGATGTGCTAAACTCTTTAAAGAACTTGTCCTTGGAGAAGGACTCATAGCCGAACTATGATCGGTTCAAGCCAGAGGCTGATGATGGGAAATTTCGCTTCCCACCCGCCACCCACTTCATAGCCAGTGTGGATGACTTAACCGACGTACTTGATTACAGCTCCGAAGATATCGACGGTATGGACGACGATGCCGACATGGAGCAAGGCCAAAACCCGCCGTTTACTGGACATTGGATGGCCACCTCTTCATACGATGTGTAAATGGTCGACACACCTAAAAAAGCTAGCGACGATGACAAAGGAGATCCAGTTGCGAATAAACCTTCTGAGACACAGTCCAAGCGTCGGCACCCTAAACGCCACTCTAAGACTCGTTGCTCAAATGATGGCAACACTAGCACCGGAGAAAATAGTACTCCGGGCGACGCCAAAAACAATGAAGACCCTGTCGGGGCTGCATCCGAACAAGAGGAACAAGACAACCGGCAAGATAACCCTGTTAAACAGGCCATGCCCAATGACCCACACGATGATAGTTATCGTCCAGTCTCCAAGGATGATGAGAGCCTCGGCAATGAGGACTACATCATGCCTGAGGCACCCCTCGAGCAGGAGCCCTTCAAGCGCCGGCTAATAGCCACTGCAAGAAGCCTGAAGAAGAAGCAGCAGCAGCTCCAAGCTGATCAAGACCTGCTCATTGACAGGTGGACTGATGTCCTGGCAGCCGAGGAATACGGCCTTGAGCTCCCATCCAAGAGTTACCCAAAAACGCAGACTGCTACCTCAGTTCGATGAGGAGGCATCAGATCCCATACCTCCCTCACGCAAGGCAGACCGATTACCCCACGGTCGGGATAAAACGGCAACTCAGGCTGAACAATAGCCTGCCCCACCGCCTCGCAAAAACAAGGACATAACAGCTCGGGACCATACATACGACCTTCAGCAGGAGCTGGACAGTAGAGCAGGACACACGAGATCAATCTACGGATCGCGAGGACACTTCCTGACTCGGGGTGATGGCTACCTATTCGGACATGACAAACCTAGTCACAACTGGGCCGATAACTGCAGACAGACTTCATCGGAGGTGCGCCGTGACGCGGCCTGATATAGAGGTGCCGCACACCCTCTCTGCTTCATAGATGAGTTGCTGGATCACGAATTCCCCGAGGGGTTCAAGCCCGTCAATATTGAATTATACGACGGAACAACCGATCCCGCAGTATGGATTGAGGACTTTATTCTCCACATCCACATGGCCCGTGGAGATGACCTCCACGCCATCAAATACCTCCCACTAAAGCTCAAAGGGCCAGCTCAACACTGACTAAACAGCCTACCCAGAATTCCATCGGCAGCTGGGAGGACTTGGAAGAGGCTTTCCTTGACAACTTCCAAGGTACATATCTCCGGCCACCCGATGCCAATGACTTAAGCCACATAGTTCAACAACCTGGAGAATCAGCTAGAAAATTTTGGACTAGGTTCCTAACCAAAAAGAACCAGATCGTTGACTGTCCGGATGCCGAAGCCCTAGCGGCCTTTAAACACAGCATCCGTGACGAATGGCTAGCATGCCACCTTGGCCAAGAAAAGCCGAAGTCCATGGCAGCCCTTACGACACTCATGACCCAGTTTTGCGTGGGTGAGGATAGCTGGCTGGCTTGTAGTAAAAACACAGCCAGCGAGACAGGCCCCTCTGAGGCTGAGGACAGCTCCGGCAAGCTCCGGCGCAATAGACACAAACGTCGAAGCAATGGCGACAACACCGATGACACCACCGTTAATGCAGGATTCAGCGGCTCCAAGTCCGGCCAGCGAAAGAAGCCCTACAAAAAGAACAATGAGGGACCATCCAGCCTGGATCGCATACTCGATCGTCCATGCCAGATACATGGTACCCCAGATAAACAAGCCAATCACACCAACAGAGACTATTGGGTTTTCAAACAGGCTGGCATGTTAAATGCTGAAAACAAAGAAAAGGGATCACAAAGTGAGGACGAGGATGAAGAGCCCCGGCAGCCGAACACTGGGGGGTAGAAGAAATTTCCCCCTCAAGTCAAAACGGTGAACATGAAATACGCTACACACATCCCCAAAATGGAGTGCAAGCGAGCACTTAGGGACGTCTACACGGTAGAGCCAGTCGCCCCAAAATTCAGTCTGTGGTTGTCGTTCCCGATCACCTTCGGTCGTCGATATCACCCAACTAGTACCCGCCATGGCGGTTCAGCCGCACTAGTCCTCGACCCAATTATCGACGGGTTTCACCTAACATGAGTCCTAATGGACGGTGGTAGCAGCCTCAACCTGCTCTATCAGGACACGATGCGGAAGATGGGTATTAACCCCTCATGATTCAAACCAACAAAGACTACCTTTAAAGGAGTCATACCAGGCGTAGAGGCCCGCTGTACGGGCTCAATCATGCTGGAGGTGGTTTTCGGTTCTCCGGGGAACTTCCGAAGCAAAGAGCTAATCTTCGATATCGTCCCCTTCCACAGCGGCTACCACGCACTGCTCAGACGAACCACGTTTGCTAGATTAAATGCAGTACCACACTATGCTTATCTCAAGCTCAAGATGCCCGGTCCACGCGGCGTCATAACAGTCAATGGCAATACTGAACGCTCCCTCCGAACAGAGGAGCACACCACCGCCCTAGCAGCAGAGGTACAGAGCGGCCTTCTCAAGCAGCACCATAGTACGGCTGTCGAGCCCCTGGACATCATTAAGAGGTTCCGGACTACACTGCAACAGGACAACGCGGCTCGTCAAGAGCACGATTAGCAATTCGGACTCCGTCCCAGTCCCGATGAAGTAGTGGCATTCATACCACACGTACATAATTATGCACTCAAAATTCCATGGACATCGACGGAGGCACAAGCCAGCCCAGGATCTATAGTTCGGCTAGACCAATCCCGGACACACATATAACTTTACTATCTCCTTTTCCCTTTTTTCAGGTTTCTCTTATGCGGGCCTCCATCGACGGCCTGATTAATGGTCCTGTCAAAGGATAAACACACCGGATTGACACGGAGCACAGGCGTACATGGGAAGCCCTAGAGGCTAACTAAACAATTACTATATCTATTTTTAGGACCCACACGCACCTCGCCTTTGGTCGCGGCATGTCAAACAGCCAGTTGCTTATTGCATTATTTTGTACTAATGTGCTTGGTCGCATTAACCCAACTATAATGGAAATAGTTCATGATCCAAGTTCAAGGGCGCCAGATCCTATCTCTGTTCTCCCTCTGTTCTCCTTTAAATTACTTATTTTCTAGCAACCGTACACTCTGGTATGTTTCATATTTTCCAGGGGCTCCCCATCGCCCCACGATACGGCAACAAAGTCCGAACAATCCTTAAAGATAAGTTCGGCACCCCAAATTTAGAATTATATGCATTGGCTCCGGATCATGTCTTTGGTCGATAGTTGGGTTGCCCGGCTCCTGTGCTTGCTACCCTATGTTCCGCTAAATCGGCTAGGGTAGTAAAGAGAGAACTACTGCGATTGTGCCCTGGCCTTGACCAGATGAGCACGTCAGTAGAGAAAGCCGAAAACTGACTGTCAGGATACGGCGAGAGCCGGTCAGCTGTTCGAGGGTTAAAAATCGTTGGAGATTTTTTTCCGCATTATGCAAAAGATCGGCACTTCCCGATCACATGCTGACAGCACCCTGGCTTGAACCAGGGGCTGCACCCATGCTTTATTATATAAAACTCCTATGGCTAAGTGAGGGCGTTTAAGCCATATAGTCTGATTGCCTTGTTTGTTGCGCTAAACAACTCCTTCAAGGACCATATAATTGGATCAAGATTGTTTAGATTCCATCCCAAACACCTCCGTACTACCTACATGAGGGCAGAAGCCGATAACTGGCCAACCCTCAGATTACATACAACATGGCCGCACAGGACGAAACAATTAAAGCATAACAAAGTTACATCACAAAACAGGCTTTGTTTTTTATAATACAAGGCAAAGGCAACATGAATACATTTATTCAAATACAACATCCTGCGAACATTGTGCTGCCGCAAGGCGAGACCCCTCCAGGACATCCAAAAAATACCGTTCGGGTGTGTGGTGCTCCTTGCCCTCTGGTGGCCCTCTGGTCACCTCGACGGCATCCATCTTCGCCCACCACATCTTGCAACGGGCGAAGGCCATGCGTGCACCTTCAATGCAGGCCGAGCACTTGACGACGTCTAGCCGAGGACAGGCGTTCACAATCCGCCTCACGAGTCCGAAGTAGCTGCTTGGTATAGCTTCGGCTGGCCATAGCCAGATTATCAAATCCTTCATGGCTAGTTCGGCCACCCTATGCATCTCCACCAGCTGTTTCAGCTGATCGGTGAAGGACACGGGATGCTCTGGCACCGCATACTGCGACCAGAATAGCTCCTCCATAGAACCCCCTCCTTTGGCTCGACAGAACTCCACGGCTTCTGATACACTGCATGGTAAATCCGCAAAAGCTCCTGGGGAACTCTGAACCCGGGTTAGTAAAAGGTACTACTTCTCCGCATACTTGCTTTGCATCTTAAATGCCTTACCCGCCGTGATCTTCTTGGCCTCCTGGATCTCCTGGAGGGCGGCTTGAGCCTCATTCCGTGCGGTCTCCGCGCTTTGACGAGCCTTGGCGAGTTTAGACCCTTGAACCAACGCATCATGCTCCAAGGCCTTGCATTTTTTCACTGCATCCTGGAGCTCCTGCTGGACTTCTTTGACCTGGGCCTTGAGCTTCTTACGGGCGGCTTGCTGCTGCACAACCTTCTCCTCAGCCTCGCCCAAGGCCTTCTTCAGGGCCTCGACCTCGGTCGCGGCTCCTGCACATATTACGATACCACGGTCAATATACAACGCCTACTCCTTTCGAACACACAGCAAGTCGTCACTCACCTTGCTTCTCCTGGAGCCGAACCCTAACCTTGCCGAGCTCATTCTCGGTCCGTTCCAGCCTCTGCCTCGGTTTAGAGACTTCGGCAGCAAGCGAGGTTGCAGCCAACAGCGACGCCTGCTTATCCATCCATATTACATTACTCTCCTATAACAAAAGGTTGATGCTCTGTCCGGTTCTTCTTGCCGAACACCGGACGGTGTCTCAAGGGCTACTGTCTACACGGGGTTTTTCTCTTTCTTACCTCGAAACATGTCAACAGGCTGCTGCAGGCTTCATTTAGTCCACTCTTGGCGGACTGAATCTTCTCGATTGCTGCACCCATAAGGACACGGTGCTTGTGCACGACGGAGGCGCCTCAAAGCGCCTCCATCAGTTTATCCGGCGCCCTTGGATGGACAGGGGCCACCGGTGGAAGCGGTGCATCCCCCTCCTTCAAATGGGGCTGCTCGCCTGACTCCGAAGCCATACGGGCCTCCAGAATCGTATTCGGCTGAGGGCCGAACTGGATGTGGCCCTCTTCACCAGTCTCCATGGGGATCGGCTCCTCCATCTGTCTGGCAGTGGAGGTCTCGCTTTGTAGCGCCTCCCATACGGTGTCCTGGGCTCCTCCCCAGTTCGGAGTGGTCCTTCGGGATAACACTTCGGTGTCGTCCCTGGCCCCGGGGGAATGAGCAGGCAGTGGTGACATGCTCGCCATCTCCGACATAGCCAACGAACCTGCAGATGAGGATCGCTGGATAAGGTCACGGGCCGGACTGCAATAGTACAATTAACTATGTCAAGATAATGACGAGAAAAAGGCCGGATGTGCGCATGAGTGAGCCATGTCACTTACAATGCGGCCTGGGGCTTAGTGCGGGGGTGTCGTTCCGGACTGCTGTCAACGTCCCATGCAGTGTTGATCGCTGGGGCACCCTATCCCTTCTTAGGCGTTTCCGCCTCCGGATGCACTGAAGCCGCCCTCTTCTTCTTCCTCTCCTCAGGGGGAGGATTGTTTTCCTCCTCCTCTTCCTCACCATTTTCCCCAGGGACAGAGGAATGAGCTTCGTCGTCTTTGGACGTCATGTCCGAAGTGGCCTTGTGATGGGGGCCACTCTTGGCCCCCTTGGCCTTCTTCTTCGGCGTCTTATAAGGCGCCGGCACCAGCATCTTTGCTAGACGCGGGATGACCAGTTCTTTAGGCAGCGGAGCCGGCACTGGATCCGCTTCGCCCTCTCCATCCAGTCCTGAAAAAGAAACAATAAAAGCTCAGGCATCATCCTTGAAATAAACAAAGTGGAGTATGTATCAAAAAAGGCATACCTCGCTAGCGAGGTGTTTAGCATTGTGTCCACGATCTGAATCTACGACCGGCGGTCTCTCGCTGCCCTTAAAGAGCAACTTCCACACACCTTCGTGAGTAGTCTCGAAGAGCCTCACTAGGGTCTGGTGCTTCTTCGGTTTGAACTCCCACATAGGATGGCTTCGGCGCTGGCACGGAAGGATCCGGTGAACTAGCATCACCTGGATCACATCAATGAGCTTGATGTTCTTGGTTACCATGCTTTGAACGCACGTCTGCAGCGCTACCAGCTCGTTAGGGGAACCCCAGTCCGGACTCTTCTCAACCCAGGTGGTGAGTCGCATGGGAGCGCTGGAGCGGAATTCGGCAGCTGCGGCACAGGTGGTGCCGCGAGGTTCTGTGATGTAGAACCACGGCTTCTGCCACTCCTTTACGTGTCCACAAATGTACCTTTGGGCCAGGAGATGTTGGACAGCTTGCTCACCATGGCTCCTCCGCACTCCGCGTGCTGGCCATCCACCACCTTCGGCTTCACGTTAAAGACTTTGAGACACAACCCTAAGTGGGGTTGGATGCGGAGGAAGGCCTCACACACGATGATAAACACCGAGATGTTGAGGAAGGAATTCGGGGACATATCATGGAAATCTATGCCGTAATAATACATCAGCCTGCGGATGAAAGGGTGGAGTGGAAACCCTAGCACACGGAAGAAATGGGGGAGGAACACTACCCTCTCGGTGGGCTTCGGTGTGGGGACGACTTGTCCCTCGGTCGGCAGGCGGTGAGTGATCTCCTTCGCCAAGTATCCGGTCGCCCGAAGCTCCGTAATGTTCTCCTCCTTGACGGAGGAGACCATCCACTTGCCTTGACCTCCGGATCCGGACATGGTTGCTTGAGTGGAAAGGAGATGAGAACTTGGGCGCTGGAGCTCGAGATTGGAAAGACGGAGACAGAGAGAGGGCATGAGAGAGGAAGAGGGAATCCTTATCCCCTTATAAAGGCAACGAATATTAAACGCCTCCTCACTCGCCTTAAGATTCGCCTATTCCCAAGGGTTGTATAAATGGCACGGTTGGGTTACCCATGCCCGCATTGATGAGAATCCCGCGATAAGGGGACACGATCTCTGCTTTGACAAGACGTGCCAATGGCAACCGCGTCTCGGGACGTGGGGCATGGAAACATGAAAGCGGTTTGGAATTGTGACTGGGCAGACATGATGTCATGTTTTAAAAAGCTGTCAGCAGATTAGACTCGTGTAAAAATATGTTCTCTCTGCGGTTATGTATGGTGTGTGTGTGTGTGTGATAGGTCCGGATACTATCATCGCATTCGAAGACTGTCTTGAAGTTCGGATAGAAGGGAACCCGCCTTGCAATGCCGAAGACAAATCTGCGCGCTGGACTCCTCGTCATTGAAGCCAGGTTCAGGTGCTACTGAGGGAGTCCTGGACTAAGGGGTCCTCGGGCGTCCGGCCTGTTATCCATGGGCCGGACTGATGGGCTATGAAGACATGAAGGCCGAAGACTATACCTGTGTCCGGATTGGACTCTCCTTGGCGTGGAAGGCAAGCTTGGCGACCGAATATGAAGATCCCTTCTTATGTAACCAACTCTATGTAAACCCTAGATCCCCCGGTGTCTATATAAACTGGAGGGGTTAGTCCGGAAAGGATATATTCATTACCATAGTCATATAGGCTAGGCTTCTAGGGTTTAGCCATTACGATCTCGAGGTAGATCAACTCTTGTAACACTCATATCCATCAAGATCAATCAAGCAGGACGTAGGGTATTACCTCCATAGAGAGGGCCTGAACCTAGGTAAACATCGTGTCCCCCGTCTCCTGTTACCATCGATCCTAGACGCACAGTTCGGGACCCCCTACCCGAGATCCACCGGTTTTGACACCGACACTCGCCATCCATGAGGAGCTATGCATGACTCTGGAGCTGTTCAACATAGCAACCAAGTATGCAGGAGCTGAGGAGGGGCGTCTCTCCCTCCTTGAGCTCCCCGCTGCCGACCCAGAAGAGAAGAAAGCCAAGGTCAAGGACGTGAAGCACAAGGGAGTAGCCATACTCGCGGCAGAGCCGGACACGAAGCGCGGCCGGGACCACCCCGAGTCATCCAAGAGCAGCCGTCCGTTCTATGCCTTCCACAACATACACAGCCACAACACCAACGATTGTCAAGAGCTCAGGGCCATCCGAGATGGACGCTTCGGTCGACGCCCCGAGCGCAACGACCGGGGCTACGGCCGAGGAGGAGGACGAGGTGGAGGACGCTAGGACGACCGTGGCCCCCGCCAGGAGTGGCGAGACCGGCCTCGTGAGGACCACTGGCAGGAGTAGCCTCATGAGGGCGCCCGGCGCGACCAGCCTCGCGAGGACCATCCTCAGGGCAATCCTGGCCTCCCTCTACTGCCGCCACCACCAAGAAGGAACAACGACCACCATCAGGACGAGGGGGCTCGGGGCTTCCAGGAGCCACGCGCCATCGCTTGCATCTTGGGCGGTGCTCAGGCCTCGGCTTCCCAGCACATCTTCAAGCAGTTCTCTCGCGAGGTGAATGCAGCCCTCCCCAGGCTCGAGGCCACGCGCCCGCTCAAGTGGTCCAAGTACGCCATGACCTTCAGCTCGGCGGACCATCTCAAATGCGCGGCAACCGCCGCCGTTCTCCCGATGCTCTGTTCACCCGTCATCAGCAATGTCCAAGTCACCAAGACCCTCATTGACGGCGGCGCGGGGCTCAGTGTCCTGTCCGTTGAGACGTTCGACAGCCTTCAAGTACCCTATGATCAGCTGCAGCCTACTAAGCCCTTCTCAGGAGTGACCGACAGCTCCACCACCCCGATAGGGCAAGTTCGTCTCCCTGTCACCTTCGGCCAGCGCGACAACTACCACATCGAACTCGTCGACTTCGACATCGCCCACACCCGTCTGCCATACAATGCCATCCTCGGGTACCCAGCATTAGCTAAGTTCATGGCATTGACCCACCATGACTACAATGTCCTCAAGATGCCAGGAAGCGGCAGAATCATCACAGTCCCCTGTGAAGAAAGAGATGAGGTGTGATCCCTCGAGCGTGCCTTCCAAACCGCAGCAATCGAAGACCCTGACAACAAGGGCACGCAATACCCTCCTGAAGCCATCCCTAAGAAGAAGAAGCAGCTACTCTGCATAGGGACTCAGGGGGCGGTGCCTCTAGCGGCGCCACCTCAGGATCTGCGCCCGCGCCTGGGACGCCTTCCTCCCTCACATAGGAAGGCGCGCCCAGCGCTCTCCTCGGGCGAGGCTTTGGGGATCTCTTCTGGAGGGCCTCAGACCTGGCCAACAACACGAGGGAGGTGCTCGGGCACCACATGGAGGCGTGCTTCGTGGCACGTTTCCCTCAGGAGGGCACTGGGCGAGGAGAGCCCGGCGCTCAGGAGTTCATCGTCAAGGCCACCCAGGAGCTTCAGGAAGCAAGGGCAATACATGGCGGCCGCCGCCCACCAGGTGCAGCTCCCCATCCAGGCGAGGGTGGCGAGTTGTGCGTCAACATCGACATCCCCGGGCTCAACAGGGCTGCATCTCAGGAGCGCTTCTGGCCTTCGCATGCTAGCCGGTGCGAGGGTCCACCTCACAGCTATGTTCGCATGCATTTGGCCTGCCGAGTGTGGTAGCTGCCTTCCAGCGCAACCTATGGAGCATCCTAGCAACCCAGGAGGCCAGGCATCACGCGGTCCTGGCGGATATGGAGACGGTCCTTAGGGAACCACCTGAGCCTCCAGAGCCTCTCGAGGCTCAGGGTCTTGGCGGCTAGTAAGGAGCGACTTCTTCAGCGCGCGCCTTCAGCTACCCCAACACTTCTTCCACAACGAAACCAGGTGACACTTTCCAAGTTTATTCAAATGGGAGCGCCCCTCGGGCTGCATTATTCCCATGTCGCATGGGCCTGTCCCTGCGGCATGTATCCTCTTGCATCTTTAGCTTACCCTACTGGGGGCGCTCCTCGGGCTGCGTCATCCCTAGGCCACTCGGGTCCGTCCCAGTGGCATGTATTGTTCTCGCATCTATCTAAGCTAGCTGGTTCCCATGCATGATTTATTCATAGTGATCCCCTGCTTGATTGCCACCCACCACGGGAGCTGCGCGCCGATCGTTTTTCTTTAGGATCCTTCGCATGAGAAGACTAGGCACGGTGCCTGTGCTCGGGTCCGTCCCTGCAGCATTGATAAACCCAATGGCTGAGCTCTGTCTAGCGGGTCGGCCCCGTTCACGTCACCTATTGGCGTCGTTGGTGCTCGGCCTCCTCATGCGATAGCCTCAGGAGATTCACTCGGCGCAGGTTGCCTAACCATCTCGCAGGACCACCAAAGTCATCAAGAGCCAAGACCAGGCACAACCCGCCTTGAGATAGGGCCTCATGAGTCCCGCGTTGGCTCACGAGTGCCCAGACACACCAAGTCCAGCCCTGCCGTGCAAGCCACGTGTCAGGGCGGGGCTATACAGGCCCCGAGGGCTCCACTCAGAGGGAGCCCTCACCCACGCAACAGTGGAAGCACCATGCTCCGCACTGGCAGTCGACACTGCCGAGGAGCGGCTATGCCCGTGCAAGTGCAGAAGCTCTATGCTCCGCGTTGGTGATAAACAACTGGGGGCGTCCTCATGGCCGTATTAACCTCAGGGAGCCTCCGAGCTTAGTGTCTGGCCTC
>NC_041386.1:145834654-145946307 GCF_002162155.2 Triticum dicoccoides
CCTGCCAAGTGCCTCAGACCTTGTCGTCGCGTGCCCTCCCAAGTGGAGCCAAGGTATGAAGGTCGTTTGGGCGTCAAGGGGGACTCCTGAGCATTGCGACTCAGGAGCCTAACTGGCCATGTAGCCCCTTGCTCCTTGGTCCGTCCTGGTGATCCGGACGTTCCAATGGCGGCTGAGGTATGCGCGGGGTCGGGCCCTATCGACGTAGAACACTAGGCCTACTCTCGCATCTCCTTTCTATATGTTGTTTGCGTGTCAAGGGGGACTCCAAAGCATCGCGACTCAGGAGCCTAACTGGCCACGTAGCCCCTCACTCCTTGGTCTGTCCTGGTGATCCGGACAGCCCAATGGCGGCCGAGGTATGCGCGGGGTCGGGCCCTGCCGACACAGAACACCAAAGAAAATGGAAAGGAAATCGCGGAATTTCAAGCAAATATTACAAGACATACTGTTCTCGAATACCAAACACAAGTTTAAACGCCTCCACCAGGCATGGTTCATGTTGAAGAAGCAAAGCAGGAAAAGGAGCTGCCAGCAAGTCATCTAATCATCCCTGGACGCTGTGTCGCTCGCAAGAGGCGTCCCTTTGACGGTGATGCTGCCCTCACCTGAGCCGCCCGCAGGAGTTGAAGGTTCAGTAGCATCACCAGTTGGGGGCGCAGGGTCGAAGGCGCGGAACTTCTTCAGCAAAGCCTCCACCCGGCCCTTCACGGCTTCGGCAGCAGCTGCGTAGCGCTCGCCATCCAGATGCTCCAGCAGCTCGTCAAGGTTGGCATCAGGATCACGAAGATGGAGATGGATGAAGACGCGCATCTGCGCGGCTGAGGAAAGTGTGCGGGCTTCCTCCTCCACCAAGGGGCCGGTCCCGTCCACGACATCCTCAAGCGTCGCTACCAGATGAGGAAGCAGCTGGGTGGGGCCCTCGTTGGCTGTCGCCAGTGGCTCCTCCAAGCCCTTCTCGTAGAATGCCCGTAGCACCATGCGGGACCTCTCCTCAAGAGACTTGAAGGCCACGCGGTCCTCATCCAGGACCTTCACCTTGACTTCCAGCTCGGCCTTCTCCGCCTTCATCCTCTGCTCCAGCTTCTCCAGCTGGCTACGCTCCACGGCCTGTGCCTTCGCCAGCTGCTCCAGCTTGGTGTCGTGACCCCTGACAGGGTCCTCCCGGGCCTTCATCTTCTCCTCCTCCCCCTTGCGCTCTCGAGATTTGATCGCACACTCATTGCGCATGGTCTCCAACTCGGCCTCCAGCGATCAGCAGCAATCTTGGGCGGCCCGGCATCCTTCAACGCCACCACACGAGAAGCCACGGCTTGGGCGGCGGCCTGCTTGTCCTTCTCGGAGGCCGCCACAGCTTGGCTCAACGCCGCCCGGGCGGATGCATCGGAGTGAAGCCAGCCAAAAATCAGCTCCAGGCACTCGGCCGCCAAGTGACGGTTGGTGCCTTGAAGGTCCTCTTGTAGCAGGGTTAGCACGAAGAGAGCGCGCTCTAGGATGTCTGGGGAGGCGGAAGGATCCAAGGTTAGCAGTGTGGTGGAAGGAGGAGGAGACAGCATCGTCACCACGGCCAGAGAGGCTAGGAGCTCCTGAACTTGGGGGACCCCAGCAACCGAGACAGACATTGCCACCTCCGGAGCCAGCGGGGCCATGGGGGCTTCCTCCTCCGAAGGACGCTCCCCAAGTCTCGCAAGGACGATCGGGCCGGGGAAGCGCGAGTGCTCTCACTGCCCTTCCCCACGGAGGAGGGTGCGGCCACTGCAGGCGAGTTGGTCCCTAGCAGTACCGCCGCTTCCTCCTTCCTCTTCTTCACCGCGGGCGTCGTCCTAATTGCGCAACGGAGAAGCATCAAGAATCAGCAGCAGAAGCAAGAACAAGGCAAGACGAGAATACTTACTGGTCCACCGCAGCATAGTCTCTCTGCTTCCTAAGCTTGAAGCCTGAGAGCCTCGCAGCCTAAGGCGCGGGCGCGCAGCCTCCAGGCACTGAAGAGGGGGTAGTAGATAAACTGGAAGCAGCTCCAGGCAGTGTCAGAACGGGGGCGTCGGCTTGGGAGATCAGCGCCGACCTTCCCCTCGTCAGAAGCTCGGCCGATGACCTCCTCCGGGGACTGACCTTGGACCTCGTGGAGCCCCCAGCCATGTGGAGCTCCCCCCTTTCCAAGGGGACATCAGCTTTGTCGTCATCATCAGGCAGGGTGCGGAGGATGTCGGCCTTGCGCAAAGGGGAAGTCTCCCCCGCCCCTTTGCGGGTTGCCTACAAGTCGTGCTCCGACTCCTCCTCTTCCTCCTCTTCCTCCTTGTGAGACTCGTCAGAAGACACGTCCACCGAAGTCGTCATCACCGGGACATTCGAGGGCCCAGGCGGCACAAGCCCATGCCCGTCGAAGATAGGCAGAGCGGCGACAACCTTCGCCCCATCCAGGCGGCGGTACAAGGGAACGAAGGAGTCCGGTGGGTACCCTTGGTCGTCCCCAACTAAGGAGCTGAGGGCCAAGCATAGCTCCTCTTCAAAGAGGGCCTCCGGGCATAGGCGGAGGTCGTCCCCTTCGTCTCCAAGCTTCCACAAAGGGCGCGGGTGTGACTGGAGGGGAGCCACGCGCTTCTTCATGAATTCTTTGATTATCATGGCCCCCGACAGCTTCGCCGCCCTTAAATCACCAAGCCTTAGGTCGGCGGTCATCCTCTCCAACACCTGCACCGCCCGGGAGTCGGGGAGCTTCGCGTGAAGCTACCCCTCTTGGGACACAGGCATCTCCGTCGACAGCACCAGCTGGGTGTGGGTGCGCTTGGCGTCCATCAAGACCCACTTTCCCCTGAAGCCCTCAGCCTTCGAGAAGGCGTTGGTCTTGTTGGCCGCGACGAAGCCAACACACCCAGAGCAGTGGCCCTCCTTGATCCGGAGGAAGAAGAAGTGGCGCACCAGCGCCATGGACAGTATCACTCCGACATACGCCTCGCATTAGAAGGCGAAGATCGACAGGAGGAGGATGGAGTTGGGATGAAGATGGAGAGCATGGATCTTGTAATGGCTAAGGACGAAGTAGAAGAAGTCGGAGAAGGGGGAACCAGCCCGGCGATGATGCTACTCATGAAGAAGGGGTAGAAGGTGCTGCCTGAGGCCTCCGGCTCATCGGAGCCAGCCCGGAGCACAGTTTTCCTCTTCTTATCACCCTCCGCTATCATCAGGAGCACGACGGCAAGGTTCTTCTCCAAAACGCTCTGCGCATCGAGCGCCGGCTCGTACCAAGACGACGGGGGAGTGGCACGAGCTTTCTTGGGCACCATTGGCGGCAGGCTAGAAGGAGGATCCGGGAAGATCTGGAGTCTCTGGAAGCAAGGAGCAAGAAAGGGGATCTGGAGCAAGGTGATGGAAAGCAATGAAGGAAAATGCAGCCCGTGCCAGGCTTTTGTCAGGCGGGCAGTTGCCGAGACAACTTGGGGTAGCGGAGGCGCCCACGTCCCATCAATCGCCACACGTCAACCGAGGCCGCAGGCTATTGAGGCCTGCGGTGCTCCGCACTAGCCCCTTGGCTACGCCTCGAAGCCAAGTCCGAGCGTGCCTTAGGCTCGGGGGCTACTATCGGCGTCCTGGGAACGGGGTCCCCAGACTTGCCTGCATGCGGCCCACGGCGTGGCTCCACCAGCGGCCCCGTACGACCCATCTTCAGCAGCGAACACTCAAGACCCTTGCGAGGGGCCAAGCCTCGCGAGGCGGACGACGCAAGACCTCCTCGGGGGAAGCCTCACCAGGCTCTCGCGAGGGGCGAAGAGATCATGGCGGGGGGCACCTCGCGAGGTCCCTGTGACACAAGCCATGATGACCAGGGCCAGGCGGGCGCCAACGGGCAGTGTCCTCATTTCCTCTTTGGTGCTAAAGGGACAGGCGCGGGCGAGGAGTCCCGATGCATCAGGCAAAGGTTTCCATATCGGTGCAACAAGAACAAGACCAGCAGGACGGCAGGGCAGAGATCACCGTGGAGCCCAGGACGGCGTCACCACCAGAGCCTTTGGCAGGCGAAGACCACCTTTTGTCAGGATAACTTGTACTAGTTGTTTCCCTTCAAACTTGGCCGTTGTGGGATCCCTTCCCGCCTACATTTGGGAAGAGGACCAGGGCCTCTATAAATAGGACTAGCCACCACTGTAGGGATGGGAGCACCGCACCGGATTGGAGATGATCTGATCGGATCTGATCTGGAACTTGACCCATTCCACCAAGGCTTCCACACAAGCTCATCGAGCCCAAGAACACCTCTCCGTAGGAGGTTTTTCATCCCTTGTACTTGTTCATCCTCAGCCCAAGAGGCAATCCACCAAACGACACTGGAGTAGGGTATTACACCACAACAGTGGCCCGGACCAGTATAAACCATGTGCCTTTTATTCTACAAGTTTGACGTGCTTAGCTCTAAGATCGTGGTGAGAGCGTGAGCTTGGGGGAGATCTTCGTGCGCACCGAGAGTTCGAACCTCAAGGGTTTTGCCGAAACACGAGATCCGACAGTGTTTGCTACTTTGATAATTTGATATGTGGGTGGACCGGTGCTTAGGTGCTGTTCTTACTTGAACAAACCTCCTACTTATGATTAACCCTCCCGCAAGCATCCGCAACTACAAGAAAAGTATTAAGAATAAATGCTAACCATGGCATTAAATTTTGGATCCAATCGGTCCCTTACGGAATAGCGCGTAAACTGGGGTTTAAGCTTATGTCACTCTTGCAACCCATCATCTAATTGCTACTCCACAATGCATTCCCTTAGGCCCAAATATGGTGAAGTGTCATGTAGTCGACGTTCACATGACACCACTAAGGGAATCACAACATACATACTATCAAAATATCGAATACATATCAAGTTCACGTGATTACTTGCAACATGATTTCTCCCGTGACCTCAAGAACAAAAGTAACTACTCACAAATGATAAACATGCTCATGATCATAGGAGTATTAAATAGCATATTGGATCTGAACATATAATCTTCCACCAAATAAACCATATAGTAATCAACTATAAGATGTAATCAACACTGTCACCAACAAGTACCAATCTATAGTTTCAGTAACAAGATTGAACACAAGAGATGAACTATGGTTTGAGATGAGATTGTGATGTTGAAGATGTTGATGGAGATTGCCCTCCCCAAGATGGGAGAGTTGTTGGTGATGATGATGATGATTTCCCCCTCCGGGAGTGAAGTTCCCCTGGCGGAATCACTCCGCCTAAGGGCAAAAGTGCTCCTGCCCAAGTTCCGCCTTGAGGAGGCGGAGCTCCATCCCGAAAGTCCTCTCCTGATTTTTTTTCTAGGTCAAAATGACCTATATACTAGAAGATGGGCACCGGAGGTGGGCTTGGGTGAGCACAACCCACCAAGGCGCGCTTGGGCTCCCTAGCGCGCCCAGGTGGGTTGTGCCCACCTGGTGGGCCCCCTCTGGTAGTTATTTGCTCCAATAATTCTTAAATATTCCATAAAAATTCACCGTGAAGTTTCAGCTCATTTGGAGTTGTCCAGAATAGGTAGCCTGACATAGCTTTTTCAGGTCCAGATTTCCAGCTGCAGAAATTCTCCCTCTTTGTGTATACCTTGCATACTATGAGAGAAAAGGCATTAGAATTACTCCAAAAAGCATTATTATGGATAAAAACATTATAGATAACAGTAAGAAAACATGATGCAAAATGGACGTATCAGGTGCCGGTATTGCTTTCCTTTCCACGACGTGATCGTGAGCGGCACCGCTGGCGTCGGCGTTTTGGTGGTGCCTCAACAGGCTTGTCCTCAGTCGGGTTTTAGCATTGTCATTGTCCTTCTTTTCAGGGGTATCGACCATGTACACGTCGTATGTGGAAGTGGCCGTCCAACGTCAAGTGAATGGCGGGTTTTGGCCTGGTTCAGCTCCGTCATCGTCGTCCATACCATCATGTCTTCGAAGGTGTAGTCTAGCATGTCGGTCAAGTCTTTGACAATGGCTATTAAGTGGGTGGTGGGTGGGACGCGAAATTCCCCACTCTCAGCCCCTAGTTCGGGCTGGGCGTAGTTCAGATGTGATAATTCGGTAATGGCAGGAGATCGCATTATGTCTAGAGCCTCGTTTAGGAGTGAAGGCCGGACAGGCGATCGAGGACTTGCAGAGCTGGGCATGGTAAACACCACCTGACTATGCTCAATGGACGCAGACCTCGAGGGTTCAGAGTTAGTATCTAGAGGTGAGTCCGGCTTCCGATGACAGGGAGGGTCCTGTTTGATTCCAGGCCTGTCGGTAGTAGGAGAGGGTCTGGTGGGGTTCATACTCCCGTCTTCAGACAGGGTAGTCCACTCTGGATCTAAGGCCAGGACGGGAATGATAGTTGATTCTTGAATGGAACCTGATGGTGGATCCAATAGGTTTCCTTCTTGTAAATGAGGAACAGCGGTCGAGGCCGAGAACCCTTCGAAGATCAAGTCTCCTCGGATATCAGTGATGTAATTTAGGCTTCCAAACCTGATTTGATGACCAGGGCGTAGCTATCGATCTGTTCAAGGTGACCAGCTGAATTGGCACGTAGAGCGAAGGTGCCAAACACAAAAAGTTGACCAGGGAGGAAAGTTTCCCTGGAAGCAGCATCGTTGTCGATGATTGAATGAGCCATCGAACCTACTGCAGACGACACAATGGAACTCTCAATGAAAGCACAAATGTCGGTGTCAAAACCGGCCGATCTCGGGTAGGGGGCCCCAAACTGTGCGTCTGAGGATTAAAGGTAACAAGGGACACACGGAACACGATGTTTTTACCCAGGTTCGGGCCCTCTTGATGGAGGTAAAACCCTACATCCTGCTTGATTGTATTTTATGAGTATAGGGGTTACAAGAGTTGATCTACCTCGAGATCGTAATGGCTAAACCCTAGATGCACTAGTGCAGAACCGGGCAATAGCACCGGTTCGTAAGGCCCTTTAGTGCCGGTTTGGTAACCGGCGCTAAAATGTAGGCACTAGAGGCCCCCCCGCCCTTTAGTACCGGTTCAGCACGAACCGGTGCTAAAGGGCAACCACGTGGCACGAGCCAGCTTCGGGGGCAGGGAGCCCTTCAGTACCGGTTGGTGTCACCAACCGGTATTAAAATGTTGGGGGGGGGTTGGGGTTTATGATTTCTTCTTCATTTAATTTTGTGTTTTCCATTTAATTCTTTTTCGTTTGCTAGTATTTTATGATACTACATATTGTACACGTTATGCATATATATAAATAGAATTTCTAGTAGAACCGATCATAATATATATATATATATATATATCATCGAATGTCTCACAACCACCATTAATTAATTCACACATATATACACACATGTATATATATACAATTTCTCCTAATTGGTGCCTTCGGAGCCAGTGGCATTAGCCTAGCTAATTGGTGCCTTCGGAGCATGATAACAATTGGAAGTGGTTCATGGGGGCGGTAGCGGGTAATAGTATTCTCCTTTGGGATCTATGACCTGGTCGAGCAAAAATCCCGCTATTTCCTCTTGAATTGCTTCTATGCGGTCCTGTGCTAGGAGCTTGTCCCGCACCTCTTTGAACTGTTAAGAAGGAGATCAATATGCATGTGTATTAGTTGTGTGACTAGATATCGATAATGGTGTAAAAATTGTGAATAGTGTTCTGACAATCGATATCGTACCCACTCCTGTCTTTGAGATTTGCTCCTTTCAGACGCCATCATGCGAATGTTCTCGCAAACATAGTATGCACATAGATCATTCCCCGGCGCCTGCTTCAGGGCCTTTACGAGAATGGAATTTTGATCAGATAATAATTAATCAAGCATGATAATTAAAGAGATGGCAGCTAGCTAGTACTACTTAATTACTTACCTTGGGTCGATACCATTTCAGACTTTGTTTCCATGGGTCTGGAGTGACCCTGATGAACTTTGCCCAAGCCCTGCCCGCCGACAAAGAAAATGAATAAATGGGTTATTAAATAGTTGTTATCAGGAAATGATGAACTAATTAAATAGGCCGAGATATAGTTAATAATGATTGAAATTACCTGTTGACTATCCCCTTCACGATGCTGTAGTCACTTGCTTTCTTAAGTAGCGAGTCTAGTACTTCAACTGTTCCTTCATCAACTTTAATGATTAACAAGATCCAGTGAAATCTGCATGCACACATGTTTGCATGTCTTAATTAAGCGAGCATATATATGTAAGCAAAAACATGTAGCTATAGCTAGTAGGGAAAAACAGAATTTGTAGTACAAGACAGTGTGACTCACTGGAAGTTGTAAGGAAGTAGTATATCTTCATTGTATTTGAGTTCCTTGAAGAACTGTAGCATGCTTTCCTCTACACATTTTGCGTGATATGGATCTATTTTCCATGTGTATTCATTAATGGTATTTGGGTCAACGAACCCAATGCCATAGCGTCCACCTTTTTTCATTTCATAAATCTTCATCCTGCATAATACCACAGAAAAGAATATAGTGAGGATAATTACAGGTAATGATTGATCAAAATGATCAGCTAGCTTGAGACTTAAATTACAGAAAGAAATCACTTACAGACAATAGCAACTGACGATAGATTTGTCGAGTGCGTCTTTATTGTATAGCTGAAAAGGTTCTGAATACTCAACGGTTACAGCTTTCTTATGGTAGTAATGCTCCTCGTTGACATTCACCATGAGGGACTCTCGATTGGAAATCTTGGTAATGTCCATGTACCATTGATGCAATGCATACATTCTCATTGGGAGCTTATTGACCTCCTCTGGCTCGACCAAAGGTTGGCCCCGGGCATATTTCCGTTTTATTTCCTCCTCTCTAGTCAGAGACATGGGCTCAATATCGAGGAGTTGTCCAACAGTGATGCCGATCGATTCAGCCTGCACAATATGCTCCTCGGTTATTACCACATCGCGCAGCCCGGGAACGTTAACAGTTTGCCTACAATAATCTTGGGCGCGCCTACTCTCATGTGTTGTTGGCACAACAAGCGGGGGGCTTGATTGCGCCACCTGTTATCCCAGCTGGGGAATGGTTTACCGCATTTTTTGCCAGTTGATTTGCTCGAGCTCGAGCTCGCCTCTTTCTGTAGACGTGCTCGATTTAACTTCCTGAGGTGGTGCTCATAGTCTGTGTCAACAGGCTTGGGAGCTGGTGGTCTAGCCATACGAATGAAGGGGTCAATCTTTTCCACAGGCACTTTCTCCCTTGGCGGCGGTGGCGGTTTCGGTGCAAAATGGGCTTCCACCTCAGCCTTCGATATGGCTACATTTTCCTCCTCGGACTTGTCGTAAGGCCTCTGCGGAAGAGGCGCGAGGCTTGGACCATATTGAAATCGCTTGCCTCCGCCTGTACCTGCAGTACTACCTCGACTTGTACCGCTATGCACCATAGCTGAGGCGGCTCTCTTCCATGATTGCTGAGGCGGCGAAGAAGGCTGACGTGGCTGAGTTGGAGGAGGAGGAGTGGCCTAAAGCTGTGCCGGACTTGGAGGAGTGGCCTGAAGCTGTGCCGGACTTGGAGGAGGAGTGCCTCACGCTTTGCCAGACTTGGAGGAGGAGTGGCCTGAAGCTGTGCCGGACTTGGAGGAGGAGTGGCCTGACACGTTGGTGGACTTGGAGGAGCGGGAGTCTACTGACTCGGTGGCGGACTGCGACGAGGAGTCGGATGACGCGGTGTCGGTGGCCTTCGAAAGATGATGCAATCCTTTCTCCATAGGATGATACGATGGTTGGCCTCTCCTAGTGTGTGCTCATCGTCACCTCCAGGAATGTCAAGCTCTAGCCCCGAATATTGGTCCACCACCTCATCAACCAAGACACGAGCATAGCCCGTTGGAATCAGGTTGCAATGGAAGGTTGCCTCGGGGGGATTTGTAAAAGCAAGGGCGTCCTCCACCTTCATGGATATGTTCTTCATTTTGAAGTGTAGCTCCCAGTTAGTGTTCTCCATGATGTCATCCACTGGGTAGCTATCCAGCAATGCGTCGCCCGGGGCGGAACCCACGCTACTTCTCGGCATGGATGGGATGGTGCTATCCATTGGTGGATCATCCGCTAGCTGCTGAGACCCCCTTTGCTGGCTAAGTGAGTCGATCTGCTCCTGCTGCCGCTGGAATTTGATTGCCAAGTCCGCGTGCGCTGATTCTAGGCCTTGAAGGCGTTCATAGTCTAGCTTCCTCTGCTCCTCCTCCATCTTCCTCTTCTTCTCCTCCGCAATCTTCTTTCTCGCACGGGTTCTGTAGTCGGCGTTCCAGTCCGAAAACCCCTCATACCACGGAATAGCGCCCATGCCTCGTGTTCTTCCCGGGTGTTCAGGATTTCCCAGGGCACGCGTAAGCTCGTCGTTCTCTCTGTTGGGCTTGAACAACCCGGATCGAGCCTCTTCTATTGCAACAAGTAGCTTATCTTCGGCTCCGTCCAGACATGCCTTCTTGGAAACTTTGCCTGTCTTCGGGTCCAACTCCCCCCATGCGCACAGAACCAAGTCCTGCACCTGGGGGGCCAGCTCAATGTTTTTGGAGTGACACCTGCATCCAGCATCTCTTTCTCAAATCCCACTTAGGCATTCCCACCGCATAGCCACCTGGCCCCAGCTTATGGAACTTATCCTTTTTTGCGGCATTGGCCTTGTTTATTCTCAACCGTTCCTTAGATAATTCCAAATCCTTGAATTTCACGAAATCGTCCCAATGAGCACTTTGGTTCTCTAGTGTTCCCTCGAATACTGGAGTCTTCCTTCCTCCGTTGACGTACTTGGCCCATTCATGAATCTTGTGGTTCTTGAATGCAACTGCCATCTTCCTAAGAGCAGCGTCCTTGACTTTCTCCACATTTGCCTTTGTGAAATGATCTGGTAGGGTGAAATGTTCCATGAGCATTTCCCAAAGCAATTGTTTCTGTCTGTCGTCGACAAAAGTAACTCCTGGACGTGGCTTTGATGGCTCTCTCCATTCTTGAAGGGAGATCGGGAGTTGGTCCTTCACAAGAACTCCGCACTGACAAACGAACTTGTCCGCAATCTTCTTAGGCGCGAATGGTTCGCCATTAGGTTTGATTGCCTTGATGTTGTACTTTACGCCCTCCTTCAACTTTTTGTTCGGGCCTCGTTTCGTCATGTTGCCTGAAGATTTGCTCGATCTGGATGGCTGAAATAAGAAACATCGATTCATTAATATATCTTCAAGTCATTTAAAACATGTGATGATCACCAGATGCCTGCTTATATAAATATATATATACCTCGCCGGTCTTTGTTGTTTCAAGATCAACATTTTCTTCTTCATGTTCATAGTTCACGACTTCATCAATTCGTCGTCGCGATCGAATATCATATCACCCTCCCCGGTGTTGTTTAGATATTCGGAGCCATCATAATCTTCTTCATTCTGATCATCATCTGGCCCGCGAGGATTGCGTATGATATTGAACAGGGCCTCTTCTCCCTCTCTGTCGGTATTGTCCGCCATAGGTTTTGTTTAACTAATCCAAAAGAAATATATTCAAATTACAATGGATGGATGCAATCAATTAATAAGGAAAAACTGAATCAATCATAGTACATAATAAGCATCATCGAATATAATCTCGAATACGTCGTCTCAAATAATAGATATAATCTCGAATACATCATCTCGAATAATAGATATAATCTCGAATACGTCGTCTCGAATAATAGATATAATCTCGAATACATCGTCTCGAATAATATATAATCTCGAATACATCGTCTTGAATATTATATATCGAGTACATCACTAGCTAGGTATCTAATAAAGATCGAATACTACAGAAGAATCTAGGACACTCGCGGTTCCTGCGGCCAGGGCGGTGGACACCCAAAGAGAAGGAACCCTCACAGGATCATAGCTGAAGTGAGATCCCTGAAGAAACTGCCAGGTATTGGAGAACCTTCCGCCCTCTAACGCAACCATGTAGCGATGGACGTGCTCGTCCTCCTCCCTGACACGTCGACGTACCACCTCCGGCGAGGCCGGCTCCCTCCGCACCGAAACTGGCCCACGCGAACGCCACCAAACGAGATCAGGGTCGACGAGGGGACCCGGGGCCGGGTTCCTCATCAAGCGGTGTGCCCCTCCGGGAAGCACCTCCCAGTGCCAGCCAGGCGGAGCCCAGTCCCGAACATGGGTCAGCAGGACGTCGTCGCGGACGGGTCGACGGCGAGGATGCGGGCCGGGCATCGTCGAGAACAAATACTAGCTATATGCCCGCAAAAAGTAACATTTTTTAATGATTGGATTTTGATAACTAAAAGTTCTAACATTTCTATATAACTAAAATTCCTATAACATTTCTAACAATGCTATAAAACTAACATTTCTATAACATTTCTAATATTTCTATAACTAAGAAACAGAAAAAAAAATTATAACATTTCTATATATATAACTAACATTTGTATAACATTTCTAATATTTCTATAACTAAAAAAAGAAAAATTTCTAACTTTTTTATAACTATTTCTATAACTAAAAAACAGAAAAATGTCTAACAATTCTAACTATTTTATAACTATTTCTATAACTAAAAAACAGAAAATTTCTAACAATGCTATATGTGTGTGTGTGTGCTCACCGGCGAGGCGAGAGGCGACGGGGGGCGGCGACGGGGACGGCGACGGGCGCGGCGACGACGGGGATGGCGACGACGAGGACAGGGACGGGGCGGCGACGACGGGGACGGGCCGGGGCGGTGACGACGGGGACGGGGCGGCGATGACGGGGACGGGGACGACGCGGGACGGGCCGGGACGGCGCGGCGGTGACGACGGGGACGGGGACAACGGGGCGGCGACGACGGGGACGGGGGCGGCGACGAGGGTTATGGAGACGGGGGCGGCGGGCGACGGGGCAGAGGAGAAGAATCAGAGGAGAAACTGAAATTTTTGAAGTGTTTAGTTATATAGGATGGACCTTTAGTATCGGTTGGAGCCACCAACCGGTACTAAAGGCCTGTTTTGGCCAGGCCAAGCGGCGGGAACCGCACCCCCTTTAGTGCCGGGTGGTGGCTCCAACCGGTACTAAAGGTCCCCCTTTAGTACCGGTTGGTGCGACCACCCGGCACTAAAGGGGGTGCGCTGGCGCAGGTGCGGTGCGAAATGTTTAGTCCCACCTCGCTAGCCGAGGGGCGTCCGCACTGGTTTATAAGCCCCAGTGCGGTAGCTCCCTCGAGCTCCTCTCCAAAGCAGGCCTACTGGGCCTAAATGTTCTGTGCTGCCCTGTGGGCCTACTGGGCCTTTGCGGGCCTGCATCCTAGCCCAACAACAGGTTGGGTTTCTAGTCGTATGCAGGCCGCTGTGGCGCAGTAGGTGGGCTTTTTTTTATAATTTTTTTGCTTTATTTATTTTTGTTTGAGTTGTTTTTTTGCTGTATTTAGAGTTTCTTTGTGAATATTTTTGCTTTAGGTACAAAAAATTACAAACTTTCTGTTAGTACCGGTAGTTTACAAATTTGAATAGTTTAAATTTTGATTTATTTGAAATTTGTGTGAATCACTAGTTTGTGAATAACTTAACTTTGAGAATAGATTTTTCAGTGATTCTTTTTTCTTATGTTTAATATTAGTGTGTTTTATCATTATATTCAATTTGGTAATGCTTAGGTTATTTAAAAAAATGAAATGCCTTTTGTAACGGATGAGTTTTCGTCCGAAACCCTGATACTTCGAAAGAGATTGTCCATTTAGTACACGAAGTGCATCCGGTTTTTGCGGTAACCCTCTCTACTTTTTTGCACATGCTATGTGGGTGAAATTATGATACCATGCCAACTTTCAACCTTTTCTGAGTTCATTTGAAATGCTTTTCAATTTCAGGGTCATTTAGCTTAAAAAAATCAGTAAAGGCATGAAAGAATTTGTTTGCACATAAAATTTCTTTGCGTTTCAAATGCCAAAACACATAACTACCCTAACTATTACAGAGATTCCCTCCTGGGTGTGAAACACAGAAGAAAGTGATGATAGTGAAGCCGATCACATCCCAGATCTTTGGGTGTGAAACTTTTTCTTCGCGTGTGTCCCTTTGCGCCGTAACCATGGAAAATCTTCATCATTTAACGGGATGCTCGGGTCAATATTCACTGTGAATGGAGCAATTTCATCAAACTTTTCATAATCTTCTGACACGTCTGTCTTGTCATCCACTCCCACGATGTTTCTCTTCCCAGAAAGAACTATGTGCCGCTTTGGCTCATCGTACGATGCATTCGCTTCCTTATCTTTTCTTTTTCTTGGCTTGGTACACATGTCCTTCACATAGAAAACCTATGCCACATCATTGGCTAGGACGAATGGTTCGTCTGCATACGCAAGATTGTTGAGATCCACTATTGTCATTCCATACTGCGGGTCTTCCGTTACCCCGCCTCGTGTCATATTGACCCATTTGCACCGAAACAAAGGGACCTTCAAACCACGTCGATAGTCAAGTTCCCATATGTCCTGTATATAACCATAATATGTTTCCTTTCCTGTCTTGGTTTCTGCATCAAAGCGGACACCACTGTTTTGGTTGCTGCTCTTCTTATCTTGGGAGATCGTATAAAATGTATTACCATTTATCTCGTACCCTTTGAAAGTCATTATATTCGAAGATGGTAACTGGGACAGCAAGTACAGGTCATCTTCAATAGAGGTGTCATGCATGGTACGTGTCTGCAACCAGCTGGCGAAACTCCTGGTTTGTTCACGTGTAATCCAGTCATCAGACCGCTCCGGGTGTTTGGAGCGTAGCAAATTCTTGTGTTCATCCATATACGGAGCCACCAAGGCGGAATTCTGTAGAACTGTGTAGTGTGCTTCAGTGAGAGAATGTCCGTCCATACATATTATTTGTTCCCCTCCTAGCGTGCCTTTTCCATCCAGTCTGCCCTTATGCCGCGATTCAGGAACACCAATCGGCTTAAGGTCAGGAATAAAGTCAATACAAAACTCAATGACCTCCTCATTTTCATGGCCCTTGGAGATGCTTCCTTCTGGCCTAGCACGGTTATGAACATATTTCTTTAAGACTCCCATGAACCTCTCAAAGGGGAACATATTGTGTAGAAATATAAGACCCAAAACGTTAATCTCTTCGCATAGGTGAACTAGGACGTGCGTCATGATGTTGAAGAAGGATGGTGGGAACACCAACTCGAAACTGACAAGACATTGCACCAAATCATTCTCTAACCTTGGTATGATTTCTGGATCGATTACCTTCTGAGAGATTGCATTGAGAAATGCACATAGCTTCACAATGGCTAATCGAACGTTTTCCGGTAGAAGCCCCCTCAATGCAACCGGAAGCAGTTGCGTCATAATCACGTGGCAGTCATGAGACTTTAGGTTCTGGAACTTTTTCTCTGCCATGTTTACTATTCCCTTTATATTCAACGAGAAGCCAGACGGTACCTTAATACTAAGCAGGCATTCAAAGAAGATTTCTTTCTCTTCTTTGGTAAGAGTGTAGCTTGCATGACCCTGATGTATGCCGTCTGTTCCGTGCATACGTTGCTGGTCCTCCCGTGCCTCAGGTGTATCGTTTGTCTTCCCATACACGCCCAAGAAGCTAAGCAGGGTCACACAAAGATTCTTCGTCACGTGCATCACGTCGATTGCGGAGCGGACCTCTAGGTCTTTCCAATAGGGCAGGTCCCAAAATATAGATTTCTTCTTCCACATGGGTGCGCGTCCGTCAGCGTCATTCGGAACAGGTTGTCCACCAGGACCCTTTCCAAAGACCACCTTCAAATCCTTGACCATATCATGTACATCAGCACCAGTACGGTGGCTAGGCTTTGTCCGGTGATCCGCCTCACCTTTGAAATGCTTGCCTTTCTTTCTTATGGGATGCTTGCTCGGAAGAAATCGACGATGTCCCAGGTACACATTCTTCTTACAATTAGCCAAATATATACTGTCGGTATCGTCCAAACAGTGCGTGCATGCGCGGTATCCCTTGTTTGTTTGTCCTGAAAGGTTACTGAGAGCAGGCCAGTCATTGATGGTCACGAACAGCAACGCCTTTAGGTCAAATTCTTCCCCCATGTGCTCATCCCACGCACGTACACCTGTTCCATTCCACAGTTGTAAGAGTTCTTCAACTAATGGCCTTAGGTACACATCAATGTCGTTGCCGGGTTGCTTAGGGCCTTGGATGAGCACTGGCATCATAATGAACTTCCGCTTCATGCACAACCAAGGAGGAAGGTTATACAAACATAGAGTCACAGGCCAGGTGCTATGGTTGCTGCTCTGCTCGCCAAAAGGATTAATGCCATCTGCGCTTAGACCAAACCATACGTTCCTTGCGTCATTTGCAAACTCCGTCCCGTACTTTCTTTCGATTTTTCTCCACTGTGACCCGTCAGCGGGTACTCTCAACTTTCCGTCTTTCTTACGGTCTTCTCTGTGCCATCGCATCGCCTTGGCATGCTCTTTGTTTTGGAACAAACGTTTCAACCGTGGTATTATAGGAGCATACCACATCACCTTGGCAGGAATCTTCTTCCTGGGGTGCTCGCCCTCGACATCACCAGGGTCATCGCGGCTGATCTTATAGCGCAATGCACCGCATACCGGGCAAGTGTTCAAATCCTCGTACTCACGGCGGTAGAGGATGCAATCATTAGGGCATGCATGTATCTTCTGCACCTCTAACCCTAGAGGGCAGACAGCCTTCTTTGCTTGGTATGTACTCTCGCGCAATTCGTTGTCCTTTGGAAGCATATCCTTTATCATTATCAGCAACTTTCCAAATCCCTTGTCAAATACACCATTCTCTGCCTTCCATTGCAACAATTCCAGTGTGGTGCCCAGCTTTTTCTTGTCACCTTCGCAATTCGGGTACAACAATTTTTTGTGATCCTCTAACATGCGTTGCAACTTCTTCATCTCCAAATCACTTGCGTAGTGTCTCTTTGCATCGGCAATGGCCTGACCTAGATCATCAACGGGCTCATCCGATGCCTCTTCTTCAACTTCTTCCCACATTGCCGGCTCAGCTTCTTCCCGCATTACCGGCTCGGCTTCTTCCCTCATTGTTGTATCATCGTATTCGGGGAACCCATGGCCAGGATAGCTGTCGTCGTCCTCTTCTTCTTCATTGTCTTCCATCATAACCCCTCTTTCTCCATGCTTGGTCCAAACATTACAGTGGGGCATGAAACCGGACTCAAACAGGTGGACGTGAATGGTTCTTGACATAGAGTAATTGCGACCATTCTTACAGCCAGCACATGGACAATGCATAAAACCATCCGCTCGCTTGTTTGCCTCAGCCGCAAGCAGAAAAGTACGCATGGCATTAATGAACTCGGGAGAGCATCGGTCATCGTACACCCATTGCCGGCTCATCTTCAATACACAGCACCGAAAACATCAAATTAATACAATACATAAAGTTCATACATAAAGAGCATACAACACTTCAATGCAACAAACAAATAACTCTCTAGCTAAAGAATTTAAATGCAACAACAAATGCGATCAAGATCGCAACTAAGGTAACAATTGATCCAACAGCATAATGATACCAAGCCTCACTATGAATGGCATATTTTCTAATCTTTCTAATCTTCAAGCGCATTTTCTCCATCTTAATCTTGTGATCATCGATGACATCGACAACATGCAACTCCAATTCCATCTTCTCCCCCTCAATTCTTTTCAATTTTTCCTTCAAATCCTCGTTTTCTCTTTCAACTAAATTTAACCTCTCGACAATAGGGTCGATTGGAATTTCGGGTTCAACTACCTCCTACATACAAATATCTATGTCAACTTGATGGGCATAATTTGTCATAAACACGAAATGCAATGAATAGTTTTAAAAGAGAATATACCACATCCGAATCATAACCCGGACGAGGGCCGACGGGGACGGATATCAAAACCATGGCACTATGCATAACAAACAACGTATGGGTAAGATAATTATACGAGTAACTATATATCCAAATCACACAAACATCATTTTTTTTATATAAAACTTCATGAACAAGAGGCTCACCACAAGGTGGTGCCGGCGATGGGACGTTGCGAGCGATCGATGGTGGTTACGACGGAGATTTAGAAGGTACTAAGTAAACCACACCTACATATGTAAAACTAAGTGTTATTTTTGACCTCAAATTGCATATAAATCAAATACTAGCACATATATATAATTCCTCCCAAATTACTAAACTCAAAAATCAATCACTATATAAAGCATTGCACGAGCTAATCTAGCAATGAGAGATGAAAGGAAAGAGTTGCTAACCTTTGTGATCATTTGAGTGGATGGGGGCCTTCAAATCTTGGGCAAAATGTGTGATGAGCTTGAGAGGAAGAGGGGAAAGAACAGAGAGGAGAGGGGAAAGGGGAAGAACAGAGCGAGCTCGGGTGGACGAAGGGTCTATGTAGGACGACCTTTAGTACCGGTTCCTGATACGACCCGGTACTAAAGGTGCTGGAGGGGCCCCGGACTAACAACATCCTGCCACCACTCACTTTAGTACTGGTTCGTGGCACGAACCGGTGCTAAAGGTTCGCCACGAACCGGTACTAATGAGAGCGGCCCAGCTAGCCATTGGAACCGGCACTAATGTACACATTAGTGCCGGCTCAAATTCAAACCGGCACTAATGTGCTTCACGTTTGACCCTTTTTCTACTAGTGATGTCTAGCCTGTATGAATTATGATAGCCTCTACGGACTAAACCCTCAGGTTTATATACACACCGGAGGGGCCTAGAGTTGTACAGAGTCGGTTCACAGAGGAAGGAAATTACATATCCAGACACCAATCTTGCCATCCACGCATAGGGGAATCCTACTCAGACATGGGGGAAAGTCTTTTGCTTTATATCTCCACGGCCCATTAGTCCGGCCCACACCAAATGGCCCGGACACCCGAGGACCCCTCAATCCAGGACTCCCTCAATGAGCACACAAAAGAGAAGTTTATTTTGAATATTAGAGATGGCACATACAAATTTTCTTAGAACAGCAAAATAATACCGCATATAGGTAGATATAATGGACTCATGTGGCAAAACTGGTTTAAAGGGTTTTGGATGCACAAGTAGTGATCATACTTAGTGCAAAATGAAGGCTATCAAAAGATTGAGAAGCGCCAACCAAGAAATGAATAATCTCATAAGAGAGCATTAAGCATAATTAACACCGAATAATGCACCACAAGTAGGATGTAATTTCATTGCATGACTATTGACTTCCGTACTTGCATAGGGAATCACAAACCTTAACACCTATATTCTTACTAAAGCATAATTACTCATCAACATGACTCACATATCACATCATCATATCTCAAAATCATTACTAAGAATCAAGTTTATTTTGTCAAGTGATCTTCATGAAAGTTTTTATTATATCCTTCTTGGATATCCATCATTTTGGGACTAATTTTCATGTGTTGCGTTTGATAAGCTTAAACAAATATAAGTGAAGATCATGAGCATAATATTTCTTTCTCTCAAGTAAATTTAAGTGAAGCAAGAGAGAATTTCTTGAAAATTTTACTAACTCTCAAATAAATCTAAGTGAAGCAAGAGAGCATTTCTCCAAAAATACTAAAGCACACCGTGCTCAAAAAGATATAAGTGAAGCACTAGAGCAAGTTCATGGCTCATAAAAATTTAAGTGGAGCATAGAGAGCAATTCTAGCAAGTCATGACATATTTTTTTTCTTTCTCAAATAGGTGTGTCCAGCAAGGGATCAAGACCTAAAACACAAAGCAAAACAAGTACAGACTCATATCATACAAGACGCTCCAAGCAAAACACATAGTATGTGACGAATAAAAATATAGCTTCGAGTGAAATACCGATGGTCGTTAGAAGAAAGAGGGGATGCCACTCGGGGCATCCCCAAGCATAGTTGCTTCCTTCTCTTTGGATAATAGTGGGGGATGCCATGGGCACCCCCAAGATTAGGCTCTTCTTACTCCTTATTCCTTCATCCATCGTAAGATAACCCAAAACTTGAAAACTTCAATCACACAAAACTCAACAAAGCCTTCGTGAGATCCCTTAGTATAAGAAAACAAATCACTACTATAAGTGTTGTAGAAAACCAATTCATATTTTATTCTTGGATTATATCTACTGTATTCCAACTTTTCTATGGCAAAAACTCATCAAAGAAAACCATAGAATCATCAAAACAAGCACACAACGCAAAGAAAACAGAATCTATCAAAAATAGAACAGTCTGTAGAAATCTGGATATTTCAAATACTTATATATCTCCAAAAACTCTAAAAAATTAGGAAGACCTGCAAATTTGTATATTAATATTCTTAAAAAATAATTGGTATTTTATCGCTCACTGGTTAAAAATGAGAATTATTTTCGTGAGTGCAAAAGTTTCTGCTTTTCAGCAAGATCAAACAACTATCACCTAAGAAGATCCTAAAGGCTTTACATGGCACACACACTAATTAAAACATAAAAAACACAATCATAACAGTATCATAATTTTTCTAACACTCAAGAATAGAAAGCAAAAGGCAAAAATAAATTTTATTCATTGGGTTGCCTCCCAACAAGCGCTATTGTTTCACGCCCCTAGCTAGGCATAAAGCAAGAATCTAAGTTTTGTCATCTTTAGTTCGAGATCTATAAGATGCCCTCATGATTGATTCATATGGTGGCCTAATTCTTGTTCTAGGGAAGTGTCCCATACCCTTCCGTAGTGGAAATTGAAACTTAATATTGCCTTCTTACATATCAATCACGGCACCGCTAGTACGTAAAAACAGTCTAACAAGAATAATTGGACAAGACGGATTGCAATCAATATCAAGAACGATAAAAAATATGGGAACATAATTCCTATTTGCAAGAACAAGAACATCATTAATTCTTCCCATAGGCTTTTTAATAGTAGAATCCGTCAAGTGCAAATTCAAAGTGTTGGGGAACGTAGCATGCAATTTAAAAAAAAATCCTACGATCACGCAAGATATATCTAGGAGATGCATACCAACAAGAGGGGGAGAGTGTGTCCACGTACCCTCGTAGATTGAAAGCGGAAGCGTTAGGTTAACGCGGTTGATGTAGTCAAACGTCTTCACGATCCATGTACCAAACATACTGCACCTCCGTGTTCAGCACACGTTCAGTTCAATGACGTCCATTGAACTCTTGATCCAGTAGAGGGTCGAGGGAGAGTTCCGTCAGCACGACAGCGTGGTGACGGTGATGCTGATGTGATCCGCGCAGGGCTTCACCTAAGCACTATGATGCTATCACCAGAGGAGTAAACTATGGAGGGGGGCACCGCACACGGCTAAGAGAGTAACTGTTGTGCCTTTGGGGTGCCCCCTGCCCCCGTATATAAAGGAGGGGAGGAGGAGGTGGCCGGCCCAAGGGGTGACACGCCTGGGGGGGAGTCCTACTAGGACTCCATTACTAGTGGGATTCGCCCCCATTCCTTTCAACAGAGAGGGGAAAGGGGAAAGAGTGGAGAGGGAGAAGGAAAGGGGGGGCCGCGCCCCCACCCCTTGTCCAATTCGGATTGGTCAGGGGGGAGGCGCACGCCTCCTCTTGTGGCCTTCCTCCCTCTCTCCAACATGGCCCATGAGGCCCATTAACTTTCCCGGGTGGTTCCGATAACCTCCCGGTACTCCAAAAAATCCCCGAACCTTTTTGGAGCCGTTCCGGTGTCCGTGTATAACCTTCCAATATATGAATCTTTACCTATCGACCATTTCTAGACTCCTCGCCACGTCCATGATCTCATCCGGGACTCCGAATGAACTTCGGTCACCAAAACACATAACTCATAATACAAATCATCATCGAACGTTAAGTGTGTGTACCCTACGGGTTCGAGAACTGTGTAGACATGACCGAGACACATCTCCGGTCAATAACCAATAGCGGAACCTGGATGCTCATATTGGTTCCTACATATTCTACAAAGATCTTTATCGGTCAAACCACAATAACAACATACGTTATTCCATTTGTCATCGGTATGTTACTTGCCCGAGATTCGATCGTCGGTATCATCATACCTAGTTCAATCTCATTGCTGGCAAGTCTGTTTACTTGTTCCGTAATGCAACATCCCGTACCTAACTCATTAGTCACATTGCATGCGAGGCTTATAGTGATGTGCATTACCAAGAGGGCCCAGAGATACCTCTCTGATACTTGGAGTGAAAAATCCTACTCTTGATCTATGCCAACCCAACAAACACCTTCAGATACACATGTACAGCATCTTTATAATTACCATGTTATGTTGTGATGTTTGATAGCACACATGGTGTTCCTCCGTATTCGGGAGTTGCATAATCCATAGTTAGAGGAATATGTATAAGTCATGAAAAAAGTAATAGCAATAAAACTTAATGATGATTATGCTAAGCTAACGGATGGGTCTTCTCCATCACATCATTCTCTAATGATGTGATCATGTTCATCAAATGACAACACATGTCTATAGTTAGGAAACTTTACCATCTTTTGACTAACGAGCTAGTCAAGTAGAGGCATACTAGGGACACTCTGTCTTGTCTATGTATTCACACATGTACTAAGTTTCCGGTTAATACAATTCTAGCATGAATAATAAACATTTATCATGATATAAGGAAATATAAAGCTTTGTTATTGCCTATAGGGCATATTTCCTTCAGTCTCCCACTTGCACTAGAGTCAATAATATAGTTCACATCGCCATGTGATTCAACACCAATAGTTCACATATTTATGTGATTAACACCCATAGTTCACATCGCCATGTGACCAACACCCAAAGGGTTTACTAGAGTCAATAATCTAGTTCGCATCACCATGCGATTCAACAGCAATAGTTCACATCTTTATGTGATTAACACCCATAGTTCACATCGCCATGTGACCAACACCCAAAGGGTTTACTAGAGTCAATAATCTAGTTCACATCATAACACCCAAAGAGTACAAAGGTATGATCATGTTTTGCTTGTGAGAAAAGTTTAGTCAACGGGTCTATCACATTCAGATCCATATGCATTTTGCAAATTTATATGTCTACAATGCTCTGCATGGTGCTTCTTTAGCTAATTGCTCCCACTTTCAATATGTATCCAGATTGAGACTCAGAGTCATCTGGATCGGTGTAAAAGATTGCATCGACGTAACTCTTTACGACATACTCTTTATCACCTCCATAACCGAGAAATATTTCCTTATTACTTTAAGGATAATTTTGACCGCTGTCTAGTGATTCACTCCTGAATCACTCTTGTACCTGCTTGCCAAAACCATGGCAAGGCAGACAATAAGTCTGGTACTTAGCATGGCATACTTTATAGAACCTATGACTGAGTCATAGGGAATGACTTTCATTCTCTCTATATATTCTGCCGTGGTTGGGTCTTGAGTCTAACTCAACTTCATACCTTACAACTCAGGCAAGAACTCCTTTGACTGATCCATTTTTGAACTCCTTCAAAATCTTATCAAGTCATGTACTCATCAAAAGTCTAATCAAGCATATTAATCTATCTCTATAGATCTTGATGCCCAATATGTAAGCAGCTTCACCGATGACTTTATTTGAAAAACTCCTTTCAAACACTCCATTATGCTTTCCAGAAAATTCTAAATCATTTCCGATCAACAATATGTCATTCTTCACATATACTTATCAGAAAATTTGTAGTGCTCCCACTCACTTTCTTGTAAATACAGGCTTCACCACAAGTCTGTAAAAGTATATGCTTTGATCAACTCATCAAAGCGTATATTCCAACTCCAAGATGCTTGCACCAGTTCCATAAATGGATCGCTGG
Organism: Triticum dicoccoides; assembly: GCF_002162155.2. Lineage (NCBI taxonomy): Eukaryota > Viridiplantae > Streptophyta > Magnoliopsida > Poales > Poaceae > Triticum > Triticum dicoccoides. The sequence continues at coordinate 145,858,445 of NC_041386.1, forward strand.
AGCTTGCACACTTTGTTAGCACCTTTAGGATCAACAAAACCTTTGGTTGCATCATATACAACTCTTCTTTAAGAAATCCATTAAGGAATGCAGCTTTGACATCCATTTGCCAGATTTCATAAAATGCGGCAATTGCTAACATGATTCAGACAGACTTAAGCATCGCTACGAGTGAGAAAATCTCACCGTAGTCAACACCTTGAACTTGTCGAAAACATTTTGTGGCAATTCGAGCTTTGTAGATAGTAACACTACCATAATCGTCCGTCTTCCTCTTGAAGATCCATTTATCCTCAATGGCTTGCCGATCAGGCAAGTCCACCAAAGTCCACAGTTTGTTCTCATACATGGATCCTATCTCAGATTTCATGGCCTCAAGCCATTTTGCGGAATCTGGGCTCATCATTGCTTCCTCATAGTTCGTACGTTCGTCATGGCCTAGTAACATGACTTCCAGAACAGGATTAGCGTACCACTCTGGTGCGGAACGTGCTCTGGTTGACCTACGAGGTGCGGTAGTAACTTGATCTGAAATTTCATGATTATTATCATTAGCTTCCTCTCTTGTTGGTGTAGGCATCATAGAAACATTTTTCTGTGATGAGCAATTTTCCAATTCGAGAGAAGGTACAATTACCTCTTCAAGTTCTACTTTCCTCCCACTCACTTCTTTCGAGAGAAAACTCCTTCTCTAGAAAGGATCCATTCTTAGCAAGAAATATCTTGCCTTCGGATCTGTGGTAGAAGGTGTACCCAACAATTTCTTTTAGGTATCCTATGAAGACGCATTCCTCCGATTTGGGTTCGAGCTTATCAGGTTGAAACTTTTTCACATAAGCATCGCAACCCCAAACTATTAAGAAACGACATCTTAGGTTTCTTGCCAAACCACAGTTCATACGGTGTCATCTCAACGGATTTAGATGGTGCCCTATTTAACGTGAATGCATAACCCCAAAACCACAAACGATAGTGGTAAATCAGTAAGAGACATCATAGATCGCACCATATCCAAGAAAGTACAGTTACGATGTTCGGACACACCATTATGCTATGGTTTTCCACGTGGTGTGAGTTGTGAAACTATTCCACATTGTTTTAAATGAAGGCTAAACTCGTAACTCAAATATTCGCCTCCGCGATCAGATCGTAGAAACTTTATTTTCTTGTTACGATGATCCTCTACTTCACTCCGAACTTCTTTGCACTTTTCAGACTTGTGTTTCATCAAGTAGATATACCCATATCTGCTCAAATCATCCATGCAGGTTAGAAAATAACGATACCCACCACGATCCTCAACACTCATCAGACCGCATACATCGGTACGTATTATTTCCAATAAGTCATTTGCTCGCTCCATTGTCCCGGAGAGTGGAGTTTTAGTCATCTTGCCCATGAGGCATGGTTCGCAAGTATCAAATGATTCATAATCAAGTGATTCCAAAAATCCATCCTTATGGAGTTTCTTCATGCGCTTTACACCAATATGACGTAAATGGCAGTGCCACAAATATGTTGCACTATCAATATCAACTTTGCATCTTTTGGCATCAATATTATGAATATGTGTATCACTACGATCGAGATTCAATAAACCGTTTACATTGGGTGTATGACCATTGAAGGTTTTATTCATGTAAACAGAACATCAATTATTCTCTGACATCAATAAATAACCATATCGCAATAAACATGATCCAATCATATTCATGCTCAACGCAATTACCAAATAACATTTATTTAGGTCCAACACTAATCCTGAAGGTAGAGGAAGTGTGCAAAGGTGATCTTATCAACCTTGGAATCACTTCCAACACACATCGTCACCTCGCCCTTAACTAGTCTCTGTTCATTTTGCAACTCCTGTTTGGAGTTACTAACCTTAGCAACTGAACTGATATCAAATACCCTGGGGTTACTATGAACACTAGTGAAGTACACATTAATAACATGTATGTCAACTATACATTTGTTCACTTTGCCATCCTTCTTATCCGCCAAGTATTTGGGGTAGTTCTGCTTCTAGTGACCATTCCCTTTGAAGTAGAAGCACTCAGTTTCAGGCTTAGGTCTAGCTTTGGGCTTCTTCACGGGAGTGGCAACTTGCTTGTCATTCTTCTTGAAGTTTACTTTCCTTTCCTTTGCCCTTTTTCTTGAAACTAGTGGTCTTCTCAACCATCAACACTTGATGCTTTTTCTTGATTGCTACCTTCGCCGATTTCAGCATCGCGAAGAGCTCGGGAATCGCTTTTGTCATCCCTTGCATATTATAGTTTATCATGAAGTTCTAGTAGCTTGGTGATAGTGACTAGAGAACTTTGTCAATCACTATCTTATCTGGAAGATTAACTCCCACTTGATTCAAGCAATTGTATTATCCAGACATTTTGAGTATATGCTCACTGGCTGAGCCATTCTCCTCCATGTTGTAGGCAAAGTACTTGTCAGAGGTCTCAAACCTCTCGACATGGGCATGAGTCTGAAATACCAATTTCAACTCTTGGAACATCTTATATGCTCCATGGAGTTCAAAATGTTTTTGAAGTCCTGGTTCTAAGCCGTAAAGCATGGTGTAGTAAACTATCAAGTAGTCATCATACCTAGCTTATCAAACGTTCATAACGTCTACATCTGCTCCTGCAATAGGTCTGTCACCTAGCGGTGCATCAAGGACATAATTCTTCTATGCAGCAACGAGTATAATCCTCAGATCACGGACCCAGTCCGCGTCATTGCTGCTATCATCTTTCAACTTAGTTTTCTCTAGGAACATATCAAAAACATAGGGGAGCTACAATGCGAGCTATTGGTCTACAACATAGATATGCAAAAACTATTAGGACTAAGTGCATGATAAATTAAGTTCAATTAATCATATTACTTAAGAACTCCCACTTAGATAGACATCCCTCTAGTCATCTAAATGACCACGTGATCCATATCAACTAAACCATGTCCGATCATCACGTGGGATGGAGTAGTTTTCAATGGTGAACATCACTATGTTGATCATATCTACTATATGATTCACGTTCGACCTTTCGGTCTCAGTGTTCCGAGGCCATATCTGCATATGCTAGGCTCGTCAAGTTTAACCCAAGTATTCTGCATGTGCAAAACTGGCTTGCGCCCATTGTATGTGAACGTAGAGCTTACCACACCCGATCATCACGTGGTGTCTCGGCACAACGAACTGTAGAAACGGTGTATACTCAGAGAGAACACTTATACCTTGAAATTTAGTGAGGGATCATCTTATCATGCTACCGCCGTACTAAGCAAAATAAGATGCATAAAAGATAAACATGACATGAAATCAAAATATGTGACATGATATGACCATCATCATCTTGTGCCTTTGATCTCCATCTCCAAAGCACCGTCATGATCCCCATCGTCACCGGCTTGACACCTTGATCTCCATCGTAGCATCGTTGTCGTCTCACCAACTATTGCTTCTACGACTATCGCTACCGCTTAGTGATAAAGTAAAGCAATTACATGGCGATTGCATTTCATACAAGAAAGCGACAACCATAAGGCTCCTACCAGTTGCCGATAACTTTTACAAAACATGATCATCTCATACAACAATCTATATCTCATCATGTCTTGACCATATCATATCACAACACGCCCTGCAAAAACTAGTTAGACGTCCTCTACTTTGTTGTTGCAAGTTTTACATGGCTGCTATGGGCTTCTAGCAAGAACCGTTCTTATGTACGCATCGAAACCACAACGATTTTTCGTCAAGTTTGTTGTTTTAACCTTCAAAAAGGACCGACCATAGTCAAATTCGATTCAACTAAACTTGGAGAAACAGACACCCGCCAGCCACATGTGTGCAAAAGCACGTCGGTAGAACCGGTCTCATGAACGTGGTCATGTAATGTTGGTCTGGGCCGCTTCATCCAACAATACCACCGAATTAAAATAAGACGTTGGTGGTAAGCAGTATGACTATTATCGCCCACAACTCTTTGTGTTCTACTCGTGCATATCATCTACACATAGACCTAGCTCGGATGCCACTATTGGGGAATGTAGCATGCAATTTCAAAAAAAATGCTATGATCACGCAAGATCTATCTAGGAGATGAATAGAAACGAGAGGGGGGAGAGTGTGTCCACGTACCCTCGTAGACCAAAAGCGGAAGCCTTAGGTTAATGCGGTTGATGTAGTCGAACATAGATACAACGGAGACGTATCAGCAGCCCCAAACTTAATTCCTGCTCGTCCTCGAGCAGGTAAGACATCAATACTCAGGCATCCGAGCAAACAATATGTCTTTCAGAATATCAAATGCTAAGAAAGCTATCCCTTCAAAATCATATAGTCTTGTCATGCTCTGTCTTCTTAACCCAAAGTATTTATCATGCACAACCCTGATGACAAGCCGAGCAATTGGTTCATACTTTTAAATGCGCTTCAGCTTTTTCAACTCTCACGCAATACATGAGCGCAAGCCATGGATATAGCACTACATATGGAATAGAGTATAATGACAGGGGTAAATATAGAGAAGACAAAGAATAAGAAAGTCTCACATCGACGCGGCTAACCAACGTGCTATGGAGATGCCCATCAATCGATATCAATGCAAGGATAGGGATTGCCATGCAACGAATGCACTAAGAGCTATAAGTGTATGAAAGCTCAATATGAAAACTAACTAGGTGTGCATCTAATCCTATAATGAAAAATTCCCACTAGTATATGAAAGTGACAACATAGGAGACTCTCCATATGGAAAACATCGTGCTACTTTGAAGCACAGGTGTGGGAAAGGATACTAACAATGCTCCTTCTCTCTTTGTTTTTTTTTATTTTTTTCTTTTTCCCTTTTTCTTTTTCTCTCGTTGTCTGGAGTCTCATCCCGACTTGTGGGGGAATCATAGTCTCCATCATCCTTTCCTCACTGGGGCACTGCTCTAAAAATGAGTAATGATGATCATCACACTTCTATTTACTTATAACACAAAAGAAATAAAAATTACAACTCGATACCTATGACAAAATATGACTCTATATGAATGCCTCTAGCATGTACCAGGATGTGCAATCATCTAGCATAACATGTATGAAAAATGATGAACGGTGGCTGAGCCACAACTACTATGTAAGCTATATGATCATGCAAAGCAATATAACAATGAATGCTCAAGTCATCAAACGGAAGCGGTGGAAGTTGCATGGCAATATATCTCGGAATGGCCATGGAAAAGCCATAATAGGTAGGTATGGTGGATGTTTTGAGGAAGATATAATAAGTCTTATGTGTGATAGAGTGTATCATATCACGGGGTTTGGATGCACCTGCGGAGTTTGCACCACGTCTCGATGTGAGAAAGGGCAATGCACGGTACCGTAGAGGCTAGCAAATTGCGAAAAGGTAAGAGTGCGTATAATCCATGGACTCACATTAGTCATAATGAACTTTTATTAGCCCTCGAAGAAAAGTACTACTACGCATGCCCCTAGGGGGTAGATTGGTAGGAAAAAAAACATCGCTCGTCCCCGACGTCCACTCATAAGCAAGAAAATCAGTAATAAATCATGCTCCAACTTCATAGCATAATGAGAGACTATACATGCATGCTTCGGGAATCACAAACCTTAACACCAATGTTCTTACGAATCACAACCATTTACTAGTACCTCCCACATATTATCATCTCTATATCGAAAAACTATTGCAAGGAATCAAACATATCATATTCAGTGATCCGTAAGTTTTATGTAGGATTTTATGACTAACCATGAAATTGACCAATTCATGTTGACTCTCTAAATAGATCTAAGTGAAGGATGAGAGTTTAATTGTTTCTACAAAATATCATGCTCTAATAAATATAAGTGAAGCAAAAGAGCATTCTACAAACAATGATTTTCTATGTGAAGAGAAACATGCAATCCAAACTTCAAATGATACAAGTGAAGCACATGTAGCATTCTATAAAGCCATACTCAAAAGATATGAGTGAAGGGCAATGAGGATTCTATAAATCAACCATGGACTATCTCATACCAGCATGGTGCATAAAATAAAAATGAAAACTAAAATCAAAAGACGCTCCAAGATTTGCACATATCACGTGAACGAAACGCAACTGAAAACATACCGATACTTGTTGAAGAAAGATGGGATGCCTTCCGGGGCATCCCCAAGCTTAGACGCTTGAGTCTCCTTGAATATTTACTTGGGGTGCCTTGTGAATCCCCAAGATTGAGCTCTTGCCTCTCCTCCTTCTCCTCATATCGAGACCTCCTCAATCTTTGATCACTTCATCCACAAAAAACTCAACAGAAAACTCGGTAAGATCCGTTAGTATAATAAAGCAAATCACTACTCTAAGTACTGTTGCAAACCAATTAATATTTTGTTTTTTCATTGTAGCTACTGTAATATAACTTTTCCATAGCTTATACTATCGATAAAAATTGATAGTTTCATCAAAACGAGCAAAACAATGCATCAAAAACAGAATCTGTCTTAAACAGGATAGTCTGTAGTAATTTAAACATTCACCATACCTATGGTAATCCAAAAATTCTGAAAAAATAGGAAAAATAAAAAAATTGTATATAAAGACATTTCAGAAAGTTTTGGAACTATTTGACGTTCTAGTAAAAAATGTAAAATCGAGCACTACAGCCAAAGTTTCTGTTTTGCACCGCACAAACCAGCAGGCAATCTAAACATCCTAAAGGAAAATATTGGCATATTATTTTTATAATACAATGGAATTGTACAAGGGGATAATTATTTTTGTGAGAATCTTCATGAGAAATTCTACATTGTTTCCATGAGCATGGACACAAGTGTTCAAGGTCGACCCTCACTTCTCCAATGCATAACTTCTAATCGCTTCTCTTTTGTGAAAAGTTTTAAGTTCCCCTGTATATTTTGTTTTTGTTTTTAAACTTCACAAGAGCACTCAATAGAAACAAATGACTCTCTAAAACTTCCGGGTTGTCTCCTTGGCAGCGCTTTCTTTAAAGCCATTAAGCTAGGCATAAAGTGCTCAAGTAATGAATCCACCCGGATCCCAAGGTATATCAAAGCCAATTTTAACTAACAATGGTTTGGCATTTAGTAGTGAGCACAAAGCAACATATATCATGCAATGATGAAGTCTAACTCTCTTCCTATGCATCGGCATGTCATACAAAATTCATGCACATCAAGTAAAGGTCAATACATAGCATAAGTAGTTTCTTGCAATTCTATCATGTTGAAAACTTAGAGAGGCGGAGATGTAGTTCCTCTCTCATAATAATTACGAGTAGGAGCAGCAAGCACATGCATATTACATTCATAAAAATTATCATGTACAATGGTAAAAGGCAACCCATCAACGTAATCCTTAATAAGTGCAAACTTCTCCGATATAGTGTAGTTGGGAGAATTCAAAAAGATAATAGGACTATCATGTGTGGGTGCGATAGCAACAATTTCATGTTTAACATAAGGAACAATAGCAAGTTCATCTCCATAAGCATCATTCACATTGGCATCTTGGCCACAAGCATAGCAAACATCATCAAAAAGGGATATTTCAAACAAATCAACGGGATCATAGCAATTATCATAGCATTCAACCTTCGGTAAGCATGAAGGGAAATTACAAAACGTATGAGTTGAAGAGTTACTCTCATTAGAAGGTGGGCACGGGTAGCTAATCCGTTCTTCCTCCTTTTGTTCTTCGCTCTCCTCATCTTCTTTTTCATCCAATGAGCTCACAGTTTCATCAATTTCTTCTTCCATAGACTCCTGCAAAATATTAATCTCTTCTTGGACAGCGAAGGAGTCCTCAATATATGGTTTAACATAGGCATTAGAAGCATAATTATCATAACAATATTTAATTATAGCAAAAAATTTAGATTTGTGAAGAGTAGCATCATTATTTTCAATCAAAGAAGCAATTTCATAAGCACCCTTAAAAGCAACAAATTCTTCAATTTGTTCGATATCGAAGTGATTATAAAAACTTTTGGCGTAAGAAGATACGATTCCATTATCAATAAACCCACATTGGTAGGGAAGGTGTTTCTTAGGGTCTTTAGAACAAGAAGTAACATCATATAATTCACATAAATTCCAAGCATAGCATTGCATAGTATTAATTTGATTATGTAAAAATTTCCCTTTTTCAGATAAACAATGTCGCACAAAACAAGCGTGCTCATCTAATGATTTTCCCTCAACAAAGCTAGTTGGGTTTTCAGCACGAGCACAAATGGATCAAAGATGATCCAAGTAGAAAGCTTCAGTAGTATGATATATTTTGGGTGGTTCTTCAACCATTGGTTTAATAGGTACAACTAATTTTTTTGGTATTTTGTGTTTCCTAACCATAACTAAAGATAGAAAATAAGAGCACAAAATAAAAATTACTTAGTGAAAGCAAACAAGCGCACACGAGAATATTAACCCCACGCTATAACTCCCCGGCAACGGCGCCAGAAAAAGGTCTTGATAACCCACAAGTATAGGGGATCGTTTGTAACCCTTTTTCGATAAATAAGAGTGTCGAACCCAACGAGGAGCTAAAGGAAGAACAAATATTCCCTCAACTTCTAACGACCACCGATACAACTCTACGCACACTTGATGTTTGCTTTACCGGAAACAAGTATGAAAATAGTTTGTAGGAGTGATGCCAGAACTACTTTGCGAGAACAAAACTAGAAGTACTTTGCAAGATAATAAAAGTTAGGTGTTTAGTAAAAGGGGTTTGTGTCAACAAGAAATTTATTTGTCCCAAGGCAATCGATAACAAGTACCGGTAATCATTCTTGAAATTTTATATGAGGGAGAGGCATGAGCTAACATACTTTCTCTACTTGGATCATATGCACTTATGATTGAAACTCTAGCAAGCATCCGCAACTACTAAAGATCTTTAAGGTCGTGAAACCCAACCATAGCATTAAGTACCAAGTCCTCTTTATTCCCATATGTCATACCCCCACCTACTCGGGTTTAAGTTTCTGTCACTCTCGCAACCCACCGTAAGCGAACCATGAACATATTGCAACACCCTACAGCGGGGCCCCCTCACGTTTGTGCAATAATGGAGGACACGGTAGGACATCACCATAAATAAAATATACAATCATACCAACCAAGATCATGATTAACCCACAGGACAAAACGGATCTACTCAAACATCATAGGATAACCATAGATCATTGGGAAATAATAAATGGATTTGAGCACCATGTTTAAGTAGAGATTAGAGCGGGGAGAAGACATGTTACACCACTGCATAGAGGGGGAGAAAGTTGGTGTTGACGGTAGCAAGATTGTTGATGTACATCGCCGTCCCGATTGTTGCCCCTGGCGGCACTCCGGCGCCACCGGAAGCGAGGGGGAGGGAGCCCCCCTCCTTCTTCTTATTGCTTGGCCTCCCCCTAGATGGGAGGAGAGTTCCCCCTCTGGTCCTTGGTCTCTATGGTGGCGGAGGGGCGGGAGCCCCTCCGAGATTGGATCTCCCTCTCCATTCTCTTCTGTTTCGTGTTCCCCAGATCTGGCCGAAAACCGTTTCTTATATTCCGGGAAATCCGTAACTCCGATTGCGCTGAGATTTTAACATGGTTTTTTCCGGATATAAGCTTCCTTGCGCCCTAAGTAGAGCTCCAACCAACGTTCGAGGAGGGCACAAGACACCTGGGCGTGCCAGGGATGTTTGGCGCGCCATGGTGGGTTGTGGGCTCTGTGGGCGCCCGTTTGCGTTGATTCCACCTCCTAAAAATCACATATATTGCAAAATAATTCTCCATGAAATTTTATTGCATTTGGACTTCGTTTGATATGGATACTCTGCGATACAAAAAACATACAAAAAACAGGAACTGGCACTGGGCACTGGATCAATTGGTTAGTCCAATAAATCATATAAAAAGTTGCCAAAAGTAGGTAAAAGTTGTATATTGGCATGAAACAATCAAAAATTATAGATACGACGGAGACGTATCAAACGTCTTCACGATCCAACCGATCCAAGTACCGAACATACGGCACCTCTGTGTTCAGCACACGTTTAGTTCGATGGCGTCCCTCGAACTCTTGATCCAGTAGAGGGTCGAGGGAGAGATACGTCAGCACGACGACATGGTGACGGTGATGGTGATATGATCCGTGTAGGGCTTCACCTAAGCACTACGATGCTATGACCGGAGGAGTAAATATGGAGGGGGGCACCACACACAGCTAAGAGAGTAACTATTGTGCCTTTGGGGTGCCCCTACCCCGTATATAAAGGAGGGGAGGAGGTGGTGGCTGGACCAAGGGGTGGCACGCCATGGGGAGGAGTCCTACTAGGACTCCACTCCTAGTAGGATCCGGCCCCCCTTCCTTCCAACAAAGAAGGGAAAGGGGAAAGAGGGGAGAGGGAGAAGGAAAGGGGGGTCGCGCCCCCACCCCTTGTCCAATTCTTGTGGCCTTCCTCCCTCTCTCCAATATGGCCCATGAGGCCCATTAACTTTCCCGGGGGGTTCTTGTAACCTCCTAGTACTCTGAAAAATCCCCCAACCTTTTCGAAACCATTCAGGTGTCCATATATAACCTTCCAATATATGAATCTTTACCTCTCGACCATTTCGAGACTCCTCGTCATGTCCGTGATCTCATCTGGGACTCCGAACAAACTTTGGTCACCAAAACACATAACTCATAATACAAATCATCATCGAACGTTAAGCGTGCGGACCCTATAGGTTCGAGAACTTTGTAGACATGACCAAGACACATCTTTGGTCAATAACCAATAGCAGAACCTGGATGCTCATATTGGTTCCTACATATTCTACGAATATCTTTATTGGTCAAACCGCAATAACAACATATGTTATTCCCTTTGTCAACGGTATGTTACTTGCCCGAGATTCGATCGTTGGTATCATCATAACTAGTTCGATCTCGTTACCGTCAAGTCTCTTTACTCGTTTCGTAATGCATCATCCTGTAACTAAATCATTAGTCACATTACTTGCAAGGCTTATAATGATGTGCATTACCGAGAGGGCCTAGAGATACCTCTCCGATACTCGGAGCGACAAATTCTAATTTCGATCTATGCCAACCCAACAAACACCTACAAAGACACTTGTAGAGCATCTTTATGATCACCCAGTTACGCTGTGACATTTGATATCACACAAGGTGTTCCTCTGGTTTTCAGGAGTTGCATAATCTCATAGTAAGAGGAATATGTATAAGTCGTGAAGAAAGCAATAGCAATAAAACTTAACGATCGTTATGCTAAACTAATGGATGGGTCTTGTGCATCACATCATTCTCTAATGATGTGATCCCATTCATCAAATGACAACACATGTCTATGGTTAGGAAACTTAGCCATCTTTCATTAACGAGCTAGTCAAGTAGAGGCATACTAGGGACACTATGTTTTGTCTATGTATTCACACATGTACTAAGTTTCCGGTTAATACAATTCTAGCATGAATAATAAACATTTATCATGATATAAGGAAATATAAATAACAGCTTTATTATTGCCTCTAGGGCATATTTCCTTCACAAAGAACATTCTTCAATATCGGTAAGACCAAGCACATCACATAAAGATTTCAGAAATGTAGAAACACTAGCACCCAAGTCACACAAAGCAAAACACTCATAATTTTTAATCATGACCTTGATAGTAGGTTCCCATTCATCATGCAGTTTTCTAGGAATTGGAACTTCTAATTCCAACTTTTCTTCTAAAGCTTTCATCATAGCATCAACAATATGTTTACTAAAAGCTTTATTTTGTTCATAAGCATGGGGTGAATTTATCATGGATTGCAACAAATAAATACAATCAATCAAAGAGCAACTATCATAATTAAAGTCTTTGTCATCCAAAAGAGTGGGTACATAACTAGCTAAAGTTTTGACCTCTTCAAACCCACTTTTATCAATTTTCTCAACAAGATTTTCACCCTTCTAGCTAAAGTTGACTCTTTTCCAGTCCATTTTCATCAGTCTTAACTTTAATAAACAAGGAATCAATAAAATAAACACCAATCATTTTAAGATCTTCATCACTTTTATCCTCTAACGAGATTGGTTTAGCGACCATTTGATTTTCTAGGGTAGCTTTGTGCATCAGATATTTTTCCTAGAAAACTTTCAGCGATGGCATACTTAGATTGGAGATTGCAAACTTCTCTACTAATATCATCAAGTTGTTTTGTAATAGCGTCTAGCACAATGGAGTGTTCCTTAAGTTCTTCGGTAAAATATTTATTGTGCTCAAATTGTGTAGTCATATATTCCTTAGTACTTTTCCTAATTTCAAGCAAAATATTGGGGTAAGGAACTTCATAATATTTTGTTTGAGGCATCATGACTATGCAAACAAGATTGCACTCAAAACCAGATGCGGCAAGAAAATGGTGAACGAGCAGGAGGGCGAATAAAATGGCAATTTTTTGTGAAGTGGGGGAGAGTAAAACGAGAGGCAAATGGAAAATAACGTAAATTGCGAGAAGATCAGATTTGTGATTAGGAACCTGGTAGATGTAGATGATCCTCCCCGGCAACAGCGCCAGAAAATTCCTTTTGATGTGGCTTGAAGCTACGTCAGTATTTCCCTAAAGAGGAAGGGATGATGCAGCACAGCGACGGTAGGTATTTCCCTCAGTGATGAAACCAAGGTTATCGAGCCAGTAGTAGAACCAAGAAACACTATGTAAATAGCACCTACGCACAAATAACAAATACTCGCAACCCGACGTGTAAAAGGGGTTGTCAATAACTTTCGGGTAACGGTGCCACAAATTGGCAAATGAACGTGAGAGAGTTGTAAATATTAATAGATCGAACGTAAAATAAAATAAATTGCAGCAAGTTATTTTTGTATTTTGGGTTTAATAGATCTGAAAAATAAAAGGCAAATAAAATAGGTCACAAAGGCAAATACTATAAGAAAGAGACTCGGGGGCCGTAGGTTTCACTAGTGGCTTCTCTCGAGAAAAATAGCAAACGGTGGGTAAACGAATTACTATTGGATAATTGATAGAACTTCAAATAATCATGACGATATCTAGGCAATGATCATTATATAGGCATCACATCCAAGATTAGTAGACCGACTCCTGCCTGCATCTACTACTATTACTCCACACATCGACCGCTATCCAGCATGCATATAGTGTATTAAGTTCATGGAGAAACGGAGTAATGCAATAAGAACGATGACATGATGTAGACAAGATCTATTTATGTAGAAATAGACCCCATCGTTTTATCCTTAGTAGCAACGATACATACATGTCGGCTCCCCTTCTATCACTGGGATCAAGCATCGTAAGATCGAACCCACTACAAAACACCTCTTCCCATTGCAAGATAAATAGATCAAGTTGGCCAAACAAAACCAAAATATCAGAGAAAAAATACGAGGCTATAAGCAATCATACATATAAGAGATCAAAGAAACTCAAATAACTTTCATGGATAAAAAGAGATAGATCTGATCATAAACTCAAAGTTCATCGGATCCCAACAAACACACTGCAAAAGAGTTACATCATATGGATCTCCAAGAGACCATTGTATTGAGAATCAAACGAGAGAGAGGAATCCATCTAGCTACTAACTACGGACTCGAAGGTCTACAAAGAACTACTCACGCATCATCGGAGAGGCACCAATGGAACTCGTGAACCCCTCCGTGATGGTGTCTAGATTGGATCTGGTTGTTCTGGACTCTGTGGTAGCTGGAATTGATTTTTGTCGACTCCCCTAGGGTTTCTAGAATATTGGGGTATTTATAGAGAAAAGAGGCGGTCCGGGGGGCACCTGAGGTGGACACAACCCACCAGGGTGTGCCTGGCCCCCTAGGTGCTTCTCCGGCCCATTGGGTGTCTTCTGCTCCAAAAATACTCCACAAAAATTTTCGATGTGTTTGGAATCCGTTTGATATTGAGTACCTGCGATGTATAAAACATGCAAAAAAACAGCAACTGACACCTGGCACTATGTCAATAGGTTAGTACCAAAAAATGATAATGATTATAAAACATCCAAGAATGATAATATAACAACATGGAACAATCAAAAATTATAGATAAGTTGGGGACATATCAACATCCCCAAGCTTAATTCCTGCTCGTCCTCAAGTAGGTAAATGATAAAAACAGAATTATTGATGTGGAATGCTACCTAACATGTCATCTCATATTCTTTGGTCACCAAAACATTTATCATAATTTTTGATATGTCACCAAAACAGAATTATATTGTTCAAAGCAATTGTCTAGTTTTGACAAGATAATTTAGATACTTAAGCATACCAACAAGCAACCATGTCTTTCAAAACATCAACGCTAAAAGAAGTTATCCCTAGCCCATCATGCTCAATCATTGATCCATTCATGAAACACACTCGCATATTAACTACACCCAATGCTCAAGTACGATCATAGTGCCTCCTAGTTGGTGCTTTATAAGAGAAGATGGAGAATCAAATTCAAAATAAAAATTACATAAAGTAAAAGAAAGGCCCTTCATAGAGGGAAGTAGGGATTTGTAGAGGTGTCAGAGCTCAAAGAGAAAATTGAGAGATAAAAACATTTTGGGAGGCATACTTTTCCCACCAACGAAAATGACTTAGATTTCCCAACACTTCCCATGCTAGATATATCATAGGCGGTTCCAAACAGAAATTAAAGTTTATTCCTTTTTCCACCATACTTTCACTTTCCATGGCTAACCGTATCCACGGGTGCCTTCCATACCAACACTTCCCAAGGAATTTATTATTTGACAACATATAGTAAATTCATTTTTTATTTCGGGACTGGGCATCTGTAATACCTTTGCCTTACTCTCGTGCAATGACAAGTGAATAAACACTCATGGTGAGAATAACCCATCTAGCATGGAAAATATTAGCCACCCCTCACCGCCTTGCAAGCAGTACGAGTGTCGATGTCAAAACCGGCCGATCTCGGGTAGGGGGTCCCGAATTGTGCGCCTGAGGATCGAAGGTAACAAGGGACACAGGGAACACGATGTTTTTACCCAGGTTCGGGCCGTCTTGATGAGTATAGGGGTTACAAGAGTTGATCTATCTCGAGATTGTAATGGCGCCCCTCCTTTCCTTTCTCCCTTGAGGAGGGGAAGGAAGGAGGGACTTGCCCTCCCCCTTTTCCTTTCCTTAGGGCTAGTCGGTCAGGTGGAGGGGCGCACCAGCCCCTTGTGGGCTGGTCTATCCCTCCCTTGTCCCATTAAGCCCATATCTTTCCCGGGGGTGCGCGGAACCCCTTCCGGTGACCCTATATGTACCTGATACCCTTCAGAACACTTCTAGTGTCCGAATACCATCGTCCTATATATCAATATTTACCTCTTGAACATTTCGAGACTCCTCATCATGTCTGTGATCTCATCCGGGACTCCAACAACATTCGGTCCCCAAATCACATAACTTGTATAATATTATATTGTCATCGAACGTTAAGCGTGCGGACCCTATGGGTTCGAGACCAATGTTGACATGACCAAGACACCTCTCCGGTCAATAACCAATAGCGGAACTTGGATGCTCATATTGGCTCCTACATATTCTACAAAGATCTTTATCGGTCGAATCGTAATGACAACATACACAATTCCCTTTGTCCATCGGTATGTTACTTGCCAGAGATTCGATCGTTGGTATCTTCATACCTGGTTCAATATTGTTACCGGCAAGTCTCTTTACTCGTTCCGTAATACATCATCCTGCAAGTAAATCATTAGTCACTTTGCTTGCAAGGCTTCTTATGATGTGTATTACCGAGACGGCCCAGAGATACCTCTCCGATACTCGGAGTGACAAATCCTAATCTCAATATATGCCAACCCAACAAACACCTTCGGAGATACCTGTAGAGCATCATTATAATCACCCAGTTACGTTGTGACATTTGATAGCACACAAGGTATTCCTTCGGTGTCCGGGAGTTGCATAATCTCATAGTTGAAGGAATATGTATTTGACATGAAGAAAGCAATAACAATAAAACTGAACGATCATTATGCTAAGCTAACGGAAGGGTCTTGTCCATCACATCATTCTGCTAATGATGTGATCCCGTTATCAAATGAAAACTCATGTCCATGGTTAGGAAACCTTAACCATCTTTGATCAACGAGCTAGTCAAGTAGAGGTTCACTAGGGACACTATGTTTGTCTATGTATTCACACATGTATTTGGGTTTCTGATCAATACAATTCTAGCATGAATTATAAACATTTATCATGAATAAGGAAATATAAAATAACAACTTTATTATTGCCTCTAGGGCATATTTCCTTCAGTCTCCCACTTGCACTAGAGTCGACAATCTAGATTACATAGTAATGATTCTAACACCCATAGAGTCTTGGTGTTGATCATGTTTTGCTCGTGGAAGAGGCTTAGTCAACGGGTCTGCTATTGATAACCCACAAGTATATGGGATCGCAACAGTTTTTGAGGGTAGAGTATTCAACCAAAATTTATAGATTCGACACAAGGGGAGCCAAAGAATATTTGCAAGTATTAGCAGTTGAGTTGTCAATTCAACCACACCTGGAGATTAATTATCTGCAGCAAAGTGATTGGTAGCACGGTAGTATGATAGATTTGATAGTAGTGGTAGCAGCAACAGTAACGGTAATAGTGATAGCAATAGTTTTGCAACAGTGACAATAGTAACAGCAGCAGTATTAACTTAGCAAGATCAATATGTAGGAAATCGTAGGCATTGGGTCGGTGATTTGTTGGATGATATTCATCATATAACAGTCATAACCTAGGGCGATATGGCACTAGCTCGAGTTCATAAATATAATGTAGGCATGTATTCCGTAAATAGTCATACGTGCTTATGGAAAGAACTTGCATGACATCTTTTGTCCTACCCTCCTATGGCAGCGGGGTCCTATTGGAAACTAAGTGATATTAAGGCCTCCTTTTAATAGAGAACCAGAACAAAGCATTAACACACAGTGAATACATGAACTCCTCTAATTATGGTCATCATCGGGAAGTGTCCCGACTATTGTCACTATGGGGTTGCTAGATCATAACACGTAGTAGGTGACTATAACTTGCAAGATCGGATCTAGAATGTGGATATAATGGTGATAACATAAATGGTTCAGATCTGAAATCATGGCACCCGGACCCAAAGTGACAAGCATTAAGCATAGCAAAGTCATAGCAACATCAATCTCAGAAAATAGTGGATACTAGGGATCAAGCCCTAACAAAACTAACTCGATTACATGATGAATCTCATCCAACTCCTCACTTACTAGCGAGCCTACGAAGGAATTACTCACTCCCGATGGAGAGCATCATGGAATTAGCAATGGAGTAGGGTTGGTGATGACGAAGACGGAAGATCCCCCTCTTTGGAGCCCCAAACCGACTCCAGATCTGGCCTCCCAATGAAGAACATGAGGTGACGGCGGCTCCGTATCGTGAAACAAGATAATTCTTCCTTCCTGATTTTTTCTGGAAAAATAGGATTTTATAGCGTCGGTTTCAGGGTCTGTGGGGCCACTAGGTCGGGATAACCCACCTGGGCGCGCTTGGAGGGGGGCGCGCCCTAGTGGGTTGTGCCCACCCAGGTGCCCCCTCCGGTGGTTCTTGGCTCCAGAAATTATCTTTTATTGAATAAAAAATCCTTGCAAAGTTCCGTTCCAATCCGAGAACTTTTATTTCTACACAAAACAACACCATGGTAGTTCTGCTGAAAACAGCATCAGTCCGGATTAGTTTCATTCAAATCATGCAAATTAGAGTCCAAACCAAGAGGAAAAGCATTAGGAAAAGTAGATACGACAGAGACGTATCAGCTATATTCAGATCCATATGTATTTTGCAAATCTATATGTCTCCCTCCTTGACTTGATCACGGATGGAGTTGAAGCGTCTCTTGATGTGTTTGGTTCTTTTGTGAAATCTGGATTCCTTCGCTAAGGCAATAGCTCAAGTATTGTCACAAAAGATTTTCATTGGACCTGATGCACTAGGTATTACACCTAAATAGGATATGAACTCCTTCATCCAGACTCCTTCATTTGCTGCTTCCGAAGCAGCTATGTACTCTGCTTCACACGTAGATCCCGCCACGACGCTCTGCTTGGAACTGCACCAACTGACAGTCCACCATTCAATATAAATATGTATCGGGTTTGTGACTTAGAGTCATCCAGATCAGTGTCAAAGCTAGCATCGACGTAACCATTTATGACGAGCTCTTTGTCACCTCCATAAATGAGAAACATATCCTTAGTCCTTTTCAGGTACTTCGGGATGTTCTTGATCATTGTCCAATGATCCACTCCTAGATTACTTTGATACATCCCTGCTAAACTTATAGCAAGGCACACATCAGGTCTGGTACACAGCATAGCATAGATGATAGAACCTATGGCTAAGGCATAGGGAGGGACTTTCATTTTCTCTCTATCTTCTGCAGTGGTCGGGCATTGAGTCTGACTCAATTTCACACCTTGTAACACCGGCAAGAACCCTTTCTTTGAGTGATCTATTTTGAACTTCTTCAATACTTTATCAATGGATGTGCTTTGTGAAAGTCCTATTAAGCGTCTTGATCTATCTCTATAGATCTTGATGCCCAATATATAAGTAGCTTCACCGAGGTCTTTCATTGAAAAACTCTTATTCAAGTATCCTTTTATGCTATCCAGAAATTCTATATCATTTCCAATCAACAATATGTCATCCACATATAATATTACAAGTGCTATAGAGCTCCCACTCACTTTCTTGTAAATACAGGCTTCTCCGAAAGTCTGTATAAAACCATATGCTTTGATCACCTCATCAAAGCGTATATTCCAACTCCGAGATGCTTACACCAGTCCATAGATGGATTGCTGGAGCTTGCACACTTTGTTAGCACCTTTAGTATCGACAAAACCTTCTGGTTGCATCATATACAACTCTTCTTTAAGAAATCCATTAAGGAATGCAGTTTTGACGTCCATTTGCCAGATTTCATAATCATAAAATGCGGCAATTGCTAACATGACTCGGACAGACTTAAGCATCGCTACGGGTGAGAAAGTCTCATCATAGTCAACTCCTTGAACTTGTCGAAAACCTTTTGCGACAAGTCGTGCTTTGTAGACAGTAACATTACCATCAGCGTCAGTCTTCTTCTTGAAGATCCATTTATTATCTATGGCCCGCCGATCATCGGGCAAGTCCACCAAAGTCCACACTTTGTTCTCATACATGGATCCTATCTCAGATTTCATGGCCTCAGGCCATTTATTGGAATCTGGGCTCATCATAGCTTCTTCATAGTTCGTAGGTTCATCATGGTCTAGTAACATGACTTCCAGAATAGGGTTACCGTTCCACTCGGTGCGGAACATGCTCTGTTCGACATACGAGGTCCAGTAGTAACTTGATCTGAAGTTTCATGATCATTATCTTTAGCTTCCTCTCTAGTTGGTGTAGGCATCACGGGAACAGATTTCTCTGATGAGCTACTTTCCAAATCGAGAGAAGGTACAATTACCTCATCAAGTTATAGTCTCCCCCCACTAACTTCTTTCGAGAGAAACTCCTTCTCTAGAAAGTTTCCATTCTTGGCAACAAATATCTTGCCTTCGGATTTGTGGTAGAAGGTGTACCCAATTGTTTTCTTTGGGTATCCTATGAAGACACACTTCTCCGATTTGGGTTCGATCTTATCAGGCTGAAGCCTTTTGACATAAGTGTCGCAACCCCACACTTTAAGAAACAGCTTAGGTTTCTTGCCAAACCACAGTTCATATGGTGTCATCTGAACGGATTTAGACGGTGCCCCATTTAACGTGAATGCAGCTGTCTCTAATGCATAACCCCAAAACGATAGTGGTAAATCGGTAAGAGACATCATAGATCGCACCATATCTAATAAAGTATGGTTACGACGTTCGGACACACCATTACGTTGTGGTGTTCCAGGTGGCGTGAGTTGTGAAACTATTCCACATTGTTTTCAATGAAGGCCAAGCTCGTAACTCAAATATTCGCCTCCGCGATCAGATTGTAGAAACTTTATTTTCTTGTTATGATGATTCTCCACTTCACTCTAAAATTCTTTGAAATTTTCAAATGTTTCAGACTTGTGTTTCATTAAGTAGATATACCCATATCTGCTAAAATCATCTGTGAAGGTTAGAAAATAATGATACCCACCGCGAGCCTCAACACTCATTGGACCGCATACATCGGTATGTATTATTTCCAATAAGTCATTAGCTCACTCCATTGTTCCAGAGAACGGAGCTCTAGTCATCTTGCCCATGAGGCATGGTTCGCAAGTATCAAATGATTCATAATCAAGTGATTCCAAAAGCCCATCTACATGGAGTTTCTTCATGCGCTTTACACCAATATGACCTAAACGGCAGTGCCACAAATATGTTGCACTATCATTATCAACTTTGCATCTTTTGGCATCAATATTATGAATATGTGTATGATCACAATCGAGATTCAACAAAAATAGACCACTCTTCAAGGGTGCATGACCATAAAAGATATTACTCATATAAATAGAACAACAATTATTTTCTAATTTAAATGAACAACCGTCTCGCAGTAAACAAGATCCAGATATAAAGTTCATGCTCAACGCTGGCACCAAATAACAATTATTGAGGTCTAAAACTAATCCTGAAGGTAGTTGTGGAGGTAGCGTGCCGACGGCGATCACATCGACCTTGGAACCATTCCCGACGCGCATCGTCACCTCGTCCTTATCCAATCTCTATCTAATTCGTAGCCCGTGTTTTGAGTTACAAATATGAGCAACCAAACCAGTATCAAATACCCATGTGCTACTACGAGAATTAGTAAGGTACACATCAATAACATGTATATCAAATATACCTTTGTTCACTTTGACATCCTTCTTATCCGCCAAATAGTTTGGGCAGTTCCGCTTCCAGTGACCAGTCCCTTTGCAGTAGAAGCACTCAGTTTCAAGCTTGGATCCAGCTTTTGGCTTCTTCCCGGGAGTGGCAACTTGCTTGCCATTCTTCTTGAAGTTCCCCTTCTTTCCCTTGCCCATTTTCTTGAAACTAGTGGTCTTGTTAACCATCAACAATTTATGCTCCTTCTTGATTTCTACCTCCGCGGCTTTGAGCATTGCGAAGAGCTCAGGAATTGTCTTATCCATCCCTTGCATATTATAGTTCATCACGAAGCCTTTGTAGCTTGGTGGCAGTGATTGAAGAACTCTGTCAATAACACTATCATCTGTAAGATTAACTCCCAGCTGAGTCAAGTGATTATGATACCCAGACATTTTGAGTATGTGTTCACTGAAATAACTGTTCTCCTCCATCTTGCAGCTATAGAAGTTGTTGGAGACTTCATATTTCTCAACTCGGGCATTTGCTTGAAATGTTAACTTCAACTCCTGGAACATCTCATATGGTCCATGACGTTCAAAACATCTTTGAAGTCCCGATTCTAAGCCGTAAAGCATGACACACTAAACTATTGAGTAGTCATCAGATTGAGCTTGCCAGACGGTCATAACATCAACATATGTTCCTCCAACAGGCCTTTAACCTAGCGGTGCATCAAGGACATAATTCTTCTGTGCAACAATGAGGATAATCCTCAAGTTACGGACCCAGTTCGTGTAGTTGCTAGCATCATATTTCAACTTGGCTTTCTCTAGGAATGCATTAAAATTCAAGGGAACGGAAGCACGGGCCATTGATCTACAACATAGATATGCAAAAACTATCGTGACTAAGTTCATGATAAATTAAGTTCAATTAATCAAATTACTTAAGAACTCCCACTTAGATAGACATCCCTCAAGTCATCTAAATGATATGTGATCCAAATCAACAAAACCATGTCCGATCATCACGAGAGATGGAGTAGTCATCAATGGCGAACATCTCTATGTTGATCATATCTACTTTGTGATTCATGTTCAACCTTTTGGTCTCCAATGTTCTGAGGACATGTCTGTACATGCCAGGCTCGTCAAGTTTAACCCGAGTATTCCGCATGTGCAAAACTATCTTGCATCCATTGTATGTGAACGTAGAGTCTATCACACCCGATCATCATGTGGTGTCTCAACACGACGATCTGTCACAATGGCGCATACTCGGGGAGAACACTTATACCTTGAAATTTTAGTTAAGGGATCATCTTATAATGCTACCCCCGTACTAAGCGAAATAAAATGCATAGAAGGTAAACATCACATGCAATCAAAATATGTGACATGATATCGCCATCATCATCTTGTGCTTTTGATCTCCATCTCCAAAGCATTGTCATGATCTCCATCATCACCAGCTCGACACCTTGATCTCAATCGTAGTGTCGTGGTCATCTCGCCAACTATTGCTTCTACAACTATCGCTAATGCATAGTGATAAAGTAAAGCAATTACATGGCGTTTGCATTTCATACAATAAAGAGACAACCATAAGGCTCCTGCCTATTGTCAGATATCTTACAAAACATGATCATCTCATACAATAACGTTTATCACATCATGTCTTGACCATATCACATCACAACATGCCCTGCAAAAACAAGTTAGACGTCCTCTACTTTGTTGTTGCAAGTTTTACATGGATGCTACGGTCTTTTAGCAAGAACCGTTCTTACCTACGCATCAAAACCACAACGGTGTTTCGTCAAGTTTGTTGTTTTAACCTTCTTCAAGGACCGGCCGCAGTCAAATTCGATTCAACTAAAGTAGGAGAAGCAGACACCCGCCAGCCACCTTTATGCAAAACTAGTTGCATGTCTGTCGGTGGAACTAGTCTCATGTGCGTGGACATGTAAGGTTGGTCCGGGATGCTTCATCCCACAATACTGCCAGATGAAAATAAGACATTGGTTGTAAGCAATATGACTATCACCGCCCACAACTCTTCATGTTCTACTCATGCATATCATCTATGCATAGACCTGGCTCGGATGCCACTGTTGGGAAACGTTGCATGGAAAAACAAAAAAAATTATATGCTCACGCAAAGATCTATCCATGGATATGCATAGCAACGAAGGGAGACTATGTCTATGTACCCTAATAGACCGAAGCGGAAGCGTTTGACAAAGCGTTTGATGTAGTCAAACTTCTTCTAGCTCCGACTGATCAAGCACCGAACACTACAAAAAAAGACACATCCGTGACATTTTGGGGCGAACAATTTTTTTTCTGTCATACAAATGACACTTCTATGACGATAATTGTGAAAAAACCCGGTATCATCATAGATGTGGTGGGCTCCTACTTCTATGACAAAAAATCATGACAGAAAATGGGATTTTCGTCCTGGGCGGGCCGGAGACGCGGCTGCATGACATTCTTTGGGCCGTCCATGATGGAAAAAACCATGGTAGAAGCGAGGGCGAGGAAAATTTCGGGGAGTTCCCGGTTACGGTGGTAGGTTGAGGGCCGAGCGATGCGCGTTTCTCTCGTGCACGTACGCGCGTGTGTGCGAGGCATTGGCTCTAACTAAACCCGAGCGAGGCGTTGGGCTCTAACTGAACCCGAGCGATTGCACTACAGGCTACGCGTTACTGAACCCGAGCGATCGATCGATGGTTGTTAACTGAACCCGATCGAGCGATTCCTTCACTACTGCTGCTAACTGAAGCCGATCGATTGGATGAACAGTGAGCGTTGCGGGGGGGTGTTGGATGAACAGTGAGCGGTGGCGTTGCCTCTGGATGAACAGGACCCCGTAGTGTGGTGGATGGCTGGATGAACAGTAGACGGTGGAGGGGTGCCCGGGAGGGGTGGTTGAACAGGACCCCATGGTGTGGAGGGCTAGATGAATAGTAGACGGTGGAGGGGTGCCCGTGGAGGGGTGGTTGAACAGTAGCCGATGGAGTAGCGCGCGGTGGAGGCTGGATGAACAGGAGCCCGTGGAGGCTAGAGGAGGTCGGCGGTAGCCCGTGGAGGCTGGAGGAGGTCGATGGTGGAGATGAACAGTATCCCGTGGAGTCCCATTTTGCGGTACGCCACACCCCTCCCGATGAACAAGACCCCTGTTTCGACCGTAGGAGGTCCGTTTCGTCCGTTTTACGGTACGCCACACCCCTCCTGATCAACAGGACCCCCGTTTCGACCATAGCAGGTCCGTTTCGTCCGTTTTGCGGTACGCCACACCACTCCCGATCAACAGGACCCCCATTTCGACCGTAGGAGGTCCGTTTCCTCCGTTTTGCAGTACGCCAGACCCTTCCCGATGAACAGGATCCCGTTTCAAGCGTGGCCGGTCGAACACAAGGCCGTTTCCTCCGTTCTGCGGTACGCCAGGCCTCGTTTCCATCGCCTGTTCCGTCCAAGCCCTCCCGATGAACACGACCACGCATTCTGTTCCGACCCAGCCGGTTGGCTCCCACGCGTTCCGTTGCCTCCCGATGAACACGACGCATTCCGTTGCCTCCCCATGAACACGACACATTCCGTTGCCTCCCCATGAACATGACGCATTCCATTGCCTCCCCATGAACACGACGACGACGTTGTTTCTCCGTTCTGACCCAGCCATGTACACGAGCCCTGGTCGTACGTATGCGCGAGTAGGCGTTCGAGACCCCGCCCGTATGTACACATATGTGGTCGTATTTTCTTTCTTGCACCCTGGACGATGTACGTACGTGTACATGCTACGTGCGCGCCTCTACTATGACACGTGCGCGCCTCTACATCCACCAGTATATATGTACGTACACGTTCGCGACCAGAATGACAACGCTACGTACGCTTCGACCAGGTGGGTCCCGACTGTCAGGCACTTCCTTGCATGCGGAGATGTAGCTGGTGGGTCCCAGCAGTCAGGGGGGAACGTTTTTTCGCGAAATACGGTGGCCCGTTCAGTGGGTCCCCGCTGTCAGGTGGAGGAATAATTATTTTGCACGTAATAAGGAGGCACTTCCTTGCTGCGGCCGTGGACCCAGCTGTCAGCCTCTCCACGTACAGTCCACGTCCGATGGAAGCCGTTCCTTGACCACGTTGAGCATGCCGCGCCGAGAGCACCAGGGCGGTGGACGACGGTGAGGCCTAGGAAGGGGACGATGCGGAGCCGGGGAAGACGCGGCAGTGGATGCCCACGCGTAGAGGAGTACGAGGGTTCACTGGTTCGCTGCGGTGTGAGGCTGCCGTCGCCGCAGAATAACATGGGGTGTGGGTGAGTAGAGGGATGTCCTGGCCAGCGGTGGGAGTAGTACGGGCGGTGAGGCCTCCGCCGCATCGCAGCCGGCCACGGGAGGCAGGAGCACGAGGCACGACCGGCGCTGGTTTGGGCGGCTGGAGCAAGAAGACCAGAGGCTGAAGAAGCACTACGGCCGTTGGATGGACATCGTACGGTCACTGGAGCTAGAATCGTGCATATTGACTAAGTTGACAAAGCCCTCCATCCCCGTCAACTTAGTAGGCCCACAAGTCAGCCTACCACTATACTGGGTCCCAGCTAACAGGGGGAGTATTCATTTTTTGTGCGTAATAAGGAGGCACTTCCTTGCGTGCGAAGATATAGCTGGTGGGTCCGAGCTGTCAGGGGCGGTAACGTTTTTTTCACGAAATATAGAGGCCCTTTTGGTGGGTCCCTGATGTCAGGTGGAGGAATCATTATTTTGCGCATAATAAGGAGGCATTTCCTTGCGTGCGGCCGTGGACCCAGCTGTCGGCCTCTACACGTATAGTCCACTTCAGATGCATGTGGTCGTTGACCACGTTGACCAGGCCGCGCCGAGAGCACTAGGGCGGTGGATGACGACGAGGCCTAGGAAGGGAACGACACAGAGGCAGGGAAGACTCGGCAGTTGTTTCCCACGCGGAGGGGAGTACGACTGTACGAGGGTTTACTGGTTCGTCTGCCATCGCCGAAGAATAACAGCAGGTGTGGGTGAGTAGAGGGATGGCTAGGCCAGCGATGGGAGTATGGTGGGGCGGTGAGGCCTGCGCGGCAGCAGAGCCGACCGCGGGGAGGAGGGAGCAGGCAGTCCCGCCGACGCTTGTTTGAGCGGCTGAAGCAGGAAGAGCAGAGATTGAAGAAGCACGACGGCCGTTGGATGGCCATCCAACAGTCACTGCTTGTGCGTCAACCTTTTTTAGGAAAGCCTCAAATCTGTGGAAAATAGCATACAACCCATCTGCCATTATTTCTAATAATTTACAGCCCATTTGCTAATTATTAAGGTTTTTTTGGAGCCCATATTCTTTTTGTTAGCATTACAGCCCATATTGTGGCCACGGTTAAAAAATTATACAAAATTTTGCATATTTCGGTGCGGTCTGAACTGTTTTTAATCCCGAAATTTTGACTCACATTCAAACTGATTTTAAAAATAAATGTATATCAATATAAAATCCAACAAATTCTCCATGCATAAAAATTAATGTAATTTAAAATCTCGAAATGAAAAAAAATATTTGAAACTAATTATCGGTTTGATGTGTTTTAAAAATGTACAACCCATTTCTCATTACTGATGTGCCATTTTCTCGGCCAGCCGAATGAAAGCTCTCCTCGTCTTGAAAGATTTGCAGCCCAACACGCCTGACAAAGTGACTTACTTGGCAAATCACAAAAAAACTGGGTTGTGGCCGTGGACCCAGCTGTCAGCCTCTCCACGTACAGTACTCTTTCGATGGAATGTCGTTGACCATGTCGCGCCGAGAGCACCAAGGCGGTGGACAACGGCGAGGCCTAGGAAGGGGACGACGTGGAGCCGGGGAATACGCGGCAGTGGATGCCCACGCGGAGAGTACTACGAGGGTTCACTGGTTGAGCTACGGTGTGAGGCTGCCGTCGCCGCAGGGCCTGGCTAGCGATGGGAGTAGTAGGGGGCGATGAGGCCTCAACGGCAGCACATCCGGCCACTGGAGGTAGGAGCAGGCGGTCTCCTCGGCGCTGGTTTGGGAGGCTGCTGCAAGAAGAGCAGCGATTGAAGAAGCAGCAGGACCATTCGATTCAAATCCAACAGTTACTGCTACTAGAATCGTTTGTTGACTAAGTTGACAAGCCCTGCGTACGCGTCAACTTAGTAGGCCCACAGGTCAGCCTCCCAACCGGTGCGCCCCAGATGTCAGTGGGAGGAATCATTTTTTCCGCGTAATAAGGAGGCAATTGATTGCGTGCGGCCAGGCCAGTGGAGGGAGTAGGGTGGGCCGGGGAAGCCTGTGCGGCATCATAGCGGGCCACAAGAGGAGGGAGCAGGCAGTCCCGCCGGTGCTAGTTTAGGTGGCTGGAGCAGGAAGATCAGAGATTGAAGAAGCACGTCGGCCGTTGGATGGACATCCAACAGTCACTGCTGCTAGAATCGTGTGTTCACTGACAAAGCCTTGCGTAAACAAGTCAGCCTCGAAATGTGTGGCGTGTACAGTCCATTTGCTATTATTTTTATAATTTTTACTCATTTTCTAATTCATATGGAATTTACTGCAGCCGGTTTTCCTTTTTTAGAATTGCTGGCCATTTTCTGGTCAGTACCAGGGTAAAAAAATTAACTAAATATGTGGGGAATTTTGAAAATTCGCAAATTTTTGTTGGGGAACAAAATATTCTTAATCCAAAAGTTAATAGTCATACTAACAAAATTTAAAAATAAATTAGAACGATGTCATGTTAAATCCAATGAAATACGTATGAGATATCAGTGAAGAACAAAAACAAAAAAAGAAACTTATATCCCATTTGCTATAAATTTTTTGGAATTTTCAACCCCTTTTGATATTACTTTTAACAGACATTGACCATACTCTTAAGCTAGGCCAGAATGCATCCCTCCTCGTCTTGAAAGATTTGCAGCCCAGTAATTCGGAGAAAACAAATAGGCCTAGCTTGGGTATTCTTCAAAAAGAAATACTGGGCTACCTATTTTCCCAAAGAACTGGTGCATGAGCATTTAGCTTTATTTATTTATTTACTTATTTATGTTTATGGGACCATGAGCATGTACCTGGGACGGATTCATGTGAGAGCCTCCCTTCCAGTTAATTATGGGCTTCTCTATTGGGCCTTCATCAGTGGGCTGCATGTTATCAACAAGTGGAAAATGTGTTCCGTACGAAAAATAGTATGTGCTATGTACGGTACCGGGCACTAAAGGATCGAACCATGCAACAACTTCCAAAACATTGTGTTTGTCGTTCTAGCAACACATTTATTCAACCAACAGACGAAATATACTACTGATTGTACATTGAAAACAACAGCAACAGCAACCAGGGCTGGGGGTGCAACAGAAGCAGTAAGCAGGCCAGAAGAGTGAAGACGCGGCTCTCTCTTCCAAACCAAACATCAGCCATCATTACAAAAGGGCTATCAAAAAGAACAAGTGTATGCATCAAACTAAATAAAGATCCTACTACACCAAGTGTACGCATCTAACTAACTGGCTCAGTTAGACGTTACTATTTATTAAGCTGTGGAGATTGGCTGACGGCTTGAACCAGATGGGTGCCTGACGGGGGAAACTCCAGCCAGCAGGTCGAAGTTTGATACTTGCGACCCTCTCTCCTACTTTGGGCTGCAGAGTGTGGCGGCACATATCAGGGTATGGTGCATGCAGAGACGCATGGTATGCTGTGTACACATAGTTTTGCCTGATGAACGAAACCGTGCTGCCATCATGATCCTTGCCGTCGGTTATCTCCTGGTTAATCCGATAATTCAGTCCGACAAACAGAGAGCGTGTACCAAGGCTACTTACTAGCCTCTAGTCAAAAATTCCTGAAGGCCCAGAGAAGCTGGGATCCTGCTCAAAGACCTTGCAGTGACTATGATTGCATTCCGCGAAACAACACGTCCGGTACGTGTGAACGATAATCAATCTTTCGCCGTCATCTGATCGAGCCAGGAACCACCTGTAACTGCCATGCCGCTTTTCTTTGAAAGGTTCTAGGATTAGGAAGGGTAGGGACACCAGGCGGCCTACAACATCATATAAAGTTGGAGTCAAATAAAAAAGGGCTCTTGATTTAGTCAATCTTAAGAACAGCATGTTATGAGCATGAATATTTTTTCAGCAAATGTTGACAGTAATATAAGCAAGCCATCATGATATCATAGGAAAGTAACATACTGCTGTAACAGCCATTTGTAGCAATGACTAGAGTAGGTCAGCAATACGTCCAGCCATACAAGGAGTCGATAGCGTAAATGAAGCCCTTGTGTTCAATGGCATCAGAGAACCATGGAGGATGTATGATCCTGCGATGGACGTGCAGATTTATCCACTTACTGCAGTGACCTGTCAGATAGGCGAGACCGCGGTTGAAGAATGCAATTAGCATGAAGTCTTTATAATTCGCAGATCTTGTGGGCACTTGGCAGATTACAACCTTGAGCAAATCAAACTTGGTATCATGTTGGCTACTGTAAGATTCCGAGTATTCTAGGCCGCGGTGCCAAAGCAGTGCAGTGTTAATCGAAGGAAGGGGGATCAATCGCCGGGTGTAGACCTCCACGAGCATCCAGCTGCCGCGACCGTCGACGAGCACCATCCAAGACGTGTTCATGCCGACCCAGTACATACCGTTAATGTAGTTGAGGCTGACGGGGATCGGATCACAGTCAAGGGGGTTGATGCTCGCCACCCTATGATCGTTATGCTGCGTGACACACCGTTTCTGAAGATCAGGCGGCATCAGCAAGCAAGGAGCTAGCTTAAAAAGCTCCGTCCTGAGGGCTTTGAGTAAACGGTACAGCCCCGACGAGCACGCGGCGAGCGGCATGGTACTGAGATTGTCCACACGCTAAACAATGAGCTTGATTACCTCTGTGGGGAGCGAATTCCGGCTACTCTTTCGGCGGATGCTGCTCGGTTCTGCCATTGTTAGTGCTTGGGTTGCGGACGAGGGGGGAGGCGCCTTAGCGGGGATGGAAGATTGGACGAGATTATGTGCGGACAAAGATGGAGAAGCGAATATGTGCTGCGGGAAGTGGACAGGTGATGATGACTACAACACGCCGCTTGACTTACGAGACACATACCAGCAGCGTAGGGTCATGTCAATGCCAGACAACTTGCTTGAGTGATCACAGTACTGGTACTCCCTACAGTGCTATGCCCTAACTTGCTTGAGTAGAGTAGTAGAGTAGGACTCTGCTCTACTACTAGCACCGGAGGAGTAGTATATTCTAATCTAAAATAGTTACAAACTTCAATGCTCGAGCGTGAAACGACTACGAACCATGTTCAAAGACCGTGTCTACGTGGTGTTTGGACATGGGCGACAACCTCAACGCCAACAGTGCTGCTCCCATTGCACCGTGTGTGTTTCTGTCCTTCCTGTTCGAAATCGTGGTAGAATTCATGATTTATTTTGTGCTTATTCGGATTAAATCTCGTAGTAACTTGCTCATATATTCAACTGGCGCAACGTCCCCTACAACCACTCCCGTTTCATGGACGGCCTGGTTGATGCCTCCAAGGAGCCCTTCTTCCACTGCTATGAGTGTCGATACCGTTTTGTGGCTCGCCGGTGGACATGGTGCATCACCTCACGGATGCGTGCGGCGGTCACTGCTGGCCCTTGGCGGAGAACATCAAGTACGAGACGTGCTACCCGTTCACCATGCCGGAGTCGCTGGAGGATCGATGTGAGAGGGAGGGGGAGGAGATAGCGATGAACGTGAACGTGAGGGGGAGGAGATAGCGATGTTGTGGGAGGTGCAATATTTATAGCGAGAAATGGCGCACCTGCGTAAGATATGGACTGAGTTGCACTGACTTAACTGCAGGTCCAGTTGCGTCACTGACATGTGGGCCAGACCCTTGTTGGGCCCATAAGTCAGTGACCCAATGCACCTGCAGTTAAGTAACAGCTACGTGGGCATATTTGTTGGAGTAAATTACAGGGGAGCAAAGGGGTAGAAATATTGCTGGTCACAACGGATTGGACGAGCGTGGGGGGAGGAGAGTCATGCATGCAGATTTTTTCACACGGGGTGGAGTGGTGGGACCGCCGTAGGGAGAAGGAGAGTTTGGCAGGCATATTGTTTCCACACATGGAGAGGAAAAGATTTGGAGACGAACGGGCTTCCTGCAGGTATGGGGAATGGTGCATAATAAGTCATCTTGCATGCCGGGCTAGGTATAGTCTCAATTCATTAAAAACATACACGCCCCACACATGTTCATATTTCAAGGTGCACTTAATTATTGCATGCGATGATTAAGGCTGGCCATAATGGTGGTATCTTAGCTGGTATCATGCACACGGGAATAGCAAACATGCTGATGTGGCAAAGAATTAAAGAAGAGAGGGGGTTAGAGGAACTAGTGTTCATGCATGCATTGGTAAACACATTTTTTTGTGAAGAATCACAGCACTAGTTGAGTACTTTTGCATACTTCAAAAACTATTCCACCGCCTCTACTATCTTGCTAAGAGTAGGTGAAATTTTTTAATCGAGCCCTTTAAACTAGAAGGGAGGTAGTGGTACTCTAATAGCTAACCTTGTTGTGATGACAAGATAGGACATGGCATGCACCTGGATGGGGGAACTAGTCTGCATTGTGCATTTAAGTTTTGTCTGAAGTCAATGTACCTCTACTTTCACCAGACTTATAGAAAAATGTGTCAACATTCACAATTGTCAAAGATTAGCCGTTCGGCCAATAAGGTGGCACACTTAATCGCTAAGTATAGCTTTGACAATAGATTAGATGGTATTCTTGTAAATAATGTACCGCCCTGTGTGGTGAATATTGTATCGAATGAGTGTACTGGTGTGCCTGCTTAATTAATATAAGGTGGTGTTCAAAAAAAAGTATAAATTTGGTCAAACACTTTGCAAACGGTTGACAGGAGTAAAAAGGACCAGAGGGAGTATCATGCATGCGAAGTAGGCAAAAAAATTGCTCATTTATAGCCGGTCGAAGTCTCAAAGGGCGCGACCGCGCGAGGGAGGCGAAGGTCGTGGGAGGCGCGATGTTTGACAGAATTAAGTGAAGTTACATCCATGCGCCGGCATGGCATGCGAACAGGCAGAAGCTATACCGTCAGGCCTATGATATGGGTCTAGTAGACATGACATCTAGTGGGCCCCGCATAGTTCTCGAGAACTCTTTGGGGGCTTGCAGCCGTTTATCCACCGGGCAAGCCAGCAACCCCATGCCGTTCGCACGCCCTACTCGTCCCCGTCTTCTACCTTACAACAATTCGCTCCCAGTCATCCCGTCCTTTCACATTAGTTCGCTCCCAGTTTTTTTGCGGGGTACAATAGTTCAACTTCTCCTAACCCTCCTCCAAAATCCATGGCCTCCCAAATCTCCATGGTCGCCGCTGAGTACCAGGTTAGATCCATCACCGGCGATCAGTTCATCGTCATCTACACACGTGGAACCGAGACGGTGAAAGCATGGCTTGCTCGCTTCCTATGCATGCTCAACAGTTCAACAGATGAGTGGGTCGCTGGGCTAGATGTTGAGTACACCATAGTCCTGGGATGAGAGAAGGATCTAAAGGACGAAGAGAGGAAGAAGCCCGTCGTGATCCAGGTTTGCGTACATAACGTTTCCTTGGTCTACCACATATGCCATGCCGACGTTGAGTGCCAGGATTTTAAGAACTTCCTCAAGGACAAAAGAGCGAAATTCGTTACTGTAGGCTTTAAGAACGACAGGGATGTCCTGCGTCGGATAGGTCTCGTTGTAGGCCAGCCCTTCGATCTCCAGAAGGCAAGCCTGGTGTCCTCCTCTCAACCTTCAATATTGACCCTGGCAGTAGCCATGATTGATCCTTCGTACGCTAAACTGAAGAAACCTCATCACGAGTTTCATCATGCATGGGAGTCGAAGACATTAGATGAAGATCACATCCTGTACGCAGCAATGGATGCCTACCTTTGTTTAAATATCTATAAGGGTTGGATGAAGAAGCAGAGCCCAGTGTCCGGTTCAAGCAAAGAAGTGTCGGCGAACAGGTAGAGGAAGATGGACGAGGACAAAGTCGAGGACGTGGACTCGGACTCCGAGTAGGTGGCAGTGCCGTCGCTCATGCTGGTTCTACTGCAGTGTCAAGCGGACTAGTTGCTTAGATTATTTTCAAGGGTGTGTTGTGCTGAGGCCCCAGCAGAACTATGTTTATGTTCTTTCTCATTATTTGAACTCTTTAGTACGTACAGTAGTACTACTACTATGTCTTACTACTGTTCTTCTTGCAGTTGGTACTAATGCTCGTATCTTTGTGTTCCTACTGTACTTAATACGTTCGTACTAGTAGTATAATTTGGGTCAGTCGATTGGTGAAAGAAGTTCAACGGAGCGAAGGAAGAAGACGGCAGAAGAGGTGGAAGAAGCCCTTCTAGCCATCCATGTTGCATCAAATGGCTCACATGAGTCGACTGACCCAAATTGCTCCTTTAGATTGCGGGATCCACGTGGCATTCAAGGTCTCGAAGGTAGATTCCGCGTCTGCACCCGGTATGCGGGCTCGACGCGCATGCGACCGGCTTTCGCCGCGACAGCCACCATGCGCACCTCCTCCGCTTGGGCGAAGACGACAACGACATGGTAGTTCCTCCTTGCTGGCGTGCTGGAGCATGCGCTCATCCTCCTCTTCGTACGCTGCGTTCATAGACGCGACTCCACTAGCTGCTCGCGTGCTTAGCAGCGCGGCGGCATCGTGAGGAGGGACTGCAGACGACGTGAGCGGGCGAGCCTTCGGCTTCATGGCACAGGGATGGCGGCGACACAGCGGTGATGGGCGAGAAATTGTTGGCCGGAGCAGGCGGGCGCCGGCATGCGCAACGATGGCGGCGGCATATTGGTGAGTGCGCGTGTGGGAGCTTACTTTAGTTATACATATATAAGGTTGGTCAAACTTAAAAGAAAACCGTACTAGTACACGTAAACATTAGACTTAGGCAGCGCTTTTATTAGTTAGTACCACAGCCACGATACGGAATCCTGTGCAAGCGCGTGAACCGCGGCCACGCGGTCAATCGAACGGTGCGTCACCCTGTCGCGCTCGAAGGACATCCACCGAACCTTTTTGTGTGTGTGAAAACAATCCTCGAATATTACTCCACTTTTTTTGCTGTGAAAGTTCTTGACGCTGCAATATTTCCATATATTTGAATTTAGCTCCAGTTCGTGTTTATTTAGATTTGGACATTTTAGGTGCGCCCTAGTTTTTTTTAATACTGATTTTGTGTGTGTGACTGAGAGAGAACGTGTGTATGTGTCCATATGTGTGTTGTGGCGGAAGGGCAATGTGGAGATGGTGTGCGTGTGATACAGACATAGAGAGGTGTGAATGTGCAAATGATCATGCATGAGTGAGACATAGACAGATGCCGATATGTTGTGTATACATGAGAGAATGGTCTTCTAGTTTAGGGCCTGTTTGGTTCCAATAAGTCACCTGACTTATAAGTCCGGTGACTTAAAATCAGTGACTTATAAGTCACGCCTATTTGGTTGTCATCTGACTTATAAGTCACCTGACCACACCTTCCCACCTTGTTTTTTAATGTAAAGGTGATGGGACCCACGTAAAAAGGGGTGACTTATAAGTTTTAAGTTGGGGTGGAGCAACTTATGACTTATAAGTTGGGGTGACTTATAAGTTGGGTCCGTTTGGCAAAATAAGTCACTTTTAACACTTTTCAACTTATAAGTTGGTGACTTTTTGGAACCAAACAGGGCCTTACTTGTGTGTGTGTGAGAGAGAGAGAGAGAGGGAGAGAGAGAGAGACACAGAGCGGAGCATCCGTAACACAACAACCATCTCTCTCAATTCGTCCGTCCCTCGCACGGTCGCATGCAATACATGCATCAACGCGCATATTTTGACACCCTCACCCGGCCCCTGCCCACCTCAAGGCCCACACAATCTCTTCGTGAACACCCATTTCTCTCCTTAGGTTTGTTTTCTCTCAATATCTGACACACACACACAGAGAGAG
This sequence comes from Triticum dicoccoides, assembly GCF_002162155.2. NCBI lineage: Eukaryota > Viridiplantae > Streptophyta > Magnoliopsida > Poales > Poaceae > Triticum > Triticum dicoccoides. The sequence continues at coordinate 145,893,386 of NC_041386.1, forward strand.
AGAGAGACACACACACAGCACAACACACACACACACACACTCCCCCGAGCACACAATTCATCCCCATCCAAGGTTATATGACGACCACTCTCGCTTGTGCTTCTTTGCACCCCAACATGCACAACACCTCAATCTTCAAAGAGGGCATCGAGCAGATCGAAGACAGCGACCACACCGTGCTAGAGAAAGCGGGGTCATTTGGAAGCAGGGTGATGTGACGATGGCTGACTGACTCCTCCCCCCACCCTCTCTCTCTCTCTTGCACAAAATTACCAATCCCTCTCTCCCCCGCACAAAATTGTCAATCCCTCAACCCTCGAGATCCTTCCCCTCTCGTACATGTTTTTCCAGCTCTCTCATCAAACATGTTGTCTCTTCTCCTTCCACGTATACAGAATCCAGATGCACACGCATCTCACGTATATTAAATGTATCCATCTTTCTCACAGACCTAACTTCTTCCTCTCTCTTTCTCTCTCTCTCTCTCTCTCTCTCTCTCTCTCTCTCTCTCTTTCTCTATCTCATTAGGTTTGTCTCCTACTCTCTCGTCCACATACATACAATCTTTCCCACCCTATCTGCTCCATCTTCAAAAACTCTCTCTGCACGTTTCATTCACACATTGGGATATGTCAAAATGTTGCTTCTATAATGGCTGATGTAGAGTTATGGTTGTTTTTGTTGCATCCTACAAAGTAATAACTATGAAATGCATTTAGATTCTCATTTGACTAGGATTATGTGAGTTTGAGCATGTTGTGAAGTACTATAGACCTTGTATACATCTTGGGATTCGACAATGATTGTAACTATTGAATTGTATAGACCATTACATTCGAAGTCAATAGCCTAATATATTTATTTCACAATTTCAACAAATGATTAGTTCACTACAAACTAAGAAAACAAATGTGTATTCCCTCCGTTTTTATTTAAGTCCGCATATTAGCATTGGTCAAAGTCAAGTTTTGTAAACTCTCAAAAAGCTTATAACAAAAAATATTAACATATACAATAACAAATAAATACCATTAGATTCATTATTGAATGTACTTTCACATCATACATATTTGTTATGGTAAATGTTTATATTTTTCTATAAACTTGGTCAAACTTTAGGAAGTTTGACTTCGGTCAAACCTAATATGCAGAGTTTACTACTACTACTCGCTAGTTGCTTAGCCGAATCACTCAACACGCCACACGGGGAGTCCAATGTCACAAAATTTTGAGGTCGGCGGAAAAATCTCCCGTGGCCCTGATTCGAGCAGTGGGAAGTTACCATCATAGCCTTCGGAACAGGCCTACGGATGACGCTTGGTAGGAGGTTGTTTTTGTAACTTCAGGTTCACCCTACCCAGCCAACCCCACCCCGGCACCCAGAGTAGTACACCTGAATACTCCCCATTTTCTATCCCCACCGCAAAATAGATTTCGCCACGGCACCGCAGCCTTTGTGCTCCTCCCCTTTACATCGGCACACTCGTCCACCGCAGCGCATCTGCCTCATCGACGACCTCGTATGCCGCACTGGAGTCGGTCCACCGTCGTCGTCATACACGGAGCCTCTTCCCCGGCATCGTCTTCCATGGTCTCGGATCTGCTTCCCGGAAGCAGACACCAAGCGCAGAAGTACCACCGTCGTGGACAATGAACTGACTCCCGTTGCCGACCATGACTCACAGAGGCCGCCGCGACCATCGTTCTCCTCCTCGATTGGTAATGTGTGTATTGAATCACTTAGTAGTACATGTGTAGTTCCAATTTTGTTCATACCTACCCTTCAAATTTCCTAGGTGCTATTGTTCCCGTAAAAGTAATTGGTTATAGCCTCCATTGTCCAACAGAATATCAGCTTGTAATTGTGCGTCGCTCCTGTATAGCGTTGTGCTTGGGTAGGTTTTTCATCTGCAACCAATAGTGTGGCAAATGATGGAAAGGTTTTTAGAACTAGCAAGATGCCCATGCGTTGCACGCATCAAGATGCATTTGTATGAGTAGTTTATCTTGTGGGAGAAAAGGATGAATGAGGAAAGGCCTTATTTGCAAATCTGGAGAGGGGTATGGGTATCTTTTTGCAAAATTCCCATTTGTTTCCTTCCTATCTGTCAGATATAAATCGGACGACCTATATTGCAAGAAAAAAAGTATAGAGAAAAAAAGTAGACAGTAAAGGAAGTACAGATAAATATTAAATATAAAATATAAAATAAATATAACAGTAGAGAAGAGAGTAGAGATAGCATGTTGAGATTTTTAAAGCGACGCGCGTTGCGATTCTGTTGGAGATGCTTTAACATGGCAGACGAGTGCTTTAATGTTGCCCACAAGATGCGCGAGTATTACTAGTAGTATATTTTTCTTGCCATGTTGAGATTTTAAAACCACGAGTGCGAACATGCAGAGGAGCAATGAAGACCAAACACGGGATATTCGGGACATCTTCAAGGAGTGTGGCAAGTTAAAGAGGAGCTGCACCGAACCTGTAAAACGAGCTTTGGTAAGTAACACCCTTTCAATTACTTTCGTGTAGCCTTGTGTTCTTTGATGTGTATATGTTGTAGTTTCTATTTCTCTTAAGCGTGGTGTTCTTCGATGTGTAATAAGAAGAGTCTTAATCGTCCTAATGCTTTTGTTTTTAGCTTGATGTAGGAAGTGGGTGTTCTCACCTTGTAGTCTGTTTTTATTTTTTTCCTTTTGAATTCACTTCTCCGAGTTCTGTTTATCTGGCTTCTACTAAATGGATCTAGATTGCTCTGAGTATTGATCTAAAAAAGAAGTAACTTCATGTCAGGATGCAGTTCCTGCGAGGAGGGAAGTATGGTCAACCTCGAGATCATGTTTCCAAAATGAGGCTGGATTACACACAAGGTGTCAGTTCCCTAATGATGCTGGATTAGACACAAGGTGCAAATTCCGAGATGTTGCTGGATTACACACAAGCCAGGTGGAGTCGTCGGCTATTCGTGTCCTTGTGGCATTAGTAAAGGCTGAAATAAAGCGTGCAGCAGCCCTTGAGAATGTAGCTGAGTTCCTAAAGAAGCGAAAAGAGCAATCAGATGCTCTCTTCACCCAAGCCAAAGAAGAGATGGAAGAAGCCAGAAATAAGCTAGCAGAGGCAGAGCAGGCTAGGCGTCTCCATCTATCTAAAACTGTTGTCAATACAAAATTTCCTTCATAATAGCTAGGTTCAAATGTTTATCCAGTCAGCATGCCTGTTGTGATGTCCGTGCATCTACTGATGTGGCACAAAACGTTTTTTTGGGTCATGTAATAACAGTAATTACTTTCCAAACAATAACAGACGAAGCATTGGACATGGTATAGTTCACGCGCAAGCCCGACATTCCAAGTTCAACTTCCACATCAAACTCATGTTCACAGATATCTGCACATTCATACATAATGTCCACAACCATGATTCACTTCAAAGCCAAAAAAATGTGAGGAGAGTTATAAATAAATAAAATCCTCTACTAGTTCCTACTACCAGTGCGAGCACAACAAGTCAAGACCATGCGTAAATTAATTATATTTTAGTCATTTTTTGTGTTCTAAAATGCCTGCCGGCTTGCGAAAGGACGTGTTGCCGGCACACGCGCGGATTCAATGAAGGTAGGCGGGGCAGTCTTAAGCCGGTTGCACACGGCGAGGAGGCGTGCTCAGCCGGGCATGCAGCGAGTGCGGCCCTCTTAGTCGGCGCCCCGGTTCAATGCCTGCGCTATGAGAGGTCGCGTCCGTGTCAGAGCAATCACTCCCTCCAGTCCTTTTTTGTTTGGGTATAACAAAATCTCGTTTTCCATTCACATTTTACAAGTAAAATTCGTGGACAAACTTTGATCCGAAGTACGATGGGGACTAGTAAACCAGAATGGAGGTAGTAGTTTTTTTAATCAAAGAAGGGTTTCCCCTTCCGATTTTCATTACTGAAAACCAGCATCTAAATCTAAACAATAGTATTTTCCCTAGAACTACCAGGTTCAACATCTCGCAACATAAACCCATACAACCTCCATCGCAAAAAAAAACCATACAACCATACGCCAAGGAGGTACGTAGTACTATGAATTCCATTTTCGCTCCATACCAATCGTTCTAAAAACTACTTACTACTTATAATGCGCCATTGAAAATCAGAACTCTTAACCCCACTAAAAACGATAGTTTAAACGTGGCTACTCGATCTCTGGCAACTGGCGAGCCTCCGCGCTCCAAGTCGTTCACCTGTGGTCCCGACCATCAACTCCTATGAATCAAATTATCATGGGAGCTGACTATTCCTACAAAGGTGCTCCACCACGTACCCGGTACCCGTGAATGCAGCAATCGTGCACCTAGGGTTTTAGGGTTTATTTGTTAACGTCGCCTTTACATAACACTCATGTGTGCGAGACAGCGAGAGGCCGACTGCGTGCGTGCGCCTCTTCTCTTCGTATATGTACTCCACCGTTTGTCTGGTGTCCAAAAAATTATAATAACTACTAGCAATGTGCCAATGCGTCGCCACACGATCAAAGTAGATTAATACATATTCACCGATTTGATAGAAAAAAGTCAAGTTTTGAAATATGTATATCACTAAAAATATGTTATGTTTCACTCAAAATATATTCCTTTGGCGGTTTTGATGAGATAAGGGAGGAATGTTGTTGGTTTCAAGATTCGAGAAGTGGTATATGTCTAATTTCTACTCTTACTAGCAAGATGCCCGTGCGTTGCACGGAACATCAAGATCTTGTGGGAGAAAAGGATGAACGAGGGAAGGCCTTATCTGCAAATGTGGTGAAGAGTGCGGGTAAATTGCCATATTTTCCTTCCTATCCGTCAGATATAAATCGGACGACCTACATTGCAGGATGGCAGGCCCACCATCATCACCAACTCTATTTTTTATCCCTACTCTTATAAAAAGCATTGTCGGTGATGATCGTGTGCCTGCCATCCTGCAATATAGGTCGTCTGATCTATATCTGACGGATAGGAAGGAAACTATGGCAATTTTGCAAAAAGATACCCACACCCCTCTCCACATTTGCAAATAAGGCCTTCCCTCGTTCATCCTTTTCCCCCACAAGATAAACTACTCATACAAATGCATCTTGATGTTTCATGGGCATCTTGCTAGTTGTTCCAAAAAGCCCATGTGTGTGTGAGAGAGAGGGAGAGTGGATGAGGACGGAGTGCATGTGTGACAAAGACACAAGGAGTGTGTGTGCGATAGGTATCAGCTTAAAATGAGGTGATAGTGTGTGTGCATGATCGAGAGGGCGTGTCCCAAGAAGGGAAGAAAAATCTACATAGATACAAGGAGCGGGAGAGAGACATGTATGCGATGGTGGAAGCATGAGTGTGCGGGTGTATAAACCTATCTAGAGGCTAGCTAGTCGATAAATGTTTGTGAGAGAAATACGATTCGGGGTGCGAAAGCGAGAGTTTTGTGTGTGTGTGAGAGAGAGAGAGAGACGGTAGTCGGGAAGGGGAGTGGAAGCAGGAGTTGTGTGTGTGTGTGTCTGTGTGAGAGAGAGAGGAGATGGTAGTCGGGGTTGTCTGATCGGTAAACAAATGAATAATGTCAATCTGGGATGGAGACGAAAAGGAGACCGCAACAAATGTTGTGTCTACAGGAGAGAGAGAGAGAGTAATTTTAGTGGTATGACTCATATGTAGAGACATATAGGGTGTGTGAGAGAATCCCATAGAGAGAAAGACAAAGTGAAAGACGAGTGGAGACTGTGTGTGTGACGGTGAAAAAGAAAGCTTAGGTACCGAGTGATACCAGAGAATAGTAGAGATGTGAGAGATAATGAAAACCGTGTAATGTATAATGATAGGGAGAGTGTGACACTTCTCAAGGGAGACGTCGAGAGACCATGTTTGCGAGGATAGGAGAAACATGAAGTGAGCGTGCAGGTGAGCTGGAGAAAAGAGAGTGATAGCTACCTGAAGGAGCATGCATGCGAGAGAGATGGGCGTGAAAGGAGTGAAAAAAAAGGATTCAAATATATGAATTCGAGATGATGATACATGTAATCCATACTTGAACCAAAATTGATCTATCAAACATGCATACTCATACGAATTCACGCACATCTATGTTATTTAATATGTAGATATTACTGATCCATACATTTTAGTAGAGCATAATTTGGTTAATTTTTCGAATTTAACCTTAAGATTTCGAGATCGTTGTATTTGTAGATCATATTATACATATAAAGGAGCAGAATTCTTTGTTGTGATTTCGAAAGTATATATAAAAAATGATGTATATAGAATGTAATTCCAATTGAAAATGGATCCCGCCCGAAAAAAATAGAATACAAACGGGATTCCAATTGAGTTGGCACGGTAAACGTGCACTCTGCAAAATTTGAACGAAGCGGGGAAAGTCGCAGTAATCGCCCGAAACCAAAATCTGCGAGATGGAAATCACTACTGCCTATCCCTGCCACGCAAAGCCTATCTGCTGGATTTCTATAGGTTTTGATAGGGTTAGGTTTGTAATTTCACCCAAACATGACGTAACTGCCTCTCACCCGGATTCATACACGGTGGGCGCCAAAACACAGTGTGTCCTCGGCCAAAATCGACTCCCACCCTGATTCATATTCATACACGGAGGGCGCCAAAAACAAACTCTCGTCGGCAAATATTCGGTGTATGCGAAATTACCGTCCTATCCCCAACCGACTAATGTTGATGTGATGTAGTAGAAATTTGAAACGGGGGCTAAGTTTGTAAATTTCCTCGCATTTGAGACAAGCGTGCCCTGAATACATGGTTCCCCCCTTCCTCTCTACCTCCTTTTCCCATTCATACTCCATGGGCGCCAAAACACCCTCTCCACCCCATCCTCCTCCGTCTGCCGCCGTCCGCCACCCTATCCACCGCCGTCCTCCTCCACCATGCCGGAGCTGATACCCCGACGCCGCCGTCCATTACAAGAGATTGACCTCTCTCATCCACGGCTTCGGACTGGGATCCTTGCATCCCGTCCTCACGCTTCATCCCCGCTGTCGTCCACCTTGCAGGCGTCGCTCCTATGACCGTCTCGTCCACCGCACCCCGCCGCCACCGTCTACCCTCCTAGATCTGCTTCCACGCCGCCGGCAGCCATCGCTACCGCAGCACCGTCAAATTCTCAACAGATGCGTACACGGCGCCGCACCAGAGGCGGTACTCTTTCGTATCTGCTCAACTTATTTACCGCGGCAAGAAAATAGATCGCCACTGCTTTACTCTGATTTCTTGTCTTGGTTGCGAAGTTGCCTTTGTCCGGTTTGCACCTTCAGATCCGCCATGGCACGCTCAACACTATACTCCCAATGCTTATGGTTTTCCCCTTTATATTCCACACTAGTTAAATCACAGTAGACTAAATTTCAAAATTGGGTCAGTCAATTTTTCAGAGCTCGCCGGAGTTCGCCGGTGCGATCGAAGGGGCTCGGGTGGTTGTGGGGCCTCGCCGAACGAAGAAAACTCGACGCGGGCGGGGGTGGGGGTGGCGGAGGAACACATGCGGTGGGGGCCGGTGGTCCGGCCGGCGGCCCGTGCGGTGTCCTGTATGGGGAGAATCAAAGACGAGGAAGAAGAAGGGTTAGGAGACGTAGGATCTTCATCCAACCGCCTGAAATGGTCGAGAGACAGCTGGGAGTTGCATTCTTAATGCGCTCTGGTTCATCATGTGTGGGCACTGCGCAACCAACATTTTATTATCCAAAATCCGCTTGCTCTTCTTTACCATGTTCCTCTTCCGTTCTTCTTTAATATGTACTTTCTCCATTCCTAAATACAAGTCTTTGTATAGATTCTACCATGGACTACATATGGAGCAAAATGAGTGAATCTACACTCTAAAATGTATCTGGATACATCTGTATGTGATCCATAGTGGAAATCTCTACCAAGACTTATATTTTGGAACGGAGGGAGTATGATAGTGGTACAGTATGTTCCTTCTACTGAAGATGAGCAGGGACATTTGCAGTGTAGAGGTCTATACGGTCGGTTGTGATGGACACTTTGAGCCTCTTTGATTCGTAGGATCTTGTAAACATAGGAATAGGATTTGTAGTGGCCTGCCCACTTGAATCCTATAAGAATAGCAAGGAAATGTGGGGAGCTGTGTCACCTTTGAGAGTTACACTGATATTAACAGCACCGCACCTTCGCTTGAAGAGAGATGGTATCCGAAGCCTTTCTAGTCATACCGGCAATACTAGCACATATATTCCAGCAAGTTCCACTTTGCTGGTTTTACTCTGATGCTTAAGGTTTTCCCGTTATATCTACACTTTGATCTGTGTAGCTGCTTTGTGTCGCACTAGCAGCAGTCCACTCTTGAAGCTAAACACTGCAATGACTTGCAAAATTGGCACCAAGGCATTGAGTGCCATTCTGGATGTAATGAAACTCATACGCTCCCCACCTGTTGATTCTTGTTCGGAATATGATCCTAATGACTATTCTAACCTCGAGGAGTCAAAGGCAGATGGCATGTCCTGTTCACCCATCAAGGTGCCTGTTCTAATTTGGCAATGTTGTATTGATTGCGGGTATCTTGCATATGTTGTCTTGCATTTCTTCTACTTATATGTCGAGATGCCATGCCCATCCATTATCAATACATATTCCATCTGTCATCTTACCATGTTTTTCCACTCAAATGTTGTTCTTGTGCATCAGACATAAAAAATGAAGAGGGTGCTTGCCGAACCTGAAGGAGCACCAGCAAAGTCCTTGAAAAACGTGGTGGTGCCGGAGAAATCAGACAGCACCCCACTTATATTGGATGTACAACCAGTGACACACAATGTAGGACCGACTCCAGTAGACTGTACCCATACTTCACTGGCCACACCACTAGCCCCACCACATAGGACCTGCACTCCAGAAAAAGGTATACCGATTTCATTTGCCATAGCACCAGCTGTACCGCAGAAAAATCCCACTCCAGCAAAAAGTACAGCAATTCCACCGACCGAAGACCTATCCCAACTGCAGATACGGCCAATTCCTGAAGATTGGAACCCCATTCCATTTATTCCCAGTTTAAAAGACAATGCTTTCAATGTTTTTAGGGACTACGTGCATATATTCCCATCATGGGAAGATTATTGTGAAGACAAACACCATTTTCACATCTTCCTGTCCAACTTACGTGTAAGTGCTATTATTCATGGTTATTGTTTTCCTGTTTTCTGCCGATTGAACACATCAATGATTTACATTACATTGTTGTAACTAGGCGAGGGTCAATCTGGATAGTCATGACGCGCAAAGCTTGCTTGTGCTTTTTAAGGAAGCATTGCAGCAGTATCGGTGTTACCTGAGGAAATCACACTTTGATGCAAGTCTATAAACGAATTTCCGGTGAAGTCTCCTATGCTAAATTTAGAAGACATTGAATGGAAAAACCTTGTTATGCATTGGTCTCGTTCCCAGGATGAGGTACTGTCTATGAAATCACATGACATTTGAACTTCTACTTTTCCGCATGTGCCTTACGGATCTTTCTTGTAGGAAATCTGCTCGAAGAAGAATTCCGGTTTGACAAAAACGACAGGCTATCGCAAATATGCTGCCCGCTGCTTTGCTCTTGTTAGTACCCGTTGTCCTGTATCACTGTACTTGCATACATACCTGGTTCATTATGTGACAGCAGTATGCATGATAGCTTGCTTATCAATTGTTCGCTCCAAATTATCTGATCTGTATGAATGGTTACATTAGTGTAGAATATATCCAATGCCAATGTTTTCTTAGCTCTGCATTGTTCTTGTAAGTACATGCTATCCTTTATCAGTGTACTTATAATGACATGTAGTTGTTCATGTACCATCACTCTGCAGCTTATTTTCCTTTGCCCTCCATTTTCTACACATCAGATCTATATTTACTCTTACCATAAGGTCGGTATTGAAGAAGTTTAGTTGTGCATTGCTCTTGGCTGTACCTTTTGCCTGTATTGCTACACTTACATTTATAGCTACTTGGTTATGTAGCATCACTCTTCATCTTACCTTAAATATTCTCCATTTTTTCGTATATTATCACATCTATATTTACTCTTAACAAAATGTAGAATAAAGGCAATGCTTTTGAAGAAGATTCTGTGGTAAACTTCTTGAATTGCCCCCCCCCCATCAGCATGGACAAGGCCTTTATAGAGCCTGTCTTCACCAATAATGTAAGTTTGTCCATCTCAAGCCTTCAAACTTTGTTGTATATATTTGGTTAGGCATGACTGCAACAGCTGTTTATTTTTCGTTTTTGCATCAAATTGCTTGTTTAAAGTTTATTATGTAGTTCATAAACAAAAGTTTGTCCTTTCTCAATTTAAGTTTTCAGTTGTACAACCAAGTTCCTTCTTCGTACCATGTAAATTAAACTATACAGAGCAAGCGATCTTCTTTTGCACTGCATGCATGCTTCTGTTTTTCATCCGTAATCCAGTGGTGTGGTGAACCTACCCACTACAACACAATGTCATATTCTACAATGTCTTAACTATGAACAATGTCATATCATTCTACTATTATTTAAACCGTCTCTTTATTTGCCAATCTGAAATGGTATAAATTGACAACACACTAACCATTGATAGTTATGAGTTCTTGATCTGTAATCCAGTGGTGTCGTGAAGCTGCCAACTCCTTCACAATGTCATTTCATGCCATGTCTTGACCTGAACAATACCATATTGTGTTAATGCAATTTTAAACTGTGTCACTTTATTCGTCAGTAAGAAATGTGATGAATTGTCAGCACTGATACTTTTATGTGCAAAACCTGTCATCTGTCTGCTTGTTTATCTTTCAGAATGAGGAAGATATAAGTGTTGAACAAGCGCGGTCTCATCATCTTGCTCAGCTGCTTGCGCTGCAGCTCTCCAGCAGGGCTAACCTTTCTTGAACTCTATTGAAGTGTTGTCGGTTTTGTATATTATTTTGTCGGCGTGTTTATTTGCACTAGTGGCGATCTTTGATGCCCCGTGTATGTAATCTGATGTCTGCTTGTGCTTTATTATCATAGTGGCGAACTTTGATGCCCAGTGGATGTAATATGCCGTAATTTCTTTATTGTATAGTCTAGGTTTTTTCTTATTCATGATGCTGCAATTATTTTACTGTATATATATATCCTGTCTTTGCAGTAAACCGGCCAAACCGTAAAATTACGGTACATAATCGTGCTGTCATGCAATCACAATGTAGGTTGGGCCTGAAACATGCCGAATAGCTCACGGGCCGGCAGTAGCCCGAAATGAACCCTGGCCCATGATTGTGCGAATCAAATCACGGGATTTTAACAGGCCAAAATTGTCTATGTCCTTGTTTGGCCCAATCAGACATCAGCTGCGAGCAGGCCGGATGCAAACCGGGCCGTAGTTAGGCCCAACTATATGACGGGCTTTTAACAGGCCGAAATTAATATAGGGCCAAAATGTTAAACGGGCCCTTAACAGGCCAAACTAATATCAGGGCGAATTACTAAGTGGGCCTTTAGCAAGTGGGCCCAAAAGCATAGTGTCTAGTTGACGGGCTGAATCTGATATGGGCCATAATTGAGCCCAAAGCCTCTTAAAGGGCCGGACCTGATCTGGGCCGTAATTTGGCCCAAAACGTGGTAGGCTTTTAACGAGCCGGATCTCATATGGGCCACTATTATGCCCGGAGCGTGGTAGGCCATTAATGGACCGGATCAAATATGGGTCGGCAGTTGGCCCAAAACATGGCAGCCAGTTAATGGGCCGGCCTACTAGGGTCCTCAAAATCTTGTGGGCCTACAGCTGGGCTGGCCCATTAATGTCGGCAAAATCTCATGGGCCTTTAGCTGGGCCGGCCCATTATGATCCGCAAGAATCTTGTGGGCCTTTACCTGGGCCGGCCCATTATGGCACACAAAAATCTTGTGGCCCTTTACCTGGGCCGGCCCATTATGGCCCGCAAAATCTTGTGGGCCTTTAGCTGGGCCAGCCCATTATGGTCCGCAAAATCTCATGGGCCTTTAGTTGGGCCGGCCCATTATGGTCCGCAAAATCTTGTGGGCCTTCAGTTGGGCCGGCCCATTTAAACTTCATGGGCCGGTCCATGTGTCAACATATCATAGGTGCGTCTCGCCCATTGGATGAGTGACACCTGTGCCAATGCGGACCTGATACGTGTCTCCTCCAGCCAATGATGATTTTACACGTGGAAAATCCCCATTGGCCGGGGCTGTTAACGGGTTATCAGATCCAAAACCCGACCCGATAGCTTAATGGCGTTCTGTTACGGTGGATGCCACGTGTCGGTCACCCTTGACAAAAGCACTTCTATGACGCGTGATTTATCGTCATGGAAGTGGACACTTCCGTGATGATAATTTTGGTAATGTCATGGAACACTTCTACGATAGCACATGTATGACTATCTTGATTGTGTCATAAATTTGTCATGGATGTACATGCATGACAAAAAACGCGACCTACTGTGACAAACACGTACCATCACGGAAGTGTATTTTTTTGTAGTGGAACGTACGACACCTCCGAGTTCTGCACATGTTCAGCTCGATGACGTCCCTCGCCTTCTTGATCCAACAAGGTGTCGAGCTAGTAGATGAGTTCTATCAGTACAACAGCGTGGTGATGGTGATGGCGAAGTGATCCATGCAGGGCTTCGTCTAAGCACCGCGAGAATATGACCGGGGGTGTAAACTGTGGAGGAGGGTGCCGCACATGGATAACAATTGATGTTGTGTGTTCTAGGCGCCCCCCTCCTCATATATATAGGTGGGAGGGAGAGGAGAGGCCAACGGGTGCCCCAAGTGGGGCTGAATCCCAGTTGGGCTCCTGCCCTGTTTCGGCCCCCCCTTCCTTGTATAGGCGCAAGGGGAAGGAAGGGGGTGCCCCCCTTTCCTTTCTCCCTTGAGGAGGGGAAGGAAGGAGGGACTTTCCCTCCCCCTTTTCCTTTCCCTAGGGCTGGCCGGCCTGGTGGAGGGACGCAGCAGCCCCTTGTGGGCTAGTCTGTCCCTCCCTTGGCCCATTAAGCCCGTATCTTTGCCGGGGGTGCCCGGAACCCCTTCCGGTGACCCTATATGTACCTGATACCCTCCGGAACACTTCTGGTGTCCGAATACCATCGTCCTATATATCAATCTTTACCTCTCGACCATTTTGAGACTCCTTCTCATGTTCGTGATCTCATCCAGGACTCCGAACAACATTCAGTCACCAAATCACATAACTCATATAATACTATATCGTCATCGAACGTTAAGCGTGCGAACCCTACGGGTTCGAGAACTATGTAGACATGACTGAGACACCTCTCCGTTCAATAACCAATAGCGGAACCTGGTTGCTCATATTGGCTCCTACATATTCTACGAAGATCTTTATCGGTCGAACCATAATGACAACATACACAATTCCCTTTGTCCATCGGTATGTTAGTTGCCCGAGATTTGATCGTCGGTATCTTCATACCAAGTTCAATCTCGTTACCGGCAAGTCTCTTTACTCGTTTCGTAATACATCATCCTACAACAAACTCATTAGTCACTTTGATTGCAAGGCTTCTTATGATGTGTATTACCGAGACGGCCCAGAGATACCTCTTCGATACTCGGAGTGACAAATCGTAATCTCGATCTATGCCAACCCAACAAACACCTTTAGAGATACCTGTAGAGCATCTTTATAATCACCCATTTATATTGTGATGTTTGATAGCACATAACGTATTCCTCCGGTGTACGGGATTTGCATAATCTCATAATCGAAGGAATATGTATTTAACATGAAGAAAGCAATAGCAATAAAACTGAACGATTATTATGCTAAGCTAACGGATGGGTCTTGTCCATCACATCATTCCCCCAATGATGTGATCCCGTATCAAATGACAACTCATGCCCATGGTTAGGAAACCTTAACCATCTTTGATCAACAAGCTAGTCAAGTAGAGGTTCACTAGGGACATAGTGTTTGTCTATGTATTCACACATGTATTTGGGTTTCTGATCAATACAATTCTAGCATGAATAATAAACATTTATCATGAATAAGGAGATACAAAATAACAACTTTATCATTGCCTCTAGGGCATATTTCCTTCACCCGAATCCAAATCCGCGTCACAATGAGGTCCGTCTCGCGCCGGGTTCACCACCGGGGAGGAGGACAACCTCTGAGAGCGACGAGCTCCATCCCTCGCTGGGGCAGCGGGAAGTGGTAGCGGCCCCTGAGCATATCAATGGTTAGGGGTGGGGGCTACTTCAAGGCGGGTCTTAGGGGCAGGAAGGTGGCCTAATTGAGGTGTTGACCATGCTGACAGTGGTGGTGTGAGGCCGCAACAGCAGCAGGTGGTGGTGGTGTCTGGTCGCGGCGGCGGGAAGAGATGTTGGCCACGGAGGCGCGCAGGTGGAGGTGGTGGCGATGGGCGTGGGCCGAGGTGGCGGCGGAAGAGGGTGCACGACGGACAAAAGGGGGGAGGAATGGGTTGGTGGAAGCAGCGATCGTGGGCTCGGGCGTGCGGAGGGTTTGCGTCGTTGGTTCCGACATAAATTCACCTGCACATCATGATCTCGCACACGAGGAGATCCAATGCCCAGCAAGGGTGTGTGCTCAAAACGTCTAAAAAGTGCAGAGCGTTTGGCTTATTTGTTTGTTTATATTGATTTGCTTTAGGGGAAGAATTAAAGACAACAAGCAATTTTTGTGGTCGATCTCTAGGGAATTTTGGGACATGGAGTATTTCGTGTGGGAATTGCTACTCTGAAAATGTTTAATGTTGGATTTCATTTAATCTTCAAATTAGGTAGGCCATCAAATTCCGCTCTCTGGTTCTGTAATTTTTATATTCCTAAAACCTATTAAGATTAGGATGCAGATATGAAGGAGATGTGCATCCACCATGCTTTCAGCTGTTGCAGATAGAGTTAAAAATTGAACTTGATTTGTGATGATGAATATGTTGATATTTATGGTTCACTATAGAACTGAATGAAAAGATTATTCTTATCAAATGGATTTGGGTCGCTAAGTTATATTTAGTTGAAAGAAGTACTCTTTTATCTATCTGTGCTTATGCTTCTTATTGTTACGACCAAAAGAAGTTGTAATATAGGAAACACCTTAATCACACAGATTGCAAGAAAAGCAACATGGATCTTATCTATGGTATAAAAAAAATCAGTTTTAGTAGATGTGTAGCTGTTCTAAAGGTTTCCTTTGATGGGCCAATACTCGAAAGACAAACTCGCCTATTATAATTTGTAATGTTTAAGTATCATGTCAATGATACATTTTGGTAGTTATAAATGATATCCCTTGTTCTTTATAGGACAAAAAAATTATGTCCCTTTTTCTTCAATGAAAAAAATGATATTCCATGTTTGCTCTTAGTAAGATTATATGCTTAGCTTGGTTTTATCTCCCTGTTTCATCTTGGTAAGAACGGATGCTCTATGTCAAACATCTCAACTCTGAAGTTTGAACCATGGAAATATGAGCTGCTAAGCTTCCTTGACAACGGGTCGAGTTGCTCGAGAAGGCTCAGATTGGTTGTAATCCAAATTTGGGCTTCCGATTTGTTCACGCTAAGAGGGACGAATGCAGGAGAAGCCAAGCTCAAAAGTTGGGGGCGAAGGTTCGAGCCTAGCCTCTGGGCCTCGAGGCGTGTGCATGAGTGGTACGATAGAAGGATGGCCACCTGGCAGTGATCAGACCCTAAGGAAGTTGCGAGAACACATGCATGACCCGCTCCCACCCATCAAACAAGTCCACAACATTACAAGTCAAAATAGCGTGAAAGATCGGCGGAGACGTGGGAGATCGCGGCGCACCCATGGCCCTAAGGCCACATGAGACGTGGGAGATCGGTGCCGCCGCTGACGGGAGGCAGAAACTCTAGCTGCCTTTTCTTGGAGGATGGACAAAGGGAAGAGAACTGTATTAGGCTGATTTTTCCCAAGCTGTAAGTCAACTGGCCCCATGGTTTTTTTAAGAACAACTGACACATTATTATTAGGCTGATTTTCCACAAGCTGTAAGTCAACTGACCACATGGTTTTTTTTAAGAACAATTGACTCTACGGCTTGTGTGTAGAATCGCCACGGATCATGAGACTCTCTGGTCACTGGCTCACTGCATCCGCTTACCGCGGTTAATGGCCTGCCGAACAAAATCTTGTTCTGCTGGCCCGCAATACATATCCTTTTCGTTCTTACTCTATTTGGATCCGAATTGTGTACAGTCGGAGACGAACTCGAACGGTTCAAGTTCAACTCAAAGGTTCATTTCACTGCTTCTGCAATGATGCGAGCTTCCACAGCAACCGGGATGCATTGCACAGCAAACCTAGCAGATCCCCACTACGCTCAGACGCCATATACGACTCTACCACCAACGCTATGATATAGGAAAAGTACATGCACAAGACCACACATATTTACAAGAAAGCTAGCAAACGCTACCAAAACTTGCACACACACGACACCTGCTTTGCTATTGTTTCTGAAAAAGAAAAAGACACCTGCTTTGCAATGGGCTGGGGCTGCTCGCCGCTGCCGTTCTGGGATCTTCTCAGCACGCGTCGGAGAGGAGCCAACTGACGAACGACTCCAGCTCGTCCGACTCGGAGCCCTTCGCCGCCTGCGGCTCAGCGGGCTGTAGAAGGCCATTCTGGGCTGGCTGGTCCCATAGATGGGATGCAAACCCCTCCCAGTCCATGTCCAAGAGATCGTCCACCTGTGACAGGCCTCCAGGATCGATGCCAACAAGCCCATTCTCTGCTGTAACGCTGCTGGACAGGAGTGCCTGCATCTCGCTCTCGTCCTCCATGATCCCAATCTGATTCATTGAGCTGTTCACTTCCCAGAGCCCCATCTGCTGATCCACAGTGCAGTTCGCCTCGAGGACACCAGTCTGATCAACAGGGTCCATGACCATGGGCCACGTCCCATCCTCGCTGCAGGGCCCATCAGAAGTGTGGCTGACACTGATGCTGTTGTTGGGCTGATTCTGGTCCGGGTCGACCACCGCGCTTCTAGCCTCGTCGCTGTGAGGTGAGCTTGACACTGATGACGCAGCGCCGGCCGGGCTAGATTCGTCCTTCGCCTTGGTGATGGGCTCCGGCACCGGCTTCTTCTTTGTGCTGCTCCTTGGCGACTGGCCAGGGGTGCGGCCGCCGCGCCGCTTGCCGGCGGCGGAAAGCTTGTTGACGTCGACGGTTATGGCGGTGTCGCTGACGGCGGTGTAGATCCTCCGGAAGGTGTGGATCTGCCGGCTGAGATGCGAGTTCCAGTAATTCTTTATTTCGTTGTCTGTTCGCCCTGGTAGGTGGCTCGCGATCAGGGACCATCTGTCAGTCAGACAAAATGCATGCCCGTCAGCTGGAGATATTTACATGTCGCGGCTAAAAGCAAAGGCGATGAGGGTGTTTGGTTCATGGACTTTTTAGTTCCAGAGACTAGAAAAAGTCCTTGAAAAGTTTCTAGGAACCAAATGGAAGGGACTTTTTCTACACGGACTAGAAAAAGACTCTATTGGAGAGTCTTTTTTGATTAGTCCCTGGAACTAGAAAAAGTCCTAAGACTTCTGAACCAAACACCTCTAATATCAACACGAGAGGGCGACGTTTTACGAGGTTCTTTTTGCAGCAGGTTAACCGTGCTAAGCACACGGAGTACGGACGTTTTACGAGGTTCTTTTTGCAGCAGGTTAACCGTGCTAAGCACACGGAGTACGGTTATCAAAAAAGAAGAAGAAAAAAAGAGAGTAGACGGAGTATAGTCCTAGTGCATTGACGCAGGCCGCTGGTGTGCCGTAATCAGGGTGTGGGCTAGAGCGTGTCGTAAAGCGCAGAAAGCTCCGCAGCGTACACTTGACGTGCAGCAGCTTGCAGCCTAGTAGATCCCTGGACCTCAGGGTCCCCTCAGCTCTCAGCATCAGTGTTTGTCAACGTAAAGGCTGAAAACATTTAAGACACGTGGGCCCTGCATTAAACCTGCCGGGCCCATGGACAGTGACCCGTGAGCCAGATATGTATTCGACAGCCGATGAAAGTGGATGCTCAGTTTTTCGTCAATGAAAGAAAAGAAAAACATCATATCTTGCATGATAACGATGGTGTGTCAGAGAAAAGTCGCCACGAGAAAGAACTGCGAGTTAACCCTCGCAGGAAGAAAGTGACAACCTAATTGACAAGAGAGCTGATTGTCACTTCTTGTTTCCTCGCCGTGGCAGGTGAAGAAGATTAGTGAATGTATACGCATCGCCAACCTAGCTAATACTTCTTTCGTCTTAAAATAAGTGTCTCAACTTTAAATCAATTTTAGTATAAAATTATATTAAGCTTAAGATATTTATTTTGGAACGAAGGGAGTGGTTTGCTTCTAGAGAATAGCTAGTGAGGTATTCATGCGCGTGGGCTAATGCACATGCATGCACGTGCGCGTGTTACCGTGCGTCTGTTTCACTGAGGGCATTTCTAGTGCTTCGTACAGAGATGCTCGCTGAGACTACCAAGCAGGCAAAAAATATCTAATGTTGCAAGGTAATTAAAAGGAGAAAGAGGAGCTTGATGACCCATGACCATGAAGAAACAATTGCTAGACGTGGGTAGCTAGACAAGAACACAGTTTACAATCTATAACTAATTAATTGAAGGAAGATTAGCAACAAGAGGCTACGCACCCTACACATTGAGTAAAATTGCTAACCTCTCCTCGAAGCACCTATGTAATCAGAGAGGTCTAATAGTTTCTTGGGCATCAGAAAATGAGTGATTAAGTGTGGACGCCGGATAGGCTTCAACGTCGGAACTGCCAAATTGTAGTTTATTCCAATTTTGTAAGAGGGTGCTTGGATACAAGGGACTATTTTTAGTCTGACTAAAAATAGTCTTTTTTAGAGGCTAAAGTTTCAAGCACCCTTGACTAAAGAGAGGCTAGGACTAGTCTTGAGGCTAAAATCTTTTAGTCATGGGAAACCTACTAAAATATGTATTAGCTCTCTCTCTCCTCATTTAATTCCTCTCCTTAGTTCTGGATTGGAGGGTTTGGAGGATAATAAATGCTCAATAACTAGATTTTAGTCTCTTTAGTATTTGGATCCAAGCATGGATGAGACTAGCAAGTTTTAGTCCCACTATTTTTAGTCATGGGACTAAAACGTATCCAAGCATGCTCTAAGTGTGAACCGAAAACGGCGGCTCATCTTCCTTTTAAGTGCGGCTACACATGAGACAGATTTGGACTGACATCAAGAAGGCTTGGCCTAACGCACATCCACTATGACAATTAGAGCAACTTTAACTCGGTTAAAGATTGGTGGTATTATTTAAAAATTGCCGATTAAGCAACTTCGACATTTACAGTTGACATGTGCGTGTTTGTATTTATTTCAAAATTACTCTCATTGTAAACAAATATAAGACGTTAAGTACAAGATTAGGTTGTTTTCCACGGTGCATCTACTGATATTATTTTATTTGGCTCCAAATATGAGCAGTCATAGTTAGGGGGAGAGAGAGACAATGGCTAAAAAAGGTTAGAGAGAGAGAGAGAGAGAGAGAGAGAGATTTTAGTTGGGAAGTGGAGAGAGACATTTCTTGATATTTTCCTTGAAGTCATCTACTCCCTTCTTTCTTAAATATGTCGTTCTAGACACAAACATGTTTCTTTGAACATTATTTTAAATCTGTAGGTACGTATTATCAGAAAATAAAGGAAATGTTCCCACGACAAATCTAATGTTACTATTTGAAACGAGGCACTGTAATGTTTTTGGAGTACTTACATGGAAATATTTTTGTCGTGTATCAATAACATCTTTTTAGTGTTTACTAATATATTTTCTAATGATCCCTGCAAAAAACATTTTTTTCTTCTAATGAATACATATATGTTGAAGATCCCACTGATTTGAAAAATTTACGTATATAAACAGACGGGGTAGTTCATATATGCGGTCAAATTCCTTAATATTTTCGCAAAAAAAAAAAGAATGCCTTAATATCCAAGGGAACTGGCTTTGGCTCACCCGCAAAAAAGAAAAAGAAAAGGGAGTTAGCTCTGGCTAGCTGCTAGCGGTAGCTATCTTGTGTGTTATATGTACGTTTCAACACGAGAAAGCACACGGCAGCGATCACGTCCCGTGCAAGCGTTTTCTCTAGACGGAAAGGGAAAGAAATAATTTTCGTTTTCTATGTACTACAGGTAAGCGGGTTTGTGTTGGAGTTAAAAGGACTACGTGCGGGC
Source organism: Triticum dicoccoides (assembly GCF_002162155.2). Classification (NCBI taxonomy): domain Eukaryota; kingdom Viridiplantae; phylum Streptophyta; class Magnoliopsida; order Poales; family Poaceae; genus Triticum; species Triticum dicoccoides. The sequence continues at coordinate 145,913,634 of NC_041386.1, forward strand.
ACTGAAGACACAAATATATAGTGGAGCATTGACAGACCATGCATCTCCCTACGTGTATCTCCACGCTCTACAAATTACCGAGCCTGACAGTGAGGGCTGGGCTGGCCATGCAGGACGCGCGCGTGTTGCCTAGAAGGTTTCGTGCATTCATTGCGAAAGAGAGGAGCGATCAGACTGCAGACGCGCCATGCCCTTCCGCCACAGGTTTGGAATGCAACTAGCGACAAGCACCACATAGCTAAATTGACCTGACGGGAATACTATTGATTATGTACAGTAGAAAAAGCACATGAAACGACGCCGGACGAGAAAACGAAGTCATGCGGGCCTGTGTTGGTCTCAGCCATAAAAGCCTCGCTGAGCACTGAAGAAACAATTGCATGTGATGCCTCAACTCTCAAACCAAATTGTCGGATGTTGTACAATTCGCACTACACAGTCAGTACGCTATGATTTTTGTATAGTAGCGTATAGTAGCATACTGAGCTGTACGCTATGATTTATGTGTAGTAGTACATAGTGTACTGAGCTGTACTCTATGATTTTATGTATAGACGTGATATCTGAACTCTCAAAATCGGATGCCGTCTAGTTTGTGGTACACGCATCCAGCGTACGTACAGAGCTCTTTTACCAACGAGATTTCATCGTGGCATTTTCACGATTGACAGCTTCTGAGCGCACGTGACAAAGCCATGCATGTGCTGCCAGATCGACTCAGTAGTCAATGCACTAGTGTTTTTTTTACTTACCTCTTTTGGACTGATCCATGTGGGCTGTGACTCCCAATGGTACTTTAATACTCATTAATTCTGTGCATAGCAGGTTGTTCGAAAGTAGAGCTGCACGTAACACTAATTTTTTGCAAGGGAAACAGCGCAGGGTAAAAATTAAAGGTAGTAAACTAAAACAGGTGTATACTGGTATCCACAGACACGTACCTGTTGCCAAGGGTGGCATGAAGTTTGACGATGAGGTCGTCCTCCTCCTTGGAGATGTTGCCTCTCCTCACCCCGTCTCTGAGGTAGTTGATCCACCGCAGCCTGCAGCTCTTGCCACACCTCAGTAGCCCTGTATATACAACCGAAGCAGGAACAGATAAACGTACATGTTAGTCATGACATGCCTAGTTAATCTGTCTGAAAAGTTGCAACTCATGAAGCACCTGCTGCAGACAAAGAAAATAGCTAAAGTAGTCATGATGATGCTCTAGCTCGCACATGCACGGGTTTATGCCATATTTACCTGCATTCTTGGGAAGAGACCTCCATGAGCCCTCGCCGTGCTTGGCAATGTAGTTTGCGAGTATGTCGTCCTCCTCCGCCGTCCACCTCCCCCGCTTCAGCCCCACCTTCTCGCAGCACGGCGCCCTCCCCATGGCGGCCCTTGTATACGACGTGCCTCGCTAGCTAGCTCCCAACACACGAGCAAACAGCTCGTGGTCGCCGGCCGGGCAGGCGGGCGTGGGCGATATTGGCTAGTTAGGTACTAGAGCGACGGGGTGTGGTCGATCCGCGCTCGCGCCCAAAAGGAGTTGGTGTGAGAGATCAAGGCGACGGGGGAGATGATCTTCCTCTTCTCTCTGGGTCAGTCGTTCGGGCGGCCCTGATCTCTTGGGAGGGCGAGCTTAGCTTCGGCCACGCCCGGCGGCAAGACAGGGCGCCATAATATAGCGCCGCGAGACGTCGGCCCGGGCGGTACGTAGGAGGGGTTGTACTACGTAGGATCGGCAATTAACTTTGGCCCGAGCGGCCGTGTGGCTGGAGGCAGGGGCACGTGGGCTCCCCGGGACCTTTGGGCGCCGTGGCGCAAGGCCTCACCATCGTCCGCTTCGCGGCCTCTCCGGCGACCACGTAGTCCACACACATGGATCGCGATACACGCCGGCCGGCTGATGTGGTGTATAATATATTTACTCGAGGATCCTGGGAGAGCGAAATCTCTGTTTACCATCTGACTGCCTCGAGTTTTTCTCTCTCTCGAGAATGGACTGCCTCGAGTGGATGAACAATTTTGAATGCCTGTCCCGAAGCTGATTCAGTGGAGGGCTAATCGGCTATTTTCACTACGTTTCCCGATCGATATGCTTCATCTCTTCCTGTTGGTTAGCCCGTAATCTTCTCCGTTCGAGCTTCTACTTACAAACTCGCTAGATATGCTTCATCTCTTCCTGTTGGACGTCTGGTCTGGCTTTCCCGTCCATGAAAGACTTTGTATCCCTATATACATTACTGGTTAATAAAGCGAGTTGCTCTCTTGATATAGCTCATCATTCTTGCCGAATGGTAAAGCGAGTTGTTCTTACGGATGTAGATTTTTTTTTTTTTTGCGGGTGTGGATGTAGATTTTCTTTTGAAAGGATTATTGATGTAGATTGAATAGGTTATATATACGTGTCACTTCTGGCAGGGACGGGCGCGTGCTATGTACTATGAGAAAAGGATTACATAGATGGATACCGAAGGTATCCCTTAATGTTCACGTTTGTGCACAAAGCATGAGATCCGGAATACCTCGACCAAATCTGATGCAACAGGACACGATGCACATGCGTGGCACCTAACACACGCAGTACTTTTCCTCGCAAAAAGAAAACACGGGTAGTATATATATACAACCAATGTGTTGCATCGCTCTTGCTACAGGCTGCTGAGCTATGACGACGACTGTGATTTATCACGCAATGTGAGCTGCGCTGTTCGCGTCTGTCCTATGTACTCCCGGGGAGGAAAAAACGGGCCCGGCGACCTGTACGGCAAGTAATCGTGAAGATTTCTCCGTGTGCGTCGATCGACGTCGCTGTGTGCCGATCGAGCCTTCCCTTTCGGTCTCTTCGGCTGTTGATCTCTTGTAGCTCGATCGAGGTGGGCAAATTGAGCAATCGGGCCGGCGCTCGGTGTCCTTCCCGATCCAGCGTATCGATCGGTCCCTCCGTATCATGCCTCGCAGTGACGTTTGCATTATTGCGTATAATGTCTCGAAAATGAGACGAGGTATATAGGAGTACCCTCGAGACGGGCCTGCCCAGCTAGATCCATCATGGTCGACGGAAATTCGAAGGAGCGCATCCGTTTAGAAATATTGATATGCGTCGTGAGTCGAAAACTGGTTTCGGATGAATTTGTGTAAACAAAATAAAAGCTTAAAATCATGTTAATACGACACAATATACATGTTTATCATGTACTAAAATACTTCGTCAAATCATTATTCTACTTCATTTTCCTCCACGTTTCTCATGTTCGTTTCCTTCTTTGTTCCTCGATCGGTTCTTCTTTTCAACCATGTTTCATCCATTCTTACCATTTATTTTCTTCTTCCCAGTGCCCATGTTCCAGTGACACCTTTGAGTACTCTTCCATTTCGAGTCATCTGTGTTTTTCTTTCTAAATTCTTTCATCATATTCTTATTTCGTTTTAAGTCTATTGAATTATCTTATTAATTACAAATGCATGGTATGCTCCTTCTCATCGTCAACTATGCACCGTTTGCGCCACGTCCTTTGATGTCTACTACACAACTTGTTCTTGTAGACTCGTGTTGAGCCTTTAAGCGCAAAGTTTTATAGGATAGTAAAAAATTTCCTCAAATGGATAACCTAAGATTTATCAATTCATGAGAGGTGTAGCATGAAGATGGTCTCTCTCAGACAGCCTTGCAACCAAATAATAAAGAGACTCTTGTGCCCTCAACACCAAATACAATGGTAACTTGTATAGGTGCACTAGTTCGGCGACGAGATGATGATACAAGTGTAATAATGATAGTAGATATTAATTTTTGTAATACGAACAATAAAAAACAGAAAGGTAGCAATTGATAAAACAGAGCACAATCAGTATTGCAACGCTTGAAAATGAGGCCTATGGTTCATACTTTCGCTAGTGCAATCTCTCAACAATGCTATTATAATTGGATCATATGACCATCCCACAACGTATGATGAAGAATCACTCCAAAATTATTATCTAGCGAAGAATATAAGAAGAAATTATTTGTAGGGTACGAAACCACCTTAAAGCTATCATTTCCGACCGATTTATCCAAGAGTTCGTACTAAAATAACACCAAGTTATCCTTTCTGATCAATCTATCCAAGAGTTTGTACTAAAATAACCCCATATGATACACATCAACCAACTCTAATATCACCACGAGTATCCGTGAATTGATCATACGATATGCATCAAACAATTTCAGATTCATAATACTCAATCCAACACAAAGAACTTCAAAGAATGCCCCAAGATTTCTACTGGAGAAACAAAGACGAGAACATGCATCAACCGCCATGCATAGAGTACCCCAATGTCACCTCGGGAATCCGCGAGTTGAGTGCCAAAACACATATCAAGTGAATCAATATGATACCTTATTATCACCATGTGTATTTATAGCAAGACATACATCAAGTGCTCTCAAATCCATAAAAGTATTCAATCTGATAATAACAAAATCTCTAAGGAAAAACTCAATTCATCACAACAAGATAGAGAGAGAGAAACACCATATGATCCAACTATATTAACAAAGCTCATGATACATCAAGATCGTGCCAAATCAAGAACATGAGAGAGAGAGAGAGAGATGAAACACATAGTTACTGGTACAAACCCTCAGCCCCGAGGGTGGACTACTGTATCCTCATCATGGTGGCCGTCAGGATGATGAAGATGGCCTCCGATGATGATCCCCCCCGACAGGGTGCCGGAACAGGGTCTAAATTGGTTTTTTGTGGCTACAAAGACTTGCGGCGGCGGAACTTTTAACCTAGGGTTATTTTTTGGGGTTTCTAAATATATAGGATTTTTCGATGTCGATTTCATGCGAAGATGGGCCACGATGGGCTCACAAGACACTAGGGCGCGCCCTGGTGTGTTGTGGCCACCTCGTGGCTCTTCTGGCCCTCCCACGAAGCTTCGAGTGCCTCTTTTGTTCCAAAAAAACCGTCAAAAAGTTTCGTTGCATTCGGAGAACTTTTATTTCTGCACAAAAAACAACACCATGATAGTTCTGCTGAAAACAACATCAGTCCGAATAGTTCCATTCAAATCATACCAAAACAATATAGAATTGTTATAAACATGGCATGAATACTTTATAAATTATAGATACGTTGTAGACGTTTTAACATCCCCATGCTTAATTCCTACTCGTCCTCGAGTAGGTAAATGATAAAATAAATAGTTTATGAAGTGTAAATGCTAGCATAGTGCATAAGTTTGATCAATGATAATTTCAATCATTTTTCCTAGCATCATAACAACAATTCTTTCTCATAAAACTCGTCATGATAAAGTAGTAGTTGAAAACGGAATTTTTGATGAGGAATGCTACCTAATATTCCTCATATACTCTTTTCTTTTATAGCATGGACAATTGGATTTGCAAGATTCAAAGCAATAGTCTATAACTTGACATGAGGACATCAATACTCAATCATATCAATAAGCAACCATGTCTTTCAAAATATCAACACTAAAGAAAGCTATCCTTAGCCCATTATGCTCAATCATTGATCCATGATCATGAAACACAATCGAATATTAACTATGCCCAATGCACAAGTATGACAATAGTGTTCCCTAGTTGGTGCTTTATAAGAGAAGATGGAGACTCAATAAAAATAAAAATTATATAAAGTAAATAGATAGGCCCTTCGCAAAGGGAAGCAGAGTTTGTAGAGGTGTCAGAGCTCAAAGTTTAAATTGAGAGATAAAATTGTTTTGAGGCATGCTTTTCCTGTCAACAAAAACGACTGAGAATTCTCAATACTTTCCATGCCAAATACATCATAGGCGGTTCCAAAGCATAAAATAAAGTTTATTCCTTTTTCCACCATTCTTTCACAATCCATGGCTAGCCGTATCCATCGGTGCCTTCCATACCAACATTTTTCAAGGAATTTATTATTTGACAACATAAAGTAAATTTCTTTTCATTTCGGGACTAGGCATCCCTATTACCACCACACTCTCGTGCAATGACAAGTGAATAAACACTCATCTTGAGAATAACACATCTAACATGGAAAATATTGGCCACCCCCTACTGCTTCATGAGCGGTACGGGCACACAAAAAGGAAATTCATTTTGAAAATTAGAGTTGGCACATACAAATTACTTGGAACGGCATGGAAATACTGTTGGGGAACGTAGCATGCAATTTCAAAAAAACATCCCTACGATCACTCAAGATCTATCTAGGAGATGCATAGCAATGAGAGGGGGAGAGTGTGTCCACGTACCCTCATAGACCGAAAGCGGGAGCGTTACGTTAACGCGGTTGATGTAGTCGAACGTCTTCACGATCCAACCGATCTTAGTACCAAACGTATGGCACCTCTGTGTTCAGCACACGTTCAACTCAATGACGTCCCTCGAACTCTTGATCCAGCAGAGTGTCGAGGGAGAGTTCCGACAGTATGCTGGCGTGGTGTCGGTGATGGCGATGTGCTCCGCGCAGGGCTTCGCCTAAGCACTACGACGGTATGAACGGAGGAGTAAACTGTGGAGGGGGGCACCACACATGGATAAGAGAACAATTGATGTACCTTTGGGGTGCCCCTGATAACCCACAAGTATAGGGGATCGCAGCAATTTTCAAGGGTAGAGTATTCAACCCAAATTTATTGATTCGACACAAGGGAAGCCAAAGAATATTCTCAAGTATTAGCAGCTGAGTTGTCAATTCAACCACACCTGGAAAACTTAATATCTGCAGCAAAGTATTTAGTAGTAAAATAGTATGGAAATAACGGTAACAGTGGCAAAGGTAATAGTAATAGTTTTTGTAGTGATTGTAACAGTGGTAACGGAAAAGTAACTAAGCAGAGATCAATATGTGAAAAGCTCGTAGGCATTGGATTAGTGATGGATAATTATGTCGGATGCGATTCCTCGTGCAACAGTTATAACATAGGGTGACACAGAACTAGCTCCAGTTCATCAATGTAATGTAGGCATGTATTCCGAATATAGTCATACGTGCTTATGGAAAAGAACTTGCATGACATCTTTTGTCCTACCCTCCCATGGCAGCGGGGTCCTATTGGAAACTAAGGGATATTAAAGCCTCCTTTTAATAGAGTAACGGACCAAAGCAATAACACCTAGTGAATACATGAACTCCTCAAACTACGGTCATCACCGGTAAGTATCCCGATTATTGTCACTTCGGGGTTAACGGATCATAACACATAATAGGTGATTATAGACTTGCAAGATAGGATCAAGAGCTCACATATATTCATGAAAACATAATAGGTTCAAATCTGAAATCATGGCACTCGGGCCCTAGTGACAAGCATTAAGCATAGCAAAGTCATTGCAACATCAATCTCAGAACATAATGGATACTAGGGATCAAACCCTAACAAAACTAACTCGATTACATGATAAATCTCATCTAACTCATCACCGTCCAGCAAGCCTATGATGGAATTACTCACGCACGGCGGTGAGCATCATGAAATTGGTGATGGAGGAAGGTTGATGATGACGATGGCGACATATTCCCCTCTTCGGAGCCCCGAACGGACTCCAGATCAGCCCTCTCGAGAGATATTAGAGCTTGGTGGCGGCTCCATATTGTAAAACGTGATGAATCCTTCTCTCTGATTTTTTTCTCCCCGAACGTGAATATATAGAGTTGGAGTTGAGGTCAGTGGAGCACCAGGGGGCCCATGAGGCAGGGGGGCGTGCCCAGGGGGGTAAGCGCGCCCCCACCCTCGTGGACAGGGTGTGGGCCCCCTGGCCTTGATTCTTTTGCTAGTATTTTTTATATATTCCAAAAATATTCTCCGTTGATTGTCAGGTCATTCCGAGAACTTTTATTTCTGCAAAAAAATAACACCATGGCAATTCTTCTGAAAACAGCGTCAGTCCGGGTTAGTTCCATTCAAATCATGCAAGTTAGAGTCCAAAACAAGGGCAAAAGTGTTTGGAAAAGTAGATACGTTGGAGACATATCAACTCCCCCAAGCTTAAACCTTTGCTTGTCCTCAAGCAATTCAGTTGATAAACTGAAAGTGATAAAGAAAAACTTATACAAACTCTGTTTGCTCTTGTTGTTGTAAATATGTAAAGCCAGCATTCAAGTTTTCAGCAAAGATTATGAACTAACCATATTCACAGGAACATTCAGGTCTCATGTTTACTCATATCAATGGCATAATCAACTAGCGAGCAATAATAATAAATCTCGGATGACAACACTTTCTCAAAGAAATCATAATATGATATAACAAGATGATATCTCGCTAGCCCTTTCTGAGACCGAAAAACATAAATGCACAGCACCTTTGAAGATCAAGGACTGACTAAACATTGTAATTCATGGTAAAAGAGAACTAGTTATACTCAATGTAAACTAATAGTAATACATGCAAATTACAGCCGTGCTCTCCAACTGGTGCTTTTTAATAAGAGGAAGATGACTCAACATAAAAGTAAATAGATAGGCCCTTCGTAGAGGGAAGCAGCAATTTGTAGAGGTGCCAGAGCTCGATTTTGAAATAGAGATGAATAATATTTTGAGCGGTATACTTTCATTGTAAACATAACAACCGAGAGATCTCGATATCTTCCATGATACACACATTATAGGCGGTTCCCAAGCAGAATGGTAAAGTTTATACCTCGCTACCACCAACAAACATCAATCCATGGCTTGTCCGAAACAACGGGTGCCTCCAACTAACAACAATCCCGGGGGAGTTTTGTTTGCAATTATTTTGATTTGAGTTGAGCATGGGACTGGGCATCCCGGTTACCAGCCATTTTCTCATGAGTGAGGAGCGGAGTCCACTCCTCTTGAGAATAACCCGCCTAGCATGGAAGATATAGACATCCCTAGTTGATACATGAGCTATTCGGAAAGGAAATATGCCCTAGAGGCAATAATAAAATTATTATTTATTTCCTCATATCGTGACAAATGTTTATTATTCATGCTATAATTGTATTAACCAAAAACTTAGTACATGTGTGAATACATAGACAAACAGAGTGTCACTAGTATGCCTCTACTTGACTAGCTCGTTAATCAAAGATGGTTATGTTTACTAACCATAGACATGAGTTGTCATTTGATTAATGGGATCACATCATTAGGAGAATGATGTGATTGACTTGACCCATTCCGTTAGCTTAGCACTTGATCGTTTAGTTTTCTGCTATTGCTTTCTTCATGACTTATACATGTTCCTATGACTATGAGATTATGCAACCGACGATCGAATCTCGGGCAAGTAACATACCGATGACAAAGGGAACAACGTATGTTGTTATGCGGTTTGACCAATAAACATCTTCGTAGAATATGTGGGAGACAATATGAACATCCAGGTTCTTCTATTGGTTATTGACCGGAGACGTGTCTCGGTCATGTCTACATAGTTCTCGAACCCGTAGGGTCCGCACGCTTAAAGTTTGGTGACAATCGGTATTATGAGTTTTTGTGTTTTGATGTACCGAAGGTAGTTAGGAGTCTCGGATATGATCACGAACATGATGAGGAGTCTTGAAATGGTCGAGACGTAAAGATTGACATATTGGACGACTATATTCAGACACTTGGTTTCGGAGAAAACCGGAGTGCCGGAGGGTTACCGAAGCCCCCCGGGAGAAATAGTTGGCCTTATGGGCTTTCGTGGAGAGAGGGAGGGCTGGCCTAGGGCAGGCCGCGCGCCCCTCCCCCTCTGGTCCGAATTGGACTAGGAGAGGGGGGCGCTCCTGAGGGAGTCCTGGATTAGGGGGTGTCCCGATAGCCGGACTATACCTTCGGTCGGACTCCTGGACTATGAAGATACAAGATTGAAGACTTCGTCCCGTGTTCGGAAGGGACTTTCCTTGGCGTGGAAGGCAAGCTTGGCGATACGGATATGTAGATCTCCTACCATTGTAACCGACTCTGTGTAACCCTAGCCCTCTCCGGTGTCTATATAAACCGGAGAGTTTTAGTCCGTAGGACAGACAAGAATCATACCATAGGCTAGCTTCTAGGGTTTGGCCTCCTTGATCTCATGGTAGATCTACTCTTGTACTACCCATATCATCAATATTAATCAAGCAGGAGTAGGGTTTTACCTCCATCGAGAGGGCCCGAACCTGGGTAAAAACATTGTGTCCCTTGTCTCCTGTTACCATCCGCCTAGACGCACAGTTCGGGACCCCCTACCCGAGATCCGCCGGTTTTGACACCGACATTGGTGCTTTCATTGAGAGTTCCTCTCTGTGTCACTTTTAGGCCCGATGGTTCTCCGATCATCAACGATGATGCGATCCAGGGTGAGACTTTTCTCCCCGGACAGATCTTCGTATTTGGCGGCTTTGCACTGCGGGCCAATTCGCTTGGCTATCTGGAGCAGATCGAAAGCTACGCCCCTGACCGTCAGGTCAGATTTGGAAGTTTAAACTACACAGCGGATGACCGCGGAGACTTGATCTTCGACGAATCTGAGCCGCAGCCGAGCGCGCCGCACTGTCCCGGTGGGCATGATCTAGCTCTGTCACCGAACAGTGCCCGGGAGGCCGCACCTGTGTCCGCTTCGACCCTCGGCTGGGAGCCGACCACACCAATCGAGGATGGGTGGTTAGACACTGCCTCGGGGGCTGCAATCTCTATGGCGATCAAGCCGAACACCAGCCTTTTCCTCCGCGAAGCCCGTGACTCCAAGATGCCCGACTCCTTTCCGGACTCCGAGCCCTCCGCGCCCCTACCGATCGAATCCGATTGGGCGCCGATCATGGAGTTCACCGCCGTAGATATCTTTCAGCAGTCGCCCTTCGGTGACATTCTGAATTCACTCAGGTCTCTCTCTTTGTCAGGAGAGTCCTGGCCGGACTATGACCGGCAGGATTGGGATGTGGACGACGAATAAATTCGATGCCCACCCACCACCCACTTCGTAGCCACTTTCGATAATTTAAACAACATGCTCGACTCCGACTCCAAAGACATCGATGGTATGGACGACGATGTAGGAGATGAACATGAACCAACGCCTATAAGGCACTGGACAGCCACCTCATCTCATGATGTATACATGGTGGACACACCCAAAGGAAGCGATGACGAGGAACACAGGGATGCAATGAGGGATCGTTCACTCGAAAAGCAATCAAAGTGGCGACGTAGGCGCCGCTCCAAGCCCCGCCTCGATAGAGACAACAACCATACAGACCCAGCCATAGAGCAGGACGAGCCGGCGGACGACGAACATGCCTTCGAGCAACCGTCCGAACAGGGCAACTTGGATAAACAAACCGAACACCCCGTCCCCGGCGAAAACAACAGTCCGGGCGACCTTACACCGGATAGGCTCATGGAGCAGAAGAACCTCCACAAAAGGCTCGTCGCCACTGCGCGTAGCTTGAAAAAGCAGAAGCAGAAGCTCAAAATTGCGGAAGATGCACTCAGAATTAGATGGAGCAAAGTACGCAACACCACCGGCAAATATGGCGGCAGTCGCCGCACAAAAAGCTATCCAAAGTGAAAGCTACTGCCTGAATTTGACGAGGAGGCCTTAGAGCCCCCGCAGTCAAAAAATAGGAAGGCCACCCGGTCAGATAGACGACCGCATGGCCAGCATGGAGCGGCAAGCGATGCCGCACACAAGCCGGCACGCGATCCACCAAAGGATCCACATCAAAAAGATGGCCTAGCCAGATCTATCTACGGGCCAAGAAAGCAAGCTCTAGTAAGCAATGCAACACAACAAATATCTGAACATCACGACACACCCAAATACAGGGGTGCCCCACACCCCCTATGTTTCACCGATGAGGTGCTGGACCATGAATTCCCATCGGGATTTAAGCCCGTAAACATAGAGGCGTACAACGGAACAACAGACCCCGGGGTCTGGATCGAGGATTATATCCTCCACATACACATGGCCAGAGGAGATGACCTCCACGCCATAAAATACTTACCCCTCAAGCTTAAAGGGCCAGCCCGGCATTGGCTCAAAAGCCTTCCCGAAAACACCATTGGAAGTTGGGAAGAGCTTGAGGATGCTTTCGGGGCAAATTTTCAAGGGACCTATGTCTGCCCTCTGGATGCAGACGATCTCAGTCACATAACTCAACAGCCCGAAGAGTCAGCCCGGAAATTCTGGAACAGATTTCTTACTAAAAAGAATCAGATAGTCGACTGTCCGGACGCCGAAGCCCTAGCAGCTTTTAAGCATAACATTCGAGACGAATGGCTCGCCAGACACCTCGGCCAAGAAAAGCCAAGAACAATGGCCGCATTAACAAGCCTCATGACCCGCTTTTGTGCAGGAGAGGACAGCTGGTTGGCAAGATGTAGCACCAGCGACCCAAGTACATCCGAAGTTAGGGATGGAAAAGGAAAACCCCGACGCAGCAAGGACCAGCGCCGAAATAAGGGAAACAGCCCAAAGAGCACGGCGGTCAACGCCGGATTCAAAAGCTCGCGGCAGAATCAGAGAAAGCCGCCCCTCAAGGATAACAGGAACGAGCTATCCAACTTAAACAAAATCTTGGACAAGATATGTCAAATACACAGTACTCCCGGGAAGCCTGCGAACCATACCCACAGAGATTGTTGGGTTTTCAAGCAATCCGGCAAACTCAACGCCGAACACAAGGGGCTCGACACACCAAGTGAGGACGACGATGAACCCCACAAGCAGAGCACCAGAAAACAAAAGGATTTCCCACAAGAAGTCAAAACAGTAAACTTACTTCACGTGACGAACAGAATGGCGCCAACAGAGATACGCGCCATACGGCCTATCCCAAAGGAGTCTCGCCAATGGTTGTTAAAACCGATCACCTTCGACCATCAGGATTACTCTAGAAGTATCCGGAACGTAGGCTAGACTGCCTTGGTATTAGATCCAATAATCGGCGGACTCCACTTTACAAATGTCCTGATGGACGGCGGCAGTGGTCTAAACCTATTATACCAGGACACAATCCGCAACATGGGGATAGACCCAACAAAAATTCGCCATAGCAAAACCCCCTTTCAAGGGGTAACGCCAGGCCCGGATGCCCGTTGCATGGGTTCTCTCCGGCTAGAAGTTATGTTCGGCTCCCCCGATAACTTCCGTCGCGAACAGCTAACTTTCAACATCACCCCATTCTCAAGTAGCTATCAAGCACTGCTGGGACGCGAAGCTTTCGCCCGCTTTAACGCAATACCGCATTATGCATCTCTTATGCTTAAGATGCCCGGTCCACGAGGCATCATCTCATTAAAGGGAAAACATTGAGTGTTCCTCCCACGCGGAAGACAGTGCGGCTGCCTTGACAACCCCACAATAAAGCGGCTTCACCAGCCAAAGCACCTAAACAGGTCATCAAGACCACATACACGGCTAGACGAGTCCGACATAAACATACAATTGATAAAGGCTTAATAGCCGTATACCCCTGTACTAGGGGCTCCGCGCATATAAAACAAGAGACAATAAAGCTCAATTTTACCCATTTCGATTTATACTTTGTTTATTTAGTATAACTCATGTTCGGCATGATCTTTCTTCAACTAAGTTCCTCTCTTTTACAGATGAACACCGTGCTATGCCCGTCCAGGATACGGCACAACGGAGACACAGGCGCAGACGTGCAACAGGGACCCGTTCCAAGGATTCTTTTCAGATTAAGACCCTGTGTAAACCTTTTTTACTGTCTCTTGTTGATACACATCCCCTGGTTTCTTGGTATAACCAAGGAGGAGGCTGGCGTTTTGGCATGTGGCCACGTCAGAGTTTTGCGCGTACCTGGACACTAGGGGCTTATTACTAAGGGCGTTATTCCGCCCGCCCTCATGAAGACCGAATACCTTAGGGAGTGTTCGGCGTCGCGAGTTTGGCCTTATATGCATCAGCTCCGAATCATGTCTTTGGTCAAATGTTGGGTTTGCCCGGCTCCTGTGTTTTGCTACCTTATGTTCCGCTCTATCGGCTAAGGTGGCACCAGGAGAACTACTGCGATTGTGCCCCGGTTCAGCCAGGCGAGCACCTCAGTAGAGAAAGCCGAAAACTGACTGTCATGATATAGCGTGAGACTGGTCAACCACTCGATGACTTACCGGAATCTTTAGGATTCCTCCGCATTAATGAAGGGCCGCTTCCCGGCCAGGCACATACGCGCCCCGAGTTCGGGCGAGCGCAGGCGCCACTAGGGGCTATATAAGTAGCCTCCCTGTCAAACTCCTATGGCTAAGTGAAAGTAATAAAGCATCATAGTTCGATTGCCTAGTTCGCTGCGCTATCACCTCCTTTGTAGTACCAAGACGTTGGATCAAGTGTGAAAATGCGCCTTCTGCGAACACCCCCGCATTATGTGCGTGGGGGCTGAAGCCGACGACTACCATCTTTCAGATTATATATACATATATGTTAAACGGCCGCACAGGAGGTATTATAATACTTGCAGGCACAAGTATAAAAAGCTTCTACAATTTATCAGAATATTGTTTTACAATAATATATGCTATTCGAATATAGTATCCTTCGAGCACTACGTCTCTATTAAACGAGCGCCTTGCAGAACTTCCTGAAAATAGTGCTCGGCAGGTACTCGGCTTCCATCCGAGTCTGGGGATGCAACAACGGTGGCCTCCATTTCCGCCCAGTATGTCTTGACACGGGCAAGAGCCATCCGCGCACCCTCTATGCATGCTGACCTCTTCATCGCATTGATATGCGGCGCCGCACCAAGGAACTGCTCCACCAAGTTGAAATAACTTTTTGGCTCTAGCCTCTCTAGCCACAGATGACTCATGACATACTTCATGGCGAGTCCGGACAACCTATTTAGCTCGGCCCATTCGGCCAAACGATCGGCTAATGACAGTGAACGCTCCGGATTGTGGAACTGCACCAAAAGAGCTTTTGCACTTCGCGATCTTCTTGATCTTGGAAGTGTTCGGCCGCATCTGCGGCACTCGCTGCCAAATCCAGATAGGTGTCCGCCGTACTCCACATCCGGCATAACGGAGCATGTTTAGGATCAAAGAACTTCCTCCGCAGCATAAAGGGCTTTCCAGTTGCGATCTCTCCGGCCTGACGCAGCTCCTCCTTCATAGCTCTCATCGCAGAGCGAGCATCCTTGGCATCGGCAACGGCCTTCTCCAGGCCCGTCTGTTCCGCCTGATCTTCTTTTTCAAGAAGCTTGCAACGGTCAGCAGCGCTCTTCAGCTTCATAGCCATCTCGACCATTTCCTTCTTGCTTCGGTAGTGAGCAGCCTGTTCGGCTTTCAGCTCTTCAATTGCCTTTCCGGCAGTCGCATCACTTTTCCTGGCTTGCTCCTTGGCTCGGGCAAGTTCCGCCCAAAGATTCTCCATGGCAGCAGCACCATCTGCATCAAGCGCACACATTGTAAGATACTGGCATAAAGCTCCTCTTACCAGGTGCCGCCGGAGGAATTATATACCTTGTGCCTCGTCAAGCCGCTTGTTGACAAGCGTGATGTCGGCATCTACCATGTCAAGTTGCCGCTTTAGCTCGGCAAATTCATCAGTCTGGCTGGCCACCCGACACTTCGCCACCTATGTATGAAGGTGGCATATTAGACCTGGGATTATGATCCTCTGCGCGCCGTCACTTTTGACAACGCACAGAGTCTCAGGGGCTACTATCTACACAGGGCGCATCTTATTTATGCGCAACTGTCCAAAAAGGATACATTATTTCACGTACCTCAAAACCTGTCAGTAAACTCCTGACGGCCTCGTGCAATCCGCTCTCCGCGGATGAAATCCTCTCAATGACCGTACCCTTCAATGCACGGTGCTCCTCTAAGATAGATGCTCGCCCTAGAAGATCCTTCAGCTCCTCCGACCGCGCACTAGACGGTGCCGGACTCGTCCGATGGCCCTTTTTGAAGGCCGGACGCGAAGGGCTTTGGGGGGCCATATGACTACCTTCCGGCCCTGCCGGATTCGGAGAAACCCTCCACGACAATACCCCAGGATCGCCCACCTCGCAAGGCGGTACGGCAGGGGGAGGTGTTCTACTCTCCATCATCTCCGGAAGAAGATCCCCCGAAGACGAGCTCTGCTGAGAAGGGCTAAGGTCCGAGCTACAAGGTAAATTTTCGATTACTCTTCTCAGATATAATGCAAGGATTTCTCTCATTTCTTAAAAAGAAAAACTCCTCTCTACTTTCGGCTCGGTGGAGGGCTGATCCCCTTGAGGGCATAATTCGGCCGAAGTATCCCCCGGCGTAGGACCCTCTGACGAAGATTTCTTTGCCCGCTTTGAAGCCATGGTCTCCGGGTCGTCAGAGGCGGTCCTCTTCTTCCCCTGAGGAGAGGAATTTTCGATTCCTCCCTTCCGGACAACCTTCTTCGAGGAGGCTGTAGCTTCCTTGTCCCCTCCCTCGCTTTCCTCCGAAGGCACAACTTCCAACATCCTGACTAGCACGGGATCCGGCGTGGTCTCGGGGAGGGGGGCCGGACACCTGATTAGCTTTGCTTTCGCTATCCACTCCTGTTTAAAGGACAACTCTTTTAGGGGCAATTTTATGATAAATATATGGATAGCGACTCCGGGCACAAGGCTACTTACTTGAGTATCCGGACGATTGCAGCTCAGACCTGCGTCCTCCGTAGAATCCGGACACAATACTTGTGGTCCGAAGAACAATTTGTACATCTCCACGGGCGTCATGCCAAGAAAATGTTGGAGAACTCGTGGTCCCTCCGGGTTGAACTCCCACAGGCGGAGGGGGCAATGTTTGCAGGGCAGAACTCGGTGAATTAACATAACCTGCGTCACCACGACTAGACTGATGTCTCTTTCTAGGAGATCTCGGATGCAGCCATGCAACAGGGGCACGCCCTTTGCTGACCCCCAATCCTGCCCCTTATTGACCCATGACGCCAGTCGTGGCGGGGGACCCGAGCGGAAAGCAGGCAACGCCACCCACTTGGTGCTCCTGGGAGCTGTGATATAAAACCACTCTCGTTGCCATAAGCTGGACTCCCCTTGAAAAGATCCCTCGGGCCATGGAGCACCAGCATTCTTGCTTATAAAAGCACCTCCGCACTCCGCGTGCCGTCCCTCGATCATCTTCGGCTCTACTTTGAAGGTCTTGAGCCATAGTCCGAAGTGAGGAGTGATATGGAGGAAGGCTTCACACACGACGATGAATGAGGAAATATGGAGGATGGACTCCGGAGCTAAGTCGTGAAATTCCAGCCCATAATAAAACATGACCCCCCTCGCTAAGGGATCCGCCGGGAAGCCTAGCCCCCGAAGGAAGTGAGACATGAACACCACACTCTCACCAGGCTTGGGAGTGGGAATGACCTTCCCTTGAGCAGGCAGCCTATGCGGGATTTCGCCGATCAAGAACCTGGCCTCTCTCAACTTCAGCGCGTCCTCCTCCGTGACGGAGGAGGGCATCCATCGGCCTCAAAGGTCGGAACCGGACATTGTCGAAGGTCCGAAGTGCCCGAAATCTGGAGCCTTG
The DNA here is from genome assembly GCF_002162155.2 of Triticum dicoccoides. Lineage (NCBI taxonomy): Eukaryota > Viridiplantae > Streptophyta > Magnoliopsida > Poales > Poaceae > Triticum > Triticum dicoccoides. Next base: position 145,931,093 of record NC_041386.1, read on the forward strand.
GGTGTTGGAACTCGAGGCAGAGGGCGAACTCATTTGAGATTGAAAGAAAGGAGTAAGGCCATGGTCTCTTTATAAGAGGTTGAACACCAAGGGCCCTCCCCGTGACCGTTTGGGACTCGCCTTTGATCGAGAAAACATACCAACGGTTACGACTGGGTTACCCACGCCCGTATTGATGAGAATCCCAGAATAAGGGGACACGATCTCTGCTTTGACAAGACGTGCCAAGGAAACCGCCTTGCTAAACGCGCTGAGGTGGGACAGTAAAACGATTCTAATAAAGACTTGGCCATGGTGTGATCACGCTACGGAATACGTCAGCAGATTAGATTTGTGTAAATATTATTCTCTCTATGGCAATATGTGGAAACTTATTTTGAAGAGCCGGACACTACCTTTGTGTTCAAAATCTTCTATGAAGTACTTGGAGGAGGAACCCGCTGAAGGAAATATGCCCTAGAGGCAATAATAAAGTTATTATTTATTTCCTTATTTCATGATAAATGTTTATTATTCATGCTAGAATTGTATTAACCGGAAACATAATACATGTGTGAATACATAGACAAACAGAGTGTCACTAGTATGCCTCTACTTGACTAGCTCGTTAATCAAAGATGGTTATGTTTCCTAACCATAGACAAAGAGTTGTTATTTGATTAACGGGATCACATCATTAGGAGAATGATGTGATTGACTTGACCCATTCCGTTAGCTTAGCACTCGATCGTTTAGTATGTTGCTATTGCTTTCTTCATGACTTATACATGTTCCTATGACTATGAGATTATGCAACTCCCATTTACCGGAGGAACACTTTGTGTGCTACCAAACGTCACAACGTAACTGGGTGATTATAAAGGAGCTCTACAGGTGTCTCCAAAGGTACATGTTGGGTTGGCGTATTTCGAGATTAGGATTTGTCACTCCGATTGTCGGAGAGGTATCTCTGGGCCCTCTCGATAATGCACATCACCTAAGCCTTGCAAGCATTGCAACTAATGAGTTAGTTGCGAGATGATGTATTACGAAATGAGTAAAGAGACTTGCCAGTAACGAGATTGAACTAGGTATTGAGATACCGACGATCGAATCTCGGGCAAGTAACATACCGATGACAAAGGGAACAACGTATGTTGTTATGCGGTCTGACCGATAAAGATCTTTGTAGAATATGTAGGAGCCAATATGAGCATCCAGGTTCTGCTATTGGTTATTAACCGGAGACGTGTCTCGGTCATGTCTACATTGTTCTCGAACCCGTAGGGTCCGCACGCTTAAGGTTTCGATGACAGTTATATTATGAGTTTATGAGTTTTGATGGAACAAAGTTAGTTCGGAGTCCCGGATGTGATCACGGACATAACGAGGAGTCTCCAAATGGTGGAGACATAAAGATTGATATATTAGACGGCTATATTCGGACACCGGAAGTGTTCTGGGTGATTTCGGAGAAAACCGGAGAGCCGGAGGCTTACCAAAACCCTACCGGGAGAAGTAATGGGCCATATGGGCCTTAGTGGAGAGAGACAGGGGCAGCCAGGGTGGGCCGCGTGCCTCCTCCCCCTGGTTCGAATTGGACTAGGAGAGGGGGGGTGGCGCCCCCCTTTCCTTCTCCCTCCACACTTCCTTCCCCCTCCTAGTAGGAGTCCTACTCCTACTAGGAGGAGGACTCCTCCTGGCGCGCCAATAGGGGCCGGCCGGCCTCCTTCCCTTGCTCCTTTATATACGGGGGCAGGGGGCACCCCTAGACACACAAGTTGATCCACGTGATCATATTCTTAGCCGTGTGCGGTGCCCCTTCCACCATAATCCTCGATAATATTGTAGCGGTGCTTAGGCGAAGCCCTGCGACGGTAGTACATCAAGATCGTCACCACGCCATCGTGCTGACAGAACTCTTCCCCGACACTTTGCTGGATCGGAGTCCGGGGATCGTCATCGAGCTGAACATGTGGTAGAACTCGGAGGTGCCGTAGTTTCGGTGCTTGATCGGTCGGGCCGTGAAGACGTACGACTACATCAACCGCGTTGTCATAACGCTTCCGCTGTCGGTCTACAAGGGTACATAGATCACACTCTCCCCTCTCGTTGCTATGCATCACCATGATCTTGTGTGTGCGTAGGAAATTTTTGAAATTACTACGTTCTCCAACAGTGGTATCAGAGCCTAGGTTTTATGTGTTGATGTTATATGCACGAGTAGAACACAAGTGAGTTGTGGGCGATATAAGTCATACTGCTTACCAGCATGTCATACTTTGGTTCGGCGGTATTGTTGGACGAAGCGGCCCAGACCGACATTACGCGTACGCTTACACGAGACCGGTTCTCCCGACGTGCTTTGCACAAATGTGGCTAGCGGGTGTCAGTTTCTCCAACTTTAGTTGAACCGAGTGTGGCTCCGCCCGGTCCTTGCGAAGGTTAAAACAGCACCAACTTGACAAACTATCGTTGTGTTTTGATGCGTAGGTAAGATTGGTTCTTACTTAAGCCCGTAGCAGCCACGTAAAACTTGCAACAACAAAGTAGAGGACGTCTAACTTGTTTTTGCAGGGCATGTTGTGATGTGATATGGTCAAGACATGATGCTAAATTTTATTGTATGAGATGATCATGTTTTGTAACCAAGTTATCGGCAACTAGCAGGAGCCATATGGTTGTCGCTTTATTGTATGCAATGCAATCGCGCTGTAATGCTTTACTTTATCACTAAGAGGTAGCGATAGTTGTGGAAGCATAAGATTGGCGAGACGACAATGATGCTACGATGGTGATCAAGGTGTCGCGCCGGTGACGATGGTGATCATGACGATGCTTCGAAGATGGAGATCACAAGCACAAGATGATGATGGCCATATCATATCACTTATATTGATTGCATGTGATGTTTATCTTTTATGCATCTTATCTTGCTTTGTTTGAAGGTAGCATTTTAAGATGATCTCTCACTAATTATCAAGAAGTGTTCTCCCTAAGTATGCATCGTTGTGAAAGTTCTTCGTGCTGAGACACCACGTGATGATCGGGTGTGATAGGCTCTACGTTCAAATACAACGGGTGCAAAACAGTTGCACACGCGGAATACTCAGGTTATACTTGACGAGCCAAGCATATACAGATATGGCCTCGGAACACGGAGACCGAAAGGTCGAGCGTGAATCATATAGTAGATATGATCAACATAGTGCCGTTCACCAATGAAACTGCTCCATCTCACGTGATGATCGGACATGGTTTAGTTGATTTGGATCACGTGATCACTTAGAGGATTAGAGGGATGTCTATCTAAGTGGGAGTTCTTAAGTAATATGATTAATTGAACTTAAATTTATCATGAACTTAGTCCTGGTAGTATTTTGCATATTATGTTGTAGATCAATAGCTCGCGTTCTTGCTTCCCTGTGTTTATTTTGATATGTTCCTAGAGAAAATTGTGTTGAAAGATGTTAGTAGCAATGATGCGGATTGGATCCGTGATCTGAGGTTTATCCTCATTGCTGCACAGAAGAATTATGTCCTTGATGCACCGCTAGGTGACAGACCTATTGCAGGAGCAGATGCAGACATTATGAACGTTTCGCTAGCTCAATATGATGACTACTTGATAGTTTAGTGCACCATGCTTAACGGCTTAGAATCGGGACTTCAAAGACGTTTTAAACGTCATGGACCATATGAGATGTTCCAAGAAGTTGAAGTTAATATTTCAAGCAAATACCCGAGTTGAGAGATATGAAGTCTCCAACAAGTTCTATAGCTAAAAGATGGAGGAGAATCGCTCAAGCAGTGAGCATGTGCTCAGATTGTCTGGGTACTACAATCGCTTGAATCAAGTGGGAGTTAATCTTCCAGATAAAATAGTGATTGACAGAATTCTCTAGTCACCATCACCAAGTTAGTAGAACTTCGTGATGAACTATAATATGCAAGGGATGACGAAAGTAATTCCCAAGCTCTTCGTGATGCTGAAATCGACGAAGGTAGAAATCAAGAAAAACATCAAGTGTTGATGGTTAACAAGACCACTAGTTTCAAGAAAAGGGCAAAGGGAAGAAGGGGAACTTCAAGAAGAACGGCAAGCAAGTTGCTGCTCAAGTGAAGAAGCCCAAGTCTGATCCTAAGCCTGAGACTAAGTGCTTCTATTGCAAAGGGACTGGTCACTGGAAGTGGAACTGCCCCAAGTATTTGGCGGATAAGAAGGATGGCAAGGTAAAAAAAGGTATATTGGATATACATGTTATTGATGTGTACTTTACTAGTGTTTATAGCAACCCCTAGGCATTTGATACTTGTTCAGTTGCTAAGAGTAGTAACTCAAAACGGGAGTTGCAGAATAAACAGAAACTAGTAAAGGGTGAGGTGACGATGTGTGTTGGAAGTAGTTCCAAGATTGATATGATCATCATCGCACACTCCCTATACTTTCGGGATTAGTGTTGAAACTAAATAAGTGTTATCTGGTGTTTGCGTTGAGCATGAATATGATTTGATCATGTTTATTGCAATACGGTTATTCATTAAAGTCAGAGAATAATTGTTGTTCTGTTTACATGAATAAAACCTTCAATGGTCATACACCCAATGAAAATAGTTCGTTGGATCTCGATTGTAGTGTTACACATATTCATAATATTGAAGCCAAAAGATGCAAAGTTAATAATGATAGTGCAACTTATTTGTGGCACTGCCGTTTAGGTCATATCGGTGTAAAGCGCATGAAGAAACTCCATACTGATGGGCTTTTGGAATCACTTGATTATGAATTAGTTGATGCTTGCGAACCATGCCTCATGGGCAAGATGACTAAGACTCCGTTTTTCGGAACAATGGAGCAAGCAACAGATTTGTTGGAAATCATACATACTGATGTATGTGGTCCGATGAATATTGAGGCTCGCGACAGGTATCATTATTTTCTGACCTTCACAGATGATTTAAGCAGGTATGAGTATATCTACTTGATGAAACATAAGTCTGAAAAGTTCAAAGTATTTCAGAGTGAAGTGGAAAATCATCGTGACAAGAAAAAAGTTTCTACGATCTGATCGCAGAGACGAATATTTGAGTTACGAGTTTGGTCTTCAATTAAAACAATGTGGAATAGTTTCACAAACTCATGCCACCTGGAACACCGCAACATAATGGTGTGTCCGAACGTCATAACCGTACTTTATTGGATATAGTACAATCTATGATGTTTCTTACCGATTTACTAATATCGTTTTGGGATCATGCATTAGAGACAGCTGCATTCACGAAAAAAGGGGCACCATCTAAATCCTTTGAGACGACACTGTATGAACTGTGGTTTAGCAAGAAACCAAAGTTGTCGTTTCTTAAAGTTTGGGGTTGCAATGCTTATAAGAAAAAGTTTCATCCTGATAAGCTCAAACCCAAATCAGAGAAATATGTCTTCATAGGATATCCAAAGGAAACTATTGGATACACCTTCTATCACAGATCTGAAGGCAAAAACTTTTGTTGCTAAATTCGGAAACTTTCTAGAGAAGGAGTTTCTCTCGAAAGAAGTGAGTGGGAGGAAAGTAGAACTTGATGAGGTAACTGTACCTGCTCCATTATTGGAAAGTAGTACATCACAGAAACTAGTTTCTGTGACACCTACACCAATTAGTGAGGAAGCTAATGATGATGATCATGAAGCTTCAGAACAAGATACTACTGAACCTCGTAGATCAACCAGAGTAAGATCCGCACCAGAGTGGTACGGTAATCCTGTTCTGGAAGTTATGCTACTAGATCATGATGAACCTACGAACTATGGAGAAGCAATGGTGAGCCCAGATTCCGCAAAATGGCTTGAAGCCATGAAATCTGAGATGGGATCCATGTATGAAAACAAAGTATGGACTTTGGTTGACTTGCCCAATGATTGGCAAGCAATTGAAAATAAATGGATCTTCAAGAGGAAGACGGACGCTGGTAGTAGTGTTACTATCTACAAAGCTAGAATTGTTGCAAAAAGGTTTTCGACAAGTTCAAGATGTTGACTACGATGAGAGTTTCTCACTCGTATCTATGCTTAAGTCTGTCTGAATCATGTTAGCAATTGCCACATTTTATGAAATCTGGCAAATGGATAAACAAAGCTGCGTTCCTTAATGGATTTCTTAAAGAAGAGTTGTATATGATGCAACCAGAAGGTTTTGTCAATCCTAAAAATGTTAACAAAATATGCAATCTCCAGCGATCCATCTATGGACTAGTGCAAGCATCTCGGAGTTGGAATATGCGCTTTGATGAGATGATCAAAGTATATAGTTTTATACAGACTTGTGGTGAAGCCTGTATTTACAAGAAAGTGAGTGGGAGCACTACAACATTTCTGACAAGTATATGTGAATGACATATTATTGATCGGAAATAATGTAGAATTATTCTGCAAAGCATAAAGGAGTGTTTGAAGGAAGTTTTTCAAAGAAAGACCTCGGTGAAGCTGCTTACATATTAAGCATCAAGATCTATAGAGATAGATCAAGACGCTTGATAAGTTTTTTCAATAAGTACATACCTTGACAATATTTTGAAGTAGTTCAAAATGGAACAGTCAAAGAAAAGAGTTCTTGGCTGTGTTACAAGGTGTGAAATTGAGTAAGACTCAAAGCCCGACCATGGCAGAAGATAGAAAGAGAATGAAAGTCATTCCCTATGCCTCAGCCATAGGTTCTATAAAGTATGCCATCCTGTGTACCAGATCTATTGTATACCCTACACTATGTTAAGCAAGGGAGTACAATAGTGATCTAGGAGTAGATCACCAGACAGCGGTCAAAATTATCCTTAGTGGAATAAGGATATGTTTCTCGATTATGGAGGTGACAAAAGGTTCGTCGTAAAAGGGTTACGTCGATACAAGTTTTGGCACTGATCCAGATGACTCTTAGTCTCAATATGGATGCATATTGAAAGTGGGAGCAATTAGCTATAGTAGCTCCGTGCAGAGCATTGTTGACATAGAAATTTGCAAGATACATACGGATCTGAATATGGCAGACCCATTGACTAAACTTCTCTCACAAGCAAAACATGATCACACCTTAGTACTCTTTGGGTGTTAATCACATAGCGATGTGAACTAGATTATTGACTCTAGTAAACCCTTTGAGTGTTGGTCACATAATGATGTGAACTATTGGTGTTAAATCACATGGCAATGTGAACTAGATTATTGACTCTAGTGCAAGTGGGAGACTGAAGGAAATATGCCCTAGAGGCAATAATAAAGTTATTATTTATTTCCTTATTTCATGATAAATGTTTATTATTCATGCTAGAATTGTATTAACCGGAAACATAATACATGTGTGAATACATAGACAAATAGAGTGTCACTAGTATGCCTCTACTTGACTAGCTCGTTAATCAAAGATGGTTATGTTTCCTAACCATAGACAACGAGTTGTTATTTGATTAACGGGATCACATCATTAGGAGAATGATGTGATTGACTTGACCCATTCCGTTAGCTTAGCACTCGATCGTTTAGTATGTTGCTATTGCTTTCTTCATGACTTATACATGTTCCTATGACTATGAGATTATGCAACTCCCGTTTACCGGAGGAACACTTTGTGTGCTACCAAACGTCACAACGTAACTGGGTGATTATAAAGGAGCTCTATAGGTGTCTCCAAAGGTACATGTTGGGTTGGCGATTAGGATTTGTCACTCCGATTGTCGGAGAGGTATCTCTGGGCCCTCTCGGTAATGCACATCACCTAAGCATTGCAAGCATTGCAACTAATGAGTTAGTTGCGAGATGATGTATTATGAAACGAGTAAAGAGACTTGTCGGTAACGAGATTGAACTAGGTATTGAGATACCGACGATCGAATCTCGGGAAAGTAACATACCGATGACAAAGGGAACAACGTATGGTTTTATGCAGTCTGACCGATAAAGATCTTCGTAGAATATGTAGGATCCAATATGAGCATCCAGGTTCCGCTATTGGTTATTGACCGGAGACGTGTCTCGGTCATGTCTACATTGTTCTCGAACCCGTAGGGTCCGCACGCTTAAGGTTTCGATGACAGTTATATTATGAGTTTATGAGTTTTGATGTACTAAAGTTAGTTCGGAGTCCCAGATGTGATCACGGACATAACGAGGAGTCTCGAAATGGTCGAGACATAAAGATTGATATATTAGACGGCTATATTCGGACACCGGAAGTGTTCCGGGTGATTTCGGAGAAAACCGGAGAGCCGGAGGCTTACCGGAACCCTACCGGGAGAAGTAATGGGCCATATGGGCCTTAGTGGAGAGAGAGGGGCAGCCAGGGTGGGCCGCGCGCCTCCTCCCCCCTGGTCCGAATTGTACTAGGAGAGGGGGGCGGCGCCCCCCTTTCCTTCTCCCTCCACACTTCCTTCCCCCTCCTAGTAGGAGTCCTACTCCTACTAGGAGGAGGACTCCTCCTGGCGCGCCAATAGGGGCCGGCCGGCCTCCTCCCCTTGCTCCTTTATATACGGGGGCAGGGGGCACCCCTAGACACACAAGTTGATCCACGTGATCATATTCTTAGCCGTGTGTGGTGGCCCCTTCCACCATAATTCTCGATAATATTGTAGCGGTGCTTAGGCGAAGCCCTGCGACGGTAGTACATCAAGATCGTCACCACGCCGTCGTGCTAACGGAACTCTTCCCCGACACTTTGCTGGATCGGGTCCGGGGATCGTCATCGAGCTGAACATGTGCTAGAACTCGGAGGTGCCGTAGTTTCGGTGCTTGATCGGTCGGGCCGTGAAGACGTACGACTACATCAACCGCGTTGTCATAACGCTTCCGCTATCGGTCTACAAGGGTACGTAGATCACACTCTCCCCTCTCGTTGCTATGCATCACCATGATCTTGTGTGTGCATAGGAAATTTTTGAAATTACTACGTTCCCCAACACCCGCCTTGCAATGCAGAAGACAATCTGCGCGCCAGACTCGCCGTCATTGAAGCCTGGTTCAGGGGCTAATGAGGGAGTCCTGGATTAGGGGGTGTCCGGATAGCCGGACTATACCTTCGGCCGGACTCCTGGACTATGAAGATACAAGATTGAAGACTTCGTCCCGTGTCCGGAAGGGACTTTCCTTGGCGTGGAAGGCAAGCTTGGTGATACGGATATGTAGATCTCCTACCATTGTAACTGACTCTGTGTACCCCTAGCCCTCTCCGGTGTCTATATAAACCGGAGAGTTTTAGTCCGTAGGACAGACAACAATCATACCATAGGCTAGCTTCTAGGGTTTAGCCTCCTTGATCTCGTGGTAGATCTACTCTCGTACTACCCATATCATCAATATTAATCAAGCAGGAGTAGGTGTCGTGGTTCTAACTCTGACAGTGATGTAGGGGGGTAAGTATGGAGAGGCGAGGTCTTAGCTATGGAGAGGTTGTAAGGACGCAAGGTTTACGAGTTCAGGCCCTTCTCGAAAGAAGTAAAAGCCCTACGTCTCGGAGCCCGGAGGCGGTCGACTGGATTATGTGTGTATGAGTTACAGAGGTCCGAACCCTTGTCTCGGAGGAGGGGGGTGGCTTATATAGAGTGCGCCAGGACCCCGGCCAGCCCACGTTACGAAGGGTTCAATGTACATTAAGGTAGGGCGTTACTGATAACGCTAGTAATAAAGTGCTATGATGACCATAAAAGCTACTTAATGACCGACCGTTAGCGTGCGGAGTGACTTTAGGTCTCCTGGCCGTGGAGTGGTTGGATCTTGGTCGAGTAATTGCTTCTTGGTCGAATGTCTTCGAGTCTGTCGAGTGGAACACCTCCAAGTCGATTGAAAGGTGATTTATTCTAGAGGTGTCCTTGGGTAGGGCAGTTAGGACTGGTCCGTGACCCTACCCTAGGTACATAGCTTCATCATTAGCCCCCGAATGGATCGAGGTTTGAGTGGGGAAGGAGTTGAGGACCTCTCCGACTCATTTTCTATGCCGTGAGCATATCTTGTTTCGGATCAACGGACCTGAGTGATGATAGCAACTCCCTTTTCAGTCGCCTTGATCCATTCTTAATTCTTTGCCAAGTGAGTTTCTTTACTTGTAAGGCTCCGAGTGACGGTGCGGAGGAGATCTTTGGTCTGCCAAGTTATTTGCTGCCCGCAGATTTATTGGGATCCGAATTTTGGGAAGCGCGCGGGACGGGGGAGGCCGCAGTAATCGGACGAGATAGAGCGGAGCCGCCCCAATCCCCGCGCCACCTTTTTCGCCACGTATCGCTCGTGCGGTCGTTACGGGTTTTGACAGAGCCATCTGGGTCTACCTGTCAGCCACTCGGAAGCGGCCTCATATAAGGCGTTGGACCGGAATCTCCCAAACAGTGTGCCCCATTATCTATTTTCCTACTCACGCCTCTTCTCTGCGCTCGCTCTCGCTCCAGCGCCACCGCGCCACACGCGTCTCGTCGGCGACAATGGTGAAGGAGAAGACAGCGGCTCTGGAGCGGGCAAAGAAGGCGACGGCGAGGTCAAAGGGGAAGGCGACGAGCCGGGGCGGATCTTCCTCGCGGACTGGCCTGCCGAAGGGTTGGATCCAGGGCGACTGGATCCACTCGAGGATATCCCAAGAAGACCTCGACGACCTGGCCGAGGGAGGCCTGATCCCCTACGACTCGGCGCGGCTTCCGGGGAAGGAATCCGAGCCGCAACCCCGGGAGGGTGAGCGCGTTCTTCTTGCCACCCACGTCGACCGTGGGTTTTCCTTGCCTCCTCATCCTTTCTTCTGAGGGTTTCTGAACTTCTTTGGGGCTCAACTCCACCATTTACCCCCAACTCAATCGTTTATCTTGCCGCGTTCATTTCCTTGTGTGAGAACTTCTTGGGTTGTCGACCTCACTGGGGTCTGTTCAAGCATATTTTCACTTGTCGCTCCCAGACAGTGAAAAAGGCTAATCTGAATGACGAGAGGACCCAAGTGATCCAGATGTGTGGGGGTCTTGGCATCCAGACGAGGGGAAAAAGCTCCTTTCTGGCCATGATTCTTCCCGATTCAGTTCGCGGATGGCCGTCGACCTGGTTCTACTGCAAAGACCAGTCGACGCCAGGGCAATCGACTGGCCTCCCTCCCTTTACCATGGACAAGTGGAAAAACCCTCCCCTTTGAAGGTGCTCCCGGAGGAGAAGGCGCACATGAAGGTGTTGGTCAACTGAGTGGTCCAGCTCATTCATGACGGGGTCACTGGCATGGATCTCTTGGAGGTCTTCCTTCAGCAGCGCATCTAGCCTCTCCAATCCCGAGACCACCCGATGTGGATGTATTCGGGTCTAGAAGACTCCACTCGGATCTACCCGGAGGAGGTCGATGACGACACGCTGGAGAAGTGGCTGTCGAGCATTACCGGGAACAAGGACAATCCCAGAGGAGCCAGGAGAGTTCTCCCATTCGACCAGTCGTGTGCACCAGAGCAGGTCTGATTCTGAGTTTTTGCTTGTAATCCAAATTCACTCGCGCAGCTGTCTGTATTGCGTCGACTGACTTTGTTCTCCCTGCTTTCTTTCAGGCCATTACTGAAATGTATTCGATGCCCAACGGGGAGCAAGAGCAAGCTCTGGAAGGCGAGGCGAGTGGTGGCGAAAGTGGCGAGTGGACTTCTGATGGTGAAGGGGATGGTGGAAGTGACGACTCAAGTGATGGGGAAGAAGTCGAGTCGCCTCCTCGCATAGAGAGACGATCCAAGCTTGACCAAGAACGGCCGAGTGCCTGCAACAAGGCAACTGCTCAGGCTGGCCAGTCTTCGAAGCGTCCTCGGGTCTCTTCACCAACCCCGACTGAGAAGGCGCCAAAACACCCCAAAGTTGCGGAGCCGAAGACTCGGAAGGCGCTGCCAAAGATCAAGGTCGATATCCCTGTCGCCTCCGCGTGAGTGTCTCTCCTTGTATTCACTCGACGCTTCGCGCTGTTTGTTTTTCTTGTTTTAACTGGATGAACTTTGGAATTGTTAGCGCTGCCACTTCCGGGACCTCAGCTTACAGGGATGATGATGAGGTGATGGAGGATGCGGCCACTTCTAATCCAGGTATGACTTCCGCCATACTATCTTTCTTTGGTCGATTCAACTACATCGTGCATCATTGGGTGACGTGATTTTTGGCAATTTGAACTTTGCACAGCTCCCAACATTATTGACCTCCCTGATGCTGATGAAGAGCCTGAGAGGTCTTTGACGAGGAAGAGTAGGCGAGCTTCTGCAAGTGAGGCGCTACAGTCGACGCCGAGGGCGGAACCAGTCATTCAGGACACTGGTGACGTCAATCGGGGTTCTGTTACCTTCGCGGAGCCCCTGTCGAGTGCCTTGCCTTCTTCTTCGACTGCTTAGGCCCCTGTCGACCCGCCTTCAGTTTTTGCGACCCATCATGTCCCAGAGGACGAGGTGAATGCTGCTAGGGAAGCCATACGCCAGGCGGGCATTATGATGGAGAAGATGAAGATGGTGCGGGACACCAGCCAAGCCGCCTATGATGCCAGCTCGGCTCTCCAGAGCAACGTTCAGGTTAGTCGACTATCTGAAGATTCTTTCCGAAAATCTTTGCGTCTGTACACCCACTGGGTGCGTCGATTGAAGTTTTGGACTAGTGGAGACTACGGTGGACTGCTGGCAACCGTACTGTAGTCTTTGTATTGTGCCGAATGTATAAACCAAACTGGTAGTTTGCCTCTTCCACTCGACTTCGGCGATCCCGGTCGAGTGGGATCAGAACCGGTGGGGGCACGCTAAGTGCACCCACTAGGTGTAGTCCCCGAGACTATGGTGGACTGCTGGCAGTCGACTGTAGTCTGAGTTCTACTTTCTTTCTCTCTCTTTTCTTTGAAGTCGACTTCGGCGGGCCGGTCGAGTGGGATCAGAATCGGTGGGGGCATGCTAAGTGCACCCACTGGGTGTAGTCCCCGAGACTATGGTGGACTGCTGGCAGTCGACCGTAGTCTTAGTATTTATTGCCTTTGTTGTTTTTTTGCTGTAACGATAACTTCTCCCCTTTGATTTCAGAAATCTTGCGATCTTGGAGCTCGCTTTGCTGACTTGGAGAAGCAGCATATTCAACTGAACCTTGATCTGGAGCTGGCCAGGACAGAGCTGCAAAAGGTTAGAGACGGCGCCGCTGGTAAGACGATTTTGTCGACTGGTTAGTTTTTAGGCTTGAGTACCCTTCTGCTATTTCCGAATCAATCATCATTTCTTTGCAGAAAAACTGAGAGAAGCTCTGGCAAAGAAGGATCAGGACTTGGCTGCTGCCCATAAGGAGGCTAACGACAAGACTGCTCTGGCCGAACAGAAGCTGGCTTCGGTCGGCCAGTTAGAAGAAGAGAATACCAGGATGAAGACCGCTCTGAATGAAGCCAACAGGGAGTGTACACATTGGAAGAAGGATAAACTCAACCTGAACGAAAAGATGGAAGGCATCGCTCGCAGGAGGGACGATCTGGAGAGCTACTTGAGGAGCCTCGCCAAGAAGTTGTACATCAAGCTTGAAGGTGCACATTCAGTTCCGACTGGTGTTTTTTTTGTGTCGACTCAGTGTATGAAAATTGACTTATCCTTGGATCGTGAATGCAGAGTTTTGCCAGAACTTTGAAGAGGAGACTGGGTGGATCGAACCAGGTTTGGATCCAATCAACTCTCTCGTGACAGATGAAACTGCCATGAATTTGCTCCGACTAGAATCTCGCATCAACGGTGCCGTGGACTACTTGGCTCGACTGAAGGTCGCCATGTCACGGATCAACCCGGCACTTTGGCCAAAGGCTACGCTCCAAAATGATCTCGAGTCTCTGATGGCTCGACTTAACGGAATCCCTGACCGAGTGCAGGAGTGGAAGAAGTCTTCTGCTCGGTGTGGCGCTGATGTGGCTCTGTCCTTGGTTCATGTCCACTGCAAGGAGGTGCGACAAGACAAGCTGGCAGCAATCAAGGTCGCCAACACCCAGAAGCATGACTTTCGAACCTTTATGGAGACTTTCATTGCTGCAGCCACTCGGATAGCCGATGGCGTCGACCTGGATGAGTTCGTCGAGCCTGCCAGCCCTCCTCCCGCGGAGTGAACAAACTCTTATGTCCCACCTTAAATTTGCCTCGGAATGCCGAGTGGTTTTTGTAACCGTTAAACTTTGTCGAGCTGGAGGCTCGAGTACTTTGATCTTCGGTCTAGAACCTTTGGATCTTATCTGAACTTGATTTATCGTTGAATATCTTCATGAATTATCTGTCGAGTGGAACTTGTTCTTCACTTGAGATAACTTTGTATTTGTGGTGTAGCTCCGAAGGAGAAGGTAGCAGTCGATTTGCACCTCGTCGTCCTTGTGGATTGGGATGTGTTCCATACTTAGGCGAGCACTGGGCTGCAGCTAAGCCTCCGAGTGGAAGGTCTGCTCTCCACTCGGTGGGATTTTAAAAACTTAGGCGAGTACTGGACTACAGCTAAGCCCCCGAGTGGGAGGTCTGCTCTCCACTCGGTAGGATTTTTTCAAACTTAGGCGAGTACTGGACTGCAGCTAAGCCCCCGAGTGGGAGGTCTGCTCTCCACTTGGTAGGATTTTTTCAAACTTAGGCAAGTACTGGACTGCAGCTAAGCCCCCGAGTGGGAGGTCTGCTCTCCACTCGGTAGGATTTTTTCAAACTTAGGCGAGTACTGGACTACAGCTAAGCCCCCGAGTGGGAGGTCTGCTCTCCACTCGGTAGGATTTTTTCAAACTTAGGCGAGTACTGGACTGCAGCTAAGCCCCCGAGTGGGAGGTTTGCTCTCCACTCGGTAGGATTTTTTCAAACTTAGGCAAGTACTGGACTGCAGCTAAGCCCCCCGAGTGGGAGGTCTGCTCACCAGTCGGTACGATTTTTAAATACTTAGGCGAGCACTGGGCTGTAGCTAAGACTCCGAGTGGGAGGTTTGCTCTCCACTCGGTAGGATTTTTAAACACTTAGGCGAGCACTGGGCTGCAGCTAAGCCTCCGAGTGGGAGTCTAGCTCACCACTCGGTAGGATTTTTAAACACTTAGGTGAGCACTGGGCTGCAGCTAAGCCGTCGAGTGGGAGTCTGGCTCACCACTCGGTAGGATTTTTAAACACTTAGGCGAGCATTGGGCTGCAGCTAAGCCTCCGAGTGGGAGTCTGGCTCACCACTCGGTAGGATTTTTAAACACTTAGACGAGCACTGGGCTGCAGCTAAGCCTCCGAGTGGGAGGTTTGCTCTCCACTCGGTAGGATTTTTA
>NC_041386.1:145946390-146029501 GCF_002162155.2 Triticum dicoccoides
GAGCACTGGGCTGCAGCTAAGCCTCCGAGTGGGAGTCCGGCTCGCCACTCGGTAGGATTTTTAAACACTTAGGCGAGCACTGGGCTGCAGCTAAGCCTCCGAGTGGGAGTCTGGCTCACCACTCGGTAGGATTTTTAAACACTTAGGCCAGCAATGGGCTGCAGCTAAGCCTCCGAGTGGGAGTCTGGCTCACCACTCGGTAGGATTTTTAAACACTTAGGCGAGCACTGGACTGCAGCTAAGCCTCCGAGTGGGAGTCTGGCTCACCACTCGGTAGGATTTTTAAACACTTAGGCGAGCACTGAGCTGCAGCTAAGCCCCCGAGTGGGAGTCTGGCTCGCCACTCGGTAGGATTTTTTTTACAAACTTAGGCGAAACGGATTCGCAGCTAAGCCACCCACTGGGGGATTTCACACGCAAACAAAATCAACAACAATTATAGGAAATTTTTTAACACTCTTGTCTTTGATAAATAGACTACAGAAGTTTTTCTTATTACATCTCATCCGAGTGAGAATTCAAGTGTGAAAGGGGCGGAGCAGTTCTGCATTCCAAGCTCGTGGCTCATCGATCTGGCGATCGACATTGTAAAGGTGATACGCTCCATTGTGGAGGACTCTGGTGACGATGAAGGGACCTTCCCAAGTAGGAGCGAGCTTGTGTGGTTTCTGTTGATCCACTCGGAGGACCAAATCTCCTTCTTGGAAGGCTCGACTCTTCACATTTCTGGCATGGAATCGACGCAAGTCTTGTTGATAAATGGTTGATCGGATCATAGCCATTTCTCTTTCTTCTTCCAGGAGGTCGACTGCGTCTTGCCGGGCTTGTTCTGCTTCATCTTCGGTATAAAGCTTGACTCGGGGTGCATTGTGAAGTAGATCACTCGGCAGGACTGCTTCCGCTCCGTAAACCAGAAAGAACGGAGTTCTTCCAGTCGACCGATTCGGGGTAGTCCTCAATCCCCACAGAACCGATGGAAGCTCGTCGACCCAAGCGCCTGCTGCGTGCCTGAGATCACGCATCAGCCGAGGCTTTAGTCCTTTGAGGATCATACCATTTGCCCTTTCTGCTTGTCCATTCGACTGGGGGTGGGCGACCGATGCGTAGTCGACTCATGTGCCTTGAGAGGCGCAAAAAGCTCTGAACTTGTCAGAATCAAAGTTTGACCCATTGTCGGTGATGATGCTATGCGGGACTCCATATCTGAATGTTAACTCTCTGATGAAACTGATATCAGTCCAAGCATCGAGATTCTTGATAGGCTTAGCTTCAATCCATTTGGTAAACTTGTCGACTGCCACAAGCACATGTGTGAAACCGCTCCTGCCTGTTCTCAATGGGCCAACCATGTCCAGTCCCCAAACAGCGAAGGGACAGACGAGTGGAATGGTCTTCAGGGCTGATGCAGGCTTGTGCGACATGTTGGAGTAGAACTGGCACCCTTCACACTTGTCGACTATCTCTTTTGCCATTTCATTCGCTCTTGGCCAGTAAAATCCCGCTCGGTATGCTTTAGCTACAATGTCCGAGAGGATGCATGATGACCACAAGTCCCTGAGTGGATATCATCAAGGATTATCTAACCTTCTTCTGGTGTTATACACTTCTGACCGACTCGAGTCGCGCTTTCTCTATACAACTGTCCCTTTATGACTGTAAAGGCCTTGGGTCGACGGACGATCTGTCGAGCCTCTTATTCGTCCTCCGGGAGTTCCTTTCTCAGGATATACGTGATGTACGGTATCGTCCAGTCAGGGGTGATTGCCAAAACTTCCATGATTAGGTCGACCACTGCCGGAATTTCAACTTCAGTCGGATCTGTGGCACTCTTTGGCTGTGGGGCTTCATCTGTAAAAGGATCTTCTTGGACTGATGGCGAGTGGATGTGTTCCAAGAACACATTGCTGGGGATGGCTTCTCTCTTGGAGCCTATCTTTGCCAAATCATCAGCCACTTGATTTTTCAGTCGGGGGATGTGATGAAGCTCTAACCCCTCGAATTTCTTCTCTAACTTCCTCACTGCATTGCAATAACCAGTCATAGATGGACTTCTGATGTCCCATTCTTTCATCACCTGATTAACCACCAAATCTGAGTCACCATAGACCATGAGGCGACGGACGCCGAGTGAAATGGCCATGCGCAACCCATACAAAAGTGCTTCATATTCTGCTTCGTTATTGGAGGAATCGAAGTGAATCTGGAGAACATATCTGAGCTTATCTCCTCGGGGGGAAACCAATACTACCCCAGCACCGGAACCATTCAGCATCTTAGATCCATCGAAGAACATGGTCCAGTGCTCTGAGTGAACTTGAGTCGGAAGTTGCTGTTCGATCCACTCGGCGACGAAATCTGCAATTGCTTGGGACTTGATAGCTTTTTTTGCCTCAAACTTGATATCTAGGGGAAGAAGTTCAATCGCCCATTTGGCCACTCGACCAGTTGCATCTCTGTTGTGCAAAATCTCTGATAGTGGAGCGTCGCTGACGACTGTAATGGAATGATCAGAGAAGTAATGTGCAACCTTCTTCGTGGTCATATAAATCCCATATACAAGCTTCTGGTAATGAGGATATCTTTGCTTTGAAGGAGTCAAAACTTCAGAAACATAATATACTGGGCGCTGAACTTTTAAGGCCTTTCCTTCTTCTTCCCGCTCGACCGTAAGTACTGTACTGACAACTTGTCCTGTGGCTGCAATGTAAATCAGCAAAGGCTCCTTGCTGATTGGGGCAGCAAGCACCGGCTGGGTGGAGAGCAGAGCTTTGAGCTCTGTAAACGCTGCATCAGCTTCTGGAGTCCACTCAAACTTGTCGGACTTCTTCATTAGTCGGTAAAGAGGCAATGCCTTTTCACCGAGGCAAGAGATGAATCGACTTAAAGTGGCCAAGCATCCTGTAAGCTTCTGGATGTCATGCACACGCACAGGACGTTTCACCCGGAGTATAGTACCAATTTTTTCAGGATTGGCGTCGATTCCCCGTTCGGAAACGAGAAAACCGAGTAACTTCCCACCTGGAACTCCGAACATGCACTTTGACGGATTGAGCTTGATATCATACCTCCTGAGGTTGGCAAAGGTTTCAGCAAGGTCAGTCAGCAGGTCGGAACCCTTCCGTGACTTGACCACAATATCATCCATGTATGCCTCCACATTCCGACTGATTTGAGTGAGCAAACACTTCTGAATCATCCTCATGAACGTTGCTCCGGCATTCTTGAGGCCGAACGGCATGGTGACATAACAGAAGCACCCGAATGGAGTGATGAAAGCTGTTTTGATCTCGTCGGGCCCGTACAAACGGATCTGATGGTACCCGGAATAGGCATCTAGGAAAGACAAACGCTCACATCCCGCAGTTGAGTCGACTATTTGGTCGATGCGGGGGAGAGGAAAATGATCTTTCAGGCAGGCCCGATTGACATGCTTGAAATCAATGCACATGCGAAGTGACTTGTCCTTCTTGGGGACCATGACAACATTGGCGAGCCACTCGTAGTGGTAAATTTCTCGGATGAACTCCGCTGCTAAGAGCCGAGACACCTCCTCGCCAATGGCCTTCCTCTTCTGGACGGCGGACCGTCGAAGATGTTCTTTCGCAGGTTTAAATTTTGGGTCGACTCGTAGACGGTGCTCAGCCAGCGCCCTAGGAACTCCAGGCATGTCAGCATGCTTCCATGCGAAGATGTCCCAGTTCTCACGGAGGAACTGGATGAGCGCTTCTTCCTATTTGGAGTCGACCGTCATTGAGATGTGAGTCGGAGCAGCGTTTGGATCGGTCAGGTGAATGTGAACTTCCTTCGTTTCACCGGACGACTGAAAAGCTGATTCTGAAGCAGGCTTCTTAGCTCGTAGCAACTCACTCGGATCTGCAGTCTTCTGATACTCTTGCAGCTCGACCACCGCCATCTGAGCGTCAGCAATCTTTGAGCCTTTCTGAAAACACTCTTCTGCTTTCTTCCGATTGCCTGTAACAGTGATCACACCTTTGGGACCAGGCATCTTCAATTTGAGATACACATAACATGGTCGAGCCATGAAGCGTGCATAAGCTGGCCTACCCAAAATAGCGTGATAAGCACTTTGGAAATCCACAACTTTGAATGTCAACTTTTCCTTGCGATAATTCTTGGAATCACCAAAAACCACATCAAGAGCAATTTGGCTGAGTGACTTGGCTTTCTTCCCAGGAATGAATCCATGGAAACTCATGTTACTGGTGCTGAGCCTGGACATCGGAATGCCCATCCCTTTCAATGTTTCTGCATACAGTATGTTCAAACCACTGCCTCCATCCATCAGGACTTTGGTCAGTCGAGTGCCTTCGACAACTGGGTCGACCACCAGAGCTTGCCTCCCAGGGGTGGCAATGTGTGTAGGGTGATCAGACTGGTCGAATGTGATGGCAGTCTGGGACCACTTCAGATAATTGGGTGTTGCCGGAGCAACCATATTTACCTCACGGTTAATAACCTTCAGTCGACTTTTGCTCTCAACATCAGCAAAAATCATCAGGGTGGAATTGACCTGGGGGTACCCATCGTCTCTATCTTCCTTGTCCTCAACTTTGTCCGACTCCTTTTCCTTATCTTTGGACTGCTTGCCCTGAAACTGCTGGATCAGAAGCCGACACTATCGAGTGGTATGCTTTGGGTAAATGAGTTTACCCTCTTCATCTTTCTTGGTGTGGATGTGACACGGTAGATCCAAAACATCATTTCCATCTTGGTCTTTAACTTTCTTGGGGTTCCAAGGTCCTTTGGGTTTTCTCTTAAATTTTCCCTGGTTACGGCCAGGGCCTCCCCAAGAGCGGCTGGCTCGGCTTTCCGCTTCTGTTTCCGACTGGAATTTCCTCCGGTTTCCTGGGCGACTGCTTTATGCTTGCCACTCCGGAGTCGATCCTCATCTTCACCATTAGCGTATTTGGTGGCAATCTCCATCATCCGATTCAGAGACATCTCTCCGGTTCGACCGAACTTCAGATTCAATTCTCTGTACTTAACGCCTTCTTTAAAGGCATAAACTGCTTGATGATCTGGTACATTTTCAACTGTGTGATGCAATGTGATCCACCTCTGGATGTAATCCCTCAGAGTTTCATTCGGTTTCTGCACACAAGACCACAATTCCGTAAGGCCTGCAGGTCGCTTGCATGTTCCTTCAAATGTGGTGACAAACACTCGGGAGAGATCCTCCCAAGTGTAAATGCTGCTGGGTGCTAACTGATTCAGCCACGCTCTGGCCGAGCCTTCTAACATGAGAGGCATGTGCTTCATGGCTACCTCATCGTTCCTACCGCCAATCTGGATAGCCACTCGGTAATCTTCGAGCCAAGTATCGGGCTTGGACTCACCGGTGAACTTACTAACTCCGGTCGCCAACCTGAAGTTGGGAGGAATTACAGCGGCTCTGATGGCTCGACTGAAACACTCCGGCCCTGAAACATGTACTCTGCTACTGGTAGGCGCATCTCTGTAGTGGCCTTCTCAGTGAGCTCTATTCCTGTCGACCAAACCTTGAACGAGAATGGATCTCGCATCAAAGCCTGGTTCCCTGGGGTCGACTGGAATTCTCTGCCCAACACTATGAGGGCGTCTGTCCACCTGCTGTCGAGGCACATATGATCCACTCCTCAGGGGAGGGGTTAGCACTCGACGTTGATCATCACGATCGAATTGGTGATCATACTGCTCATTCCTTATGTACTAATCACGCCGGTCTACACGTCCCTCACGCCTCGGAGGCGATCTTGGGCTGTGAGCCGACTGGACTGTATCCGCTGCAACGGATCGACTGTGGATCCTGTTCTGTGACTGAGAAACAGCGGAATTCTGGTCTCCCGCTGCCCGGAGCAATGCTCTAATTTGCAACAAGCCTCTGCCAGCCTCTGACTGGGAGGGCTGAATCGACTCTGCTATACGGGCCGCAGCCGCCAAATTCTGAAACGGAGTACGATATACCTGCGGGGGCGGAAAGAGTTGACGTCGACTGGATTCTGGAGCCCGTTGACGCGCTCGCCCGTCGAGTATTCGCTGGAGATTCTCCAGTTGAGTGTGCTCGGCCAAGTTAGCCAAGCGCGCGTCCTCCAAGGCTCAGGCCTGGGGGGTTTCTCCAATGATAGGAGTGTGGAGTGCATCCATGTTCCGGCGGCGAAGTTCCTCCCGCTGCAACGACGTGAGAGGCTCGGGGAGATACTCCTCGTGAGGACGCGACGGGTCGCCCCCATCCGCGCCTCCGTCAGCGCGGGGGAAACCAGGAGGACTGTGTGGCCCATCGATCACCAGAACCTCTGCAGCTGGGTCACTGTTGTCGCATTCGGATGCGGTCTCTACGGAGCCAGTCGAACAGGTCGTAGAGGGATTCATCAGGCTCGATTGCCGCGACTTGTGGGGTGGCCGACTGGCGGGCCACCGCATGCCTCACCCACCTCTAAAGCCTCGACCGACCGGAGTGCTTGCGCCGGCGAGAAACAGGGCGGGGAGATGCCACGGGAGCCGACCGATACTGGGTCGACGGCTGCCGCAGGAGGACACCACAGACGCATGTGCGAAAGTGCGTCGCCCCGCGGACAGGGAGCACGTCGACGTCGAGTGGAGCCTCCTGAAGCCAAGCGGAGTCGTCGGCGATGAACGTGAGTGCGCCGAGACGGATCTCGCGGCCCTCCACCAAAGCTCCGCTCGAAACCATGATCAAGGAGATCGGAAAAAATCGCAACTTCTCCAACTAGGCGCTAAGACTCCTAGCCCCACGGTGGGCGCCAACTGTCGTGGTTCTAACTCTGACAGTGATGTAGGGGGGTAAGTATGGAGAGGCGAGGTCTTAGCTATGGAGAGGTTGTAAGGACACAAGGTTTACGAGTTCAGGCCCTTCTCGGAAGAAGTAAAAGCCCTACGTCTCGGAGCCCGGAGGCGGTCGACTGGATTATGTGTGTACGAGTTACAGAGGTCCGAACCCTTGTCTCGGAGGAGGGGGGTGGCTTATATAGAGTGCGCCAGGACCCCGGCCAGCCCACGTTACGAAGGGTTCAATGTACATTAAGGTAGAGCGTTACTGATAACGCTAGTAATAAAGTGCTATGATGACCATAAAAGCTACTTAATGACCGACCATTAGTGTGCGGAGTGACTTTAGGTCTCCTGGCCGTCGAGTGGTTGGATCTTGGTCGAGTAATTGCTTCTTGGTCGAATGTCTTCGAGTCTGTCGAGTGGAACACCTCCAAGTCGATTGAAAGGTGATTTATTCTAGAGGTGTCCTTGGGTAGGGCAGTTAGGACAGGTCCGTGACCCTACCCTAGGTACATAGCTTCATCAGTAGGGTTTTACCTCCATCGAGAGGGCCCGAACCTGGGTAAAAACATCATGTCCCTTGTCTCCTGTTACCATCCGCCTAGACGCATAGTTCGGGACCCCCTACCCGAGATCCGCCGGTTTTGACACTGACAGCCCCCCTTTCCTTCTCCCTCTCCCCTTCCTTTCCCCCTCCTAGTAGGAGTAGGAAAGAGGGGAATCCTACTCCTACTAGGAGGAGTATTCCTCCTCCTGGCGCGCCCTCTAGGCCCGGCCGGCCTCCCCCTTTCTCCTTTATATACGGGGGCATGGGGGCACCTCTAGACACACAAGTTGATCTATTGATCTATTCCAGCGATGTGCGGTGCCCCCCTCCACCATAATCCACCTTGATTATATTATAACGGTGCTTAGGAGAAGCCCTGCATCGGTAGCATCATCATCACCGTCATCACACCATCGTGCTGACAAAAATCTCCCATGAAGCTCTGCTGGATTGAAGTTCGTGGGATGTCATCGAGCTGAACATGTGCTGAACTCGGAGGTGCCGTGTGTTTGGTACTTAGATCAGT
Organism: Triticum dicoccoides; assembly: GCF_002162155.2. Lineage (NCBI taxonomy): Eukaryota > Viridiplantae > Streptophyta > Magnoliopsida > Poales > Poaceae > Triticum > Triticum dicoccoides. Next base: position 145,954,253 of record NC_041386.1, read on the forward strand.
CGGATCGTGAAGACGCATGACTACATCAACCGCGTTGTGCTAACGCTCCCGCTTTCGGTCTACGAGGGTACGTAGACACACTCTCCCCTGTTGTTGCTATGCATCACCATGATCCTGTGTGTGCGTAGGAAAAATTTGAAATTACTACGTTCCCCAATAGTGGCATCCGAGCCTGGTTTATGCGTAGATGTTATATGCACGAGTCGAACACAAGTGAGTTGTGGATGATACAAGTCATACTGCTTACCAACATGTCACACTTTGGTTCAGCGGGATTGTTGGGTGAAGCGGCCCGGACCGACATTACGCGTACGCTTACGCGAGGCTGGTTCTACCGACGTGCTTTGCACACAGGTGGCTGGCGGGTGTCAGTTTCTCCAACTTTAGTTGAATCAAGTGTGGCTACGCCCGGTCCTTGAGAAGGTTAAAACAGCACCAACTTGACAAACTATCGTTGTGGTTTTGATGCGTAGGTAAGAACGGTTCTTGCTCAGCCTGTAGCAGTCACGTAAAACTTGCAACAACAAAGTAGAGGACGTCTAACTTGTTTTTGCAGGGCATGTTGTGATGTGATATGGTCAAGACATGATGCTATATTTTGTTGTATGAGATGATCATGTTTTGTAACCGAGTTATCGGCAACTGGTAGGAGCCATATGGTCGTTGCTTTATTGTATGCAATGCAATCACCATGTAATTACTTTACTTTATCACTAAAAGGTAGCTATAGTCGTAGAAGCAATAGTTGGCGAGACGACAACGATGCTACGATGGAGATCAAGGTGTCGCGCCGGTGACAATGGTGATCATGACGGTGCTTCGGAGATGGAGATCACAAGCACAGGATGATGATGGCCATAACATATCACTTATATTGATTGCATGTGATATTTATCTTTTATGCATCTTATTTTGCTTAGATCAACGGTAGCATTATAAGATGATCTCTCACTAAATTTCAAGGTACAAGTGTTCTCCCTGAGTATGCACCGTTGCGAAAGTTCATCGTGCTGAGACACCACATGATGATCGGGTGTGATAAGTTCTAAGTTCACATACAACGGGTGCAAGCCAGTTTTGCAAATGCAGAATGCTCGGGTTAAACTTGACGAGCCTTGGATATGCAGATATGGCCTCGAAACACTGGAGACCGAAAGGTCGAGCATGAATCATATAGAAGATATGATCAACATAGTGATGTTCACCATTGAAAACTACTCCCTCTCACGTGATGATCAGACATGTTTTAGTTGATATGGATCACATGATCACTTAGATGATTAGAGGGATGTCTATCTAAGTGGGAGTTCTTTAATAAGATTAACTAAACTTTAATTTATCATGAACTTAGTACCTGATAGTATTTTGCATGTTTATGTTATTGTAGATAGATGGAAGGTGCTGTTGTTCCGTTGAATTTTAATGCGTTCCTTGAGAAAGCAAAATTGAAAGATGATGGTAGCAATTACACAGACTGGGTCCATAACTTGAAGATTATGCTCATTACTACACAGAAGAATTATGTCCTGGAAGCACCACTAGGTGCCAAACCTGTTGCAGGAGCAACACCAGATGTTATGAACGTCAGGCAGAGCAAAGCTGATGACTACTCGATAGTTCAGTGTGCCATGCTTTACGACTTAGAACCTGGACTTCAGCGATGTTTTGAACGTCATGGAGCATATGAGATGTTCCAGGAGTTGAAGTTAATATTTCAAGCAAATACCCAGATTGAGAGATATGAAGTCTCCAATAAGTTCTACAGCTGCAAGATGGAGGAGAATAGTTCTGTTAGTGAACATATACTTAGAATGTCTGGGTACCATAACCACTTGACTCAACTGGGAGTTAATCTTCCTGTTGACAGTGTCATTGACAGAGTTCTTCAATCACTGCCACCAAGCTACAATATCTTCGTGATGAACTATAACATGCAAGGGATGGATAAGACAATTCCTGAGCTCTTCGCAATGCTAAAGGCTGCGAAGGTAGAAATCAAGAAGGAGCATCAAGTGTTGATGTTTAACAAGACCACCAGTTTCAAGAAAAAGGTAAAGGGAAGAAGAAAGGGAACTTCAAGAAGAACGGCAAACAAGTTTCTGCTCAAGAGAAGAAACCCAAGTCTGGACCTAAGCCTGAGACTGAGTGCTTCTACTGCAAATAGACTGGTCACTGGAAGCGGAACTGCCCTAAGTATTTGGCAGATAAGAAGGATGGCAAGGTGAACAAAGGTATATGTGATATACATGTTATTAATGTGTACCTTACTAATTGTCATAGTAGTGCATGGGTATTTGATACTGGTTCTGTTGCTAATATTTGCAACTCGGAACAGGGACAACGGATTAAGTGAAGATTGGCAAAGGACGAGGTGACGATGCACGTGGGAAATGGTTCCAAAGTCGATGTGATCGCAGTCGGCACGCTACCTCTACATCTACCTTCAGGATTAGTATTAGACCCGAATAATTGTTATTTGGTGCCAGCGTTGAGCATGAACATTATATCTGGATCTTGTTTGATGCGAGACGGTTATTCACTTAAATCAGAGAATAAAGGTTGTTCTATTTATATGAGTAATATCTTTTATGGTCATCCACCCTTTAAGAGTGGTCTATTATTTTTGAATCTCGATAGTGGAGATACACATATTCATAGTATTGAAGCTAAAAGATGCAGAGTTGATAATGATAGTGCAACTTATTTGTGGCAATGCTATTTAGGTCATATTGGTAAAAAGCGCATGAAGAAACTCCATTCTGATGGACATTTGGAATCACTTGATTATGAATCACTTGGTACTTGCGAACCGTGCCTCCTCATGGGCAAGATGACTAAAACGCCGTTCGCCGGAACTATGGAGCGAGCAACAGAATTGTTGGAAATCATACATACTGATGTATGTGGCCCGATGAATATTGAGGCTCGCAACGGATATCGTTATTTTCTCACCTTCATGGATGATTTGAGCAGATATGGGTATATCTACTTGATGAAACATAAGTCTGAAACATTTGAAAAGTTCAAAGAATTTTAGAGTGAAGTGGATAATCATCGTAACAACAAAAATAAAGTTTCTACGATCTGATCGTGGAGGAGAATATTTGAGTTACGAGTTTAGTCTTCATTTTAAACAATGCAGAATAGTTTCGCAACTAACGCCACCCGGAACACCACAGCGTAATGGTGTGTCCGAACGTTGTAATCGTACTTTACTAGATATGGTGCAATCTATGACGTCTCTTACTGATTTACCGCTATCATTTTGGGGTTATGCTTTAGAGATGGCTGCATTCACATTAAATAGGGCACCATCTAAATCCATTGAGATGACTCCTTATGAACCGTGGTTTGGCAAGAAACCAAAGTTGTCGTTTCTTAAAGTTTGGGGCTGCGAAGCTTATGCGAAAAAGCTTCAACCCGGTAAGCTCGAACCCAAATCGGAGAAATGTGTCTTCATAGGATACCCAAAAGAAATAGTTGGGTACACCTTCTATCATAGATCCGAAGGCAAGACTTTTGTTGCTAAAAATGGATCCTTTCTAGAGAAGGAGTTTCTCTCGAAAGAAGTGAGTGGGAGGAAAGTAGAGCTTGATGAGGTAACGGTACCTGCTCCCTTATTGGAAAGTAGTTCATCACAGAAACCAGTTCCTGTGACACCGACACCAATTAGTGAGGAAGCTAATGATAATGATCATGAAACTTCAAATCAAGTTACTACCGAAGCTCGTAGGTCAACCAGGGTAAGATCCGCACCAGAGTGGTACGGTAATCCTGTTCTGGAGGTCATGTTACTAGACCATGACGAACCTACGAACTATGAGGAAGCGATGATGAGCCCAGATTCCGCAAAATGGCTTGAGGCCATGAAATCTGAGATGGGATCCATGTATAAGAACAAAGTATGGACTTTGGTTGACTTTCCCGATCATCGGCAAGCCATCGAGAATAAATGGATCTTCAAGAAGAAGACAGACGCTGATGGTAATGTTACTGTCTACAAAGCTCGACTTGTTGCGAAAGGTTTTTGACAAGTTCAAGGAGTTGATTACGATGAGACCTTCTCAACCGTAGTGATGCTTAAGTCCATCAGAATCATGTTAGCTATTGCCGCATTTTATGATTATGAAATTTGGCAAATGGATGTAAAGACTGCATTCCTGAATGGATTTCTGGAAGAAGAGTTGTATATGATGCAACTTGAAGGTTTTATCGATCCAAAGGGTGCTAACAAAGTGTGCAAGCACCAGCGATCCATTTATGGACTGGTGCAAGCCTCTCGGAGTTGGAATAAACGTTTTGATAGTGTGATCAAAGCATATGTTTTTATACAGACTTTTGGAGAAGCCTCTATTTACAAGAAAGTGAGTGGGAGCTCTGTAGCATTTCTAATATTATATGTGGATGACATATTGTTGATTGGAAATGATATAGCATTTCTGGATAGCATAAAAGGATATTTGAATAAGAGTTTTTCAATGAAAGACCTCGGTGAAGCTGCTTACATATTGGGCATCAGGATCTATAGAGATAGATCAAGACACTTAATTGGACTTTCACAAAGCACATACCTTGACAAAGTTTTGAAGAAGTTCAAAATGGATCAGGCAAAGAAAGGGTTCTTACCTGTGTTACAAGGTGTGAAGTTGAGTAAGACTCAATGCCCAACCACAGCAGAAGATAGAGAGAAAATGAAAGATGTTCCCTATGCTTCAGCCATAGGCTCTATCATGTATGCAATGCTGTGTACCAGACCTGATGTGTGCCTTGCTATTTGTTTAGTAGGGAGGTACCAAAGTAATCCAGGAGTGGATCACTGGACAGTGGTCAAGAACATCCTGAAATACCTAAAAAGGACTAAGGATATGTTTCTCGTTTATGGAGGTGACAAAGAGCTCATCGTAAATGGTTACATTGATGCAAGCTTTGACACTGCTCCAGATGATTCTAAATCGCAAACCGGATACATATTTATATTGAATGGTGGAGCTGTCAGTTGGAGCAGTTCTAAACGAAGCGTCGTGGCGGGATCTACGTGTGAAGTGGAGTACATTGCTGCTTCTGAAGCAGCGAATCAAGGAGTCTGGATGAAGGAGTTCATATCTGATCTAGGTGTCATACCTAGTGCATCGGGTCCAATGAAAATCTTTTGTGACAATATTGGTGCAATTGCCTTGGCAAAGGAATCTAGATTTCACAAGAGAACCAAGCACATCAAGAGACGCTTCAACTCCATCCGGGATCAAGTCCAGGTGGGAGACATAGAGATTTGCAAGATACATAAGGACCTGAATGTTGCAGACCCTTTGACTAAGCCTCTTCCATGAGCAAAACATGATCATCACCAAGACTCCATGGGTGTTAGAATCATTACTGTGTAATCTAGATTATTGACTCTAGTGCAAGTGGGAGACTGACGGAAATATGTCCTAGAGGCAATAATAAAGTTATTATTTATTTCCTCATGTCATGATAAATGTTTATTATTCATGCTAGAATTATATTAACCGAAAACTTAGTACATGTGTGAATACATAGAAAAACATAGTGTCACTAGTATGCCTCTACTTGACTAGCTCGTTAATCAAAGATGGTTATGTTTCCTAACCATAGACATGAGTTGTCATTTGATTAATGGGATAACATCATTAGGAGAATGATGTGATTGACTTGACCCATTCCGTTAGCTTAGCACTTGATCGTTTAGTTTTCTGCTATTGCTTTCTTCATGACTTATACATGTTGCTATGACTATGAGATTATGCAACTCCTGATTACCGGAGGAACACTTTGTGTGCTACCAAACGTCACAACGTAACTGGGTGATTATAAAGGTGCTCTACAGGTGTCTCTGATGGTACTTGTTGAGTTGGCATAAATCAAGATTAGGATTTGTCACTCCGATTTTCGGAGAGGTGTCTCTGGGCCCACTCGGTAATGCACATCACTATAAGCCTTGCAAGCATTGTAACTAATGAGTTAGTTGCGGGATGATGTATTACGGAATGAGTAAAGAGACTAGCCAGTAACGAGATTGAACTAGGTATTGAGATACCGACGATCGAATCTCGGGGAAGTAACATACCGATGACAAAGGGAACAACGTATGTTGTTTTACGGTTTGACCGATAAAGATCTTCATAGAATATGTGGGAGCCAATATGAACATACAGGTTCCGCTATTGGTTATTGACCGAAGACGTGTCTCGGTCATGTCTACATAGTTCTCGAACCCGTAGGGTCCGCACGCTTAAAGTTTGGTGACAATCGGTATTATGAGTTTTTGTGTTTTGATGTACCGAAGGCAGTTCGGAGTCCCGGATATGATCACGAACATGACGAGGAGTCTTGAAATGGTCGAGACGTAAAGACCGATATATTGGACGACTATATTCGGACACCGGAAGTGTTCTGGGTGGTTTTGGAGAAAACCGGAGTGCCGGAGGGTTACCGAAACCCCCCGGGAGAAATAGTGGGCCTTATGGGCCTTAGTGGAGAGAGAGAGAGGGGGCTCTCCTAGGGCAGGCCGCGCGCCCCTCCCCCTCTGGTCCGAATTGGACTAGGAGAGGGAGGCGGAGCCCCCTTTCCTTCTCCCTCTCCCCCTTCCTTTCCCCCTCCTAGTAGGAGTAGGAAAGAGGGGAATCCTACTCCTACTAGGAGGAGGATTCCTCCTCCTGGCACGCCCTCTAGGGCCGGCCGATCTCCCCCTTGCTCCTTTATAAACGGGGACAGGGGGCACCTCTAGACACACAAGTTGATCTATTGATCTATTCCAGCCATGTGCGGTGCCCCCTCCACCATAATCCACCTCGATTATATCGTAGCGGTGCTTAGGCAAAGCCCTGCGTCGGTAGCATCATCATCACTGTCATCACGCCGTCGTGCTGACGAAACTCTCCCGTGAAGCTCTGCTGGATCGGAGTTCGTGGGACGTCATCGAGCTGAACGTGTGCTGAACTCGGAGGTGTTGTGCATTCAGTACTTAGATCGGTTGGATCGTGAAGACGTACGACTACATCAACCGCGTTGTGCTAACGCTTCCACTTTCAGTCTACGAGGGTACGTAGACACACTCTCCCCTCTCGTTGCTATGCATCCCCATGATCCTATGTGTGCGTAGGAAAATTTTGAAATTACTACGTTCCCCAACAATTCGAGCATACAAAACATAATTTCATTTGAAGGATTAGAGTTTGTGATACGTCTCCATCGTATCTATAATTTTTGATTGTTCCATGCCAATATTATTCAACTTTCATATACTTTTGGCAACTTTTTATACTATTTTTGGGACTAACATATTGATCCAGTGCCCAGTGCCAGTTCCTGTTTGTTGCATGTTTTTTGTTTCGCAGAATATCAATATCAAACGGAGTCCAAACGGAATAAAAACCGACGGAGATTTTTTTTGAATTTATATGATTTTTGGGAAGAAAAATCCACGCAAGACGATGCTCGAGGGGCCCACGAGGTAGGTGGCGCGCCCCAGGGAGGCAGGCGCGCCCCTGACCCTCGTGGCCACCCCGTAAGGCGGTTAGAGCCCTTCTTTCGCCGCAAGAAAGCTAATTTCTAGATAGAGATCGTGTCAAAATTTCAGCCCAATCGGAGTTATGGATCTCTAGGAATATAAGTAAGGGTGAAAGGGAAAAAATCCGAGAACGCAGAAACAGAGAGAGACAGAGAGACAGATCCAATCTTGGAGGGGCTCTCGCCCCTCCCGTGTCATCGAGGCCATGGACCAGAGGGTAAACCCTTCTCCCATCTAGGGAGGAGGTCAAGGAAGAAGAAGAAGGAGGGGGGCTCTCTCCCCCTCGCTTCCGGTGGCACCGGAGTGCCACCGGGGGCCATCATCACCACCGCGATCTACACTAACACCACCGCCATCTTCACCAACATCTCCTTCACCTTCCCCCCTCTATCTACAGCGGTCCACTCTCCCGCAACCCATTGTACCCTCTACTTGAACATGGTGCTTTATGCTTCATATTATTATCCAATGATGTGTTGCCATCCTATGATGTTTGAGTAGATTTTCGTTGTCCTATCGGTGGTTGATGAATTGATATGATTGATTTAATTTGCTTGTGGTTATGTTGTTGTCCTTTGGTGCCCATCCTATGAGCGCGCACGTGGATCACACCATAGGGTTAGTTGTATGTTGATAGGACTATGTATTGGAGGGCAAGAGTGACAGAAGCTTCAACCTAGCATAGAAATTGATGCATACGGGATTGAAGGGGGACCAATATATCTTAATGCTATGGTTGGGTTTTACCTTAATGAACATTAGTAGTTGCTGATGCTTGCTAATAGTTCCAATCATAAGTGCATAGAATTCCAAGTCAGGGATGACATGCTAGCAGTGGCCTCTCCCACATAATACTTGCTATCGGTCTAGTAAAGTAGTCAATTTCTTAGGGACAATTTCGCAACTCCTACCACCACTTTTCCACACTCGCTATATTTACTTTAGTTGCTTCTTTACCTTAACAGCCCCTAGTTTTATTTTCGTGCCCTTTACTTTCTTGCAAACCTATCCAACAACACCTACAAAGTACTTCTAGTTTCATACTTGTTCTAGGTAAAGCGAACGTCAAGCGGGCGTAGAGTTGTATCGGTGGTCGATAGAACTTGAGGGAATATTTGTTCTACCTTTAGCTCCTCGTTGGGTTCGACACTCTTACTTATCGAAAACTGTTGCGATCCCCTATACTTGTGGGTTATCAAGACCTTTTTGTGGTGTCGTTGCCGGGGAGCAATAGCGTGGGGTGAATATTCTCGTGTGTGCTTGTTTGCTTTATCACTAAGTAATTTTTATTTGTTGTTCTTAGTTGTTTTCTATCTTTAGTTATGGGTAGAAAACGCAAAATACCAAAAAAATTAGTTGTACCTACTGAACCAATGGTTGAAGAACCACTCAAAATCTATCACACTCCTAAAGCTTTTTACTTGCATCATCTTCGATCCCTTTGTGCTCGTGCTGAAACCCCAACTAGCTTGGTTGAGGGCAAATCTTTAGATGAGCATGCTTGTTATGTGCGACACCGAATATCTAAAAGGGAAAACTCTATTGGGTCAAATTCATCGTTTGCAATGCTATGCTTGGAATTTATGTGAAATATATATTATACTTGTTGTTCTGAAAACCCTAAGAAACACCTTCCCTACCAATGTTTGTTTAGTGATAATGGAATCGTATCCTCTTATGCTAAGGGTGTTTATAGTTACTATGATGTTCAACAAATTGAAGAATTTGTTGCTTTTAAGGGTGCTTACGAAATTGCTTCTTTGATTGAAAAGTATGATGCTACTCTTTACAAATCTGAAAATTTTGCCATACTTAAATATTGCTATGATAATTATGCTTCTAATGCCTATGTTGAACCATATATTGAGTACTACTCAGCTGTCCAAGAAGAGATTAATATTTTACAGGAGTCTATGGAAGAAGAAATTGATGAAACTGTGAGCTCATTGGATGAAAAAGATGATGAGGAGAGCGAAGAACAAAAGGAGGAAGAGAGGATTAGCTACCCGTGCCCACCTTCTAATGAGAGTAACTCTTCAACTCATACATTGTTTAATTTCCCTTCGTGCTTACCGGAGGATGATTGCTATGATGATTGTTATGATCCCGTTGATTCTCTTGAAATATCCCTTTTTGATGATGCTTGCTATGCTTGTGGCCAAGATGCCAATATGAATTATGCTTATGGAGATGAACTTGCTATAGTTCCTTATGTTAAACATGAAATTGTTGCTATTGCACCCACACATGATAGTCCTATTATCTTTTTGAATTCTCCCGACTACACTATATCGGAGAAGTTTGCCCTTATTAAGGAGTACATTGATGGGTTGCATTTTACTACTACACATGATGATTTTGATAGATATAATATGCATGTGCTTGCTGCTCCTACTTGCAATTATTATGAGAGAGGAACTATATCTCCACCTCTCTATGCTTCCCACATGATAAAATTGCAAGAAACTGTTTATACTATGCATTGGCCTTTACTTTGTGTGCATGAATTGTTCTTTTATGACATGCCGATGCATAGGAAGAGAGTTAGACTTCGTTGTTGCATGATATATGTTACTTTGTGCTCACTACTAAATTACAAATCATTGTTAATTAAAATTGGCTTTGATATACCTTGGGATCCGGGTGGATCCATTACTTGAGCACTATATGCCTAGCTTAATGGCTTTAAAGAAAGCGCTGCCAGGGTGACAACCAGGAAGTTTTAGAGAGTCATTTATTTCTGTTGAGTGCTTTCATATAGTTTAAAAACAACAAAAATAAAGAGGGGAACCCAAAACTTTTTCAAAAAGGAAAGCGAAAGTGAGAAAGACAAGCATTGTTGAAGTGGGAGAGCTCCTTGAACTTTGTCCATGCTCACGGCAACTTTGTGAATCTTGATTACAGAAACTTTTCAATAAAAATAATTATCCCATTGTACAATTCCATTGTATTATAAAAATAATGTGCCAAGGTTTGCCTTTAGGATGTTTACATTTGCTTGATGGTTTGTACGGTGTAGGACAGAAACTTTGGCTGTAGTGCGCTATTTTACATTTTTAGCTCGAACGTCAAATGGTTATGATTCTTTTTTAACTGTCTTCCTATACAGATTGTTTATTTTTCCTAATTTTGGTAGAATTTTTCAAGTATCAGAAGTATGGTGAATGTTCAGATTTCTACAGACTGTTCTGTTTTAGACAGATTCTTTTTTTGATGCATAGTTTGCTTGTTTTGATGAAACTATCAATTCATATCAGTGGATTAAGCCATGTAAAAGTTATATTACAGTAGACACAATGACAAAACAAAATGTGAATTGGTTTGCAACAGTACTTAGAGTAGTGATTTGCTTTATTATACTAACGGATCTTACCGAGTTTTCTGTTGAAGTTTTGTGTGGATGAAGTGTTCGATGATTGAGAAGGTCTCGATGTGAGAAGAAGGAAGAGAAGCAAGAGCTCAAGCTTGGGGATGCCCGAGGCACCCCAAGTAAATATTCAAGGAGACTCAAGCGTCTAAGCTTGGGGATGCTGGGGAGGCATCCCCTCTTTCTTCAACAAATATCAGTATGTTTTCAGATTCGTTTCGTTCATGCGATATGTGCAAGTCTTGGAGCGTCTTTTGCATTTAGGTTTTTATTTTTATTTTTATGCACCATGCTGGTATGAGATAGTCCTTGGTTGATTTATAGAATGCTCTTTGCATTTCACTTATATTTTTTGAGTATGGCTTTATAGGATGCTTCATGTGCTTCACTTATATCATTTGAAGTTTGGATCGCCTGTTTCTCTTTACTTAGACAACCGCGATGTGCAGAATGCTCTTTTGCTTCACTTATATTTGTTAGAGCATGGGCATATCTTTTGTAGAAAGAATTAAACTCTCTTGCTTCACTTATATCTATTTAGAGAGATGACAGGAACTGGTCATTCACATGGTTAGTCATAAAATCCTACATAAAACTTGTAGATCGCTGAATATGATATGTTTGATTCCTTGCAATAGTTTTGCGATATAAAGGTGGTGATATTAGAGTCATGATAGTGAGTAGCTGTGGATTGTAGAAATACTTGTGTTGAAGTTTGTGATTCCCGTAGCATGCACGTATGGTGAACCGTTATGTGATGAAGTCGGAGCATGATTTATTTATTGATTGTCTTCCTTATGAGTGGCGGTCGGGGACGAGTGATGGTCTTTTCCTACCAATCTATCCCCCTAGGAGCATGCGAGTAGTACTTTGTTTCGATGACTAATAAATTTTTGCAAAAAGTATGTGAGTTCTTTATGACTAATGTTGAGTCCATGGATTATACGCACTCTCACCCTTCCACCATTGCTAGCCTCTCTAGTACCGTGCAACTTTTGCCGGTACCTTAAACCCACCATATAGCTTCCTTAAAACAGCCACCATACCTACCTATCATGGCATTTCCATAGCCATTCCGAGATATATTGCCATGCAACTTCCATCATCATCATATACATGACTTGAGCATTCATTGTCATATTGCTTTGCATGATCGTAAGATAGCTAGCATGATGTTTTCATGGCTTGTCCGTTTTTTGATATCATTGCTACGCTAAATCATTGCACATCCCGGTACACCGCCGGAGGCATCCATATAGAGTCATATCTTTGTTCTAGTATCGAGTTGTAATATCGAGTTGTAAGTAATAAAAGTGTGATGATCATCATTATTAGAGCATTTCCCCAGTGAGGGAAGGATGATGGAGATTATGATTCCCCCATAAGTCGGGATGAGACTTCGGACTTTACAAAAAAATAAAAGAGGCCAAAGAAGCCCAAAAAAAGAGAGATGCCAAAGAAGCCCACCAACAAATAAAAAAATAAAAAATAAAAAAATGAGAGAAAAAGAGAGAAGGGGCAGTGCTACTATCCTTTTTCCACACTTGTGCTTCAAAATAGCACCATGTTCTTCATATAGAGAGTCTCTTGAGTTATCACTTTCATATACTAGTGGGAATTTTCATTATAGAACTTGGCTTGTATATTCCAATGATGGGCTTCCTCAAATGCCCGAGGTCTTCATGAGCAAGCAAGTTGGATGCACACCCACTTAGTTTCAGTTTGAGCTTTCATACACTTATAGCTCTAGTGCATCTGTTGCATGGCAATCCCTACTCACTCACATTGATATCTATTGATGGGCATCTCCATAGCCCATTGATACGCCTAGTTGATGTGAGACTATCTTCTCCTTTTTGTCTTCTTCACAACCACCATTCTATTCCACCTATAGTGCTATGTCCATGGCTCACGCTCATGTATTGCGTGAAAGTTGAAAAGGTTTGAGAACGTCAAAAGTATGAAACAATTGCTTGGCTTTTCATCGGGGTTTTGCATGATGTGAATATTTTGTGTGGTGAAGATGGAGCATAGCCAGACTATATGATTTTGTAGGGATAGCTTTCTTTGGCCATGTTATTTTGAAAAGACATGATTGCTTTATTAGTAGGCTTGAAGTATTATTGTTTTTATGTCAAATGATAGACTATTGCTTTGAATCACTCGTGTCTTAATATTCATGCCATGATTAGATATGTGATCAAGATTATGCTAGGTAGCATTCCACATCAAAAATTATCTTTTTTATCATTTACCTAATCGAGGGCGAGCAGGAATTAAGCTTGGGGATGCTGATACGTCTGCGTCGTATCTATAATTTTTGATTGTTCCATGCCAATATTATTCAACTTTCATATACTTTTGGCAACTTTTTATACTATTTTGGGACTAACATATTGATCCAGTGCCCAGTGCCAGTTCCTGTTTGTTGCATGTTTTTTGTTTCGCAGAATATCCATATCAAACGGAGTCCAAACGGAATAAAAAATGACAGAGATTTTTTTTGAATATATATGATTTTTGGGAAGAAAAATCCACGCGAGACGATGCTCGAGGGGCCCACGAGGTAGGGGGGCGCGCCCCAGGGAGGCAGGCGCGCCCCTGACCCTCGTGGCCACCCTGTAAGGCGGTTGGAGCCCTTCTTTTGCCGAAAGAAAGCTAATTTCCGGATAGAGATTGTGTCAAAATTTCAGCCTAATCGGAGTTACGGATCTCCGGGAATATAAGAAATGGTGAAAGGGAAGAATCTGAGAACGCAGAAACAGAGAGAGACAGAGAGACAGATCCAATCTCGGAGGGGCTCTCGCCGCTCCCGTGCCATCGAGGCCATGGACCAGAGGGGAAACCCTTCTCCCATCTAGGGAGGAGGTCAAGGAAGAAGAAGAAGGAGGGGGGCTCTCTCCCCCTCGCTTCCGGTGGCACCAGAGTGCCACCGGGGGCCATCATCATCACTGCGATCTACAGCAACACCACCGCCATCTTCACCAACATCTCCATCACCTTCCCCCCTCTATCTACAACGGTCCACTCTCCCGCAACCCGCTGTACCCTCTACTTGAACATGGTGCTTTATGCTTCATATTATTATCCAATGATGTGTTGCCATCCTATGATGTTTGAGTAGATTTTCGTTGTCCTATCGGTGGTTGATGAATTGCTATGATTGATTTAATTTGCTTGTGGTTATGTTGCTGTCCTTTGGTGCCCATCATATGAGCGCGCGCGTGGATCACACCATAGGGTTAGTTGTATGTTGATAGGACTATGTATTGGAGGGCAAGAGTGACAGAAGCTTCAACCTAGCATAGAAATTGATGCATACGGGATAGAAGGGGGACCAATATATCTTAATGCTATGGTTGGGTTTTACCTTAATGAACATTAGTAGTTGCGGATGCTTGCTAATAGTTCCAATCATACGTGCATAGAATTCCAAGTCAGGGATGACATGCTAGCAGTGGCCTCTCCCACATAATACTTGCTATCGGTCTAGTAAAGTAGTCAATTGCTTAGGGACAATTTCGCAACTCCTACCACCATTTTTCCACACTCGCTATATTTACTTTAGTTGCTTATTTACCTTAACAGCCCCTAGTTTTATTTTCGTGCTCTTTACTTTCTTGCAAACCTATCCAACAACACCTACAAAGTACTTATAGTTTCATACTTGTTCTAGGTAAAGCGAACGTCAAGCGGGCGTAGAGTTGTATCGGTGGTCGATAGAACTCGAGGGAATATTTGTTCTACCTTTAGCTCCTCGTTGGGTTCGACACTCTTACTTATCGAAAACTGTTGCGATCCCCTATACTTGTGGGTTATCAGTTTGGCACATACAAATTTACTTGGAATGTCAGGTAGATACCACATATAGGAAGGTATGATGGACTCATATGGAAAAACTTTTGGGGTTTATGGAGTTGGATGCACAAGCAGTATTCCCGCTTAGTACAAGTGAAGGCTAGAAAGAGACTGGGAAGCGACCAACTAGAGAGCGACAACAATCATGAACATGCATTAAAATTAATCAACACTGAATGCAAGCATGAGTAGGATATAATTCACCATGAACATAAATATCGTGGAGGCTATGTTGATTTTGTTTCAACTACATGCGTGAACATGTGCCAAGTCAAGCCACTCAAATCGTTCAAAGGAGGATACCACCCTATCATACCACATCACAACCATTTTAATAGCATGTTGGCACGCAAGGTAAATCATTATAAACTCGTAGAAAATTAAGTATGGCATGAACAACTATAATCTCTAATTGTCATTGCAAACATGTTTCATTCATAATAGCCTGAATCGGGAATGATGAACTAATCATATTTACAAAAACAAGAGAGGTCGAGTTCATACCAGCTTCTCTCATCTCAATCACTCCATCATATATCGTCATTATTGCCTTTCACTTGCACAACTGAATAGTGTGGATAATAATAATAGTGCACGTGCATTGGACTAATTGGAATCTACAAGCATTCAATTCAAGGGAGAAGTCAAGGTAATATGGGCTCTTTGTTAGATCAATAATAATTCAAATAAGATCCTCTCAACATTTTCATCATGGTCTTCTCCTCTCGACCCCAAAGAAAAAGAAAAGAAACAAAACTAGGTTTTCCTTTAATTATTACTACTACAAGCAATGAAAATAAACTAGCTAAAAGCTACAACTATTTTTTTGGTTTTTCTTAAGATTTATCAAACACACAAGAAGAATGCTTAAAAATAAAATAAACTAGCATGGATAATACAATGAAAAAGTATGAGAACCAACAACTGGCATGTGTGTCTGAACATGAATGTAATGTCGGTGGGGAATACATACTCCCCTAAGTTAGGCTTTTGGCCTAAGTTGGTCTATGGCCACGGCTGGCCTGGTGTCGGAGTAATGGGCCACGGGTAGCCAAACCCGAGTCCTCGAGCATTTCAAGACATCGGGGCCGGCTCCGCCCCTCAAACATCCAGGATGAAGCACCGTCTTCTGGTGGCCGGCTGGATCAAGAGCTCGACTGCCAGAAGACGGCCACGTACCTGAAGATGGCCCCAAGACAGGACGACTCCTATCAGGAGGCCTCTAGAGAGGCCGGCTCCTAGCAGGAGGCCCACGACGCCCACAAAGTCTGTGCCCCCATTAAGAAGACAAGACAGGATGTGGCTACAGTGTAGCCCATCATCCCCATATCCAGGGCACGATGCAGCCACAATGCCCCGTACAGGCGGAGATCTCCGCACGGCGCGACACTGTTGCCACTCCACCCTTGACGTCGCCCCTGTCAGGAGGAGCCTTGCTCCCACGACGGCCTGTAGGTACGGCCTGTAGGCGGCGGGCCCTACCAGGCAGCAAGAGCCTTGAAGACGGTGGAGCCTGACTAGTCAGACCAGAGGGATTCCGGCCTCTAGCAGACGGGCCACTCCTCCCTTGGAGTCCATGCACCATTGACCAGATGAGACACGGAGTGGCTACAGTGATCTCCCACCAGGCGGCGGGACTGTGGCCATGCCTCCCCGACAAAGCGTGCGCCATTAGCATTACGACTACAGTAACAAGCAGCTGACAGGACCCGCGAGCGGCGGGAGTGGCCTATCGGCCCCGTACCAGACCGGTCGGCGAGTACCACCAGGCGGCAGGCCCCAGCTGCCGGCGGAGAAGTCGGCGACCAGAGACACTGACAGCCGGATCCTACACCCGGCTGGATTACCATTGTACCCCTGGGGGTAGGCCTATATAAGCCCCCCAGGGCACCCATGCAAAGGTTCCCAACCTATTAGACCTAGACACACACATAGAGAGAGGAGAGAGTTGGCCCTGCTTTCTCCTACCTATAGCATACAACTCGAGGAGCACCATTTTACTCACTAGTGCTTTAGTGATCATGCGGAGGCCCCGCAGAGCAGGGCTAGGGGTATTATCTCCTAGGAGAGCCCCGAACCTAGGTAAAGTACGCCGGTCTTCTTGTCTACGCCTCATCCCGCTTCCGTGCACCGGCGACGTTCTACTCGCTCCCACCATCATAAGCCATCCTTTGGCATATGTCGCACCCAACCCCCGACATTTGACGCCCACCGTGGGGCAAGGTGCACCATCGTACGGAGATCTGTTCTAGACGGGAACCCTCTTCCTCCCTGCCGAGTGCAGCCTGATACGTCCATTTTGCATCATGCTTTTATATCGACATTTATTGCATTATGGACTGTTATTTCACTTTATGTCACAATAGTTATGGCTATTCTCTCTTATTTTACAAGGTTTACATAAGGAGGGAGATTGCCGGCAGCTGGAATTCTGGGCTGGAAAAGGAGCAAATATTAGAGACCTATTCTATGCAACCCCAAAAGTCCTGAAACTCCACGGAACATCTTAAAATAAATAAAGAAAAATCCATGCCAAAGATGAAGGCCAGGGGGCCCACACCCTGCTCACGAGGGTGGGGGCGCGCCCCCCTACCTCGTGGGCCCCCTGGTGGCTCTCTGACGTCCATCTTCTCCTATATGAAGTCTTTCGATGAGAAAAAAATCAGAGGGAAGTTTTCTGGACGAGACTCCGCCGCCACGAGGCGGAACCTTGGCGGATCCAATCTAGAGCTCCGGCAGAACTGTTCTGCCGGGGATACTTCCCTCCGGAAGGGGGAAATCATCACCATCGTCATCACCAACGCTCCTCTCATCGGGAGAGGGCAATCTCCATCAACATCTTCACCAGCACCATCTCATCTCCAAACCCTAGTTCATCTCTTGTATCCAATTCTTGTCTCAAAGTCCGGGATTGGTGCTAGTAGGTTGCTAGTAGTGTTGATTACTCCTTGTAGTTGATGCTAGTTGGTTTATTTGGTGGAAGATCATATGTTCAGATCCTATATGCATATTATTACCCCTCAGATTATGAACATGAATATGCTTTGTGAGTAATTACGTTTGTTCCCGAGGACAAGGGAGAAGTCTTGCTATTAGTAGTCATGTGAATTTGGTATTTGTTTGATATTTTGATAAGATGTATGTTGTCTAGCCTCTAGTGGTGTTATGTGAACGTCGACTACATAACACTTCACCATTATTTGGGCCTAGAGGATGGCATTGGAAAGTAATAAGTAGATGATGGGTTGCTAGAGTGGCAGAAGCTTAAACCCTAGTTTATGCGTTGCTTCGTAAGGGGCTGATTTGGATCCATATGTTTCATGCTATGGTTAGGTTTACCTTAATACTTTTGTTGTAGTTGCGGATGCTTGCAATAGAGGTTAATCATAAGTGGGATGCTTGTTCAAGTAGGAACAGCACCCAAGCACCGTTCCACCCACATATCAAATTATCAAAGTATCGAACGCGAATGATATGAACGTGATGAAAACTAGCTTGACGATATTCCCATGTGTCCTCGGGAGCGCTTTTCCTATTAAAGAGTTTGTTCCGGCTTGTCCTTTGCTACAAAAGGATTGGCCCACCTTGCTGCACTTTGTTTACTTTTGTTACTTGTTGCTCGTTACAATTTATCCCGTCACAAAACTATCTGTTACCACTTATTTCAGTACTTGCAGAGAATACCTTGCTGAAAACCGCTTATCATTTCCTTCTGCTCCTCGTTGGGTTCGACACTCTTACTTATCGAAAGGACTATGATAGATCCCCTATACTTGTGGGTCATCAAGACTCTTTTCTGGCCCCGTTGCCGGGTAGTGTAGCGCCTTTGGTAGGTGGAATTTGCTAAGGAAAATTTTATATAGTATGCTGAAATTTACTGTCACTTGTTACTATGGAAAGTAATTCTCTGAGGGGCTTGTTCGGGGTATCTTCACCCCGTCCAGTAGAGCAAAGAGTTGCTCCTCAACCTACTGAACCTATTGAAAATGAAACTGCTTTTGAATTTCCTTCGGGTATGATGGAAAAACTGCTAGCTAACCCTTTTACAGGAGATGGAACAAAGCATCCTGATGAGCACTTAATATATGTGGATGGAGTTTGTGGATTATTTAAGCTTGCAGGTATACCCGATGATGTTGCTAAGAAGAAGGTCTTCCCTTTATCTTTGAAGGGAGACACATTTATATGGTATATGCTATGTGATGATATGAGATCATGGGACTATAAAAGATTGAAGTTGGAATTTCATCAAAAGTATTACCCTATGCATCTTGTTCATCGTGATCGCAATTATATATATAATTTCTGGCCTCACGAAAGAGAAAGCATCGCTCAAGCTTGGGGGAGGCTTAAATCAATGTTATATTCATGCCCCAATCATGAGCTCTCAAGAGAAATGATTATTCAAAATTTATATGCTCGGCTTTCTGAAAAAAATCGCACCATGCTCGATACTTCTTGTGCTGGCTCTTTTATGATGAAGACTATTAAATTCCGATGGAATTTATTGGATAGAATTAAACGCAACTCTGAAGATTGGGACCTTGACAAAGGTAAGGAGTCAGGTATGCCACCTAAGTTTGATTGTGTTAAATCTTTTATGGATACCGATATTTTCCGTAAGTTTAGCACTAAATATGGACTTGACTCTGAGATAGTAGCTTCTTTTTGTGAATCTTTTGCTACTTATGTTGATCTCCCTAAGGAGAAGTGGTTTAAATATAATCCTCCCATAGAAGTAAAAGTAGCTACACCTATGAAAGTTGAAGAAAAGACTGTCACTTATAATGATCCTGTTGTTCCTACTTCTTATATTGAGAAACCACCTTTCCCTGTTAGAATAAAGGATCATGCTAAAGCTTCAACTGTTGTTCGTAAAAGCAATATTAGAACTTATACACCTCCTGAGCAAGTTAAAGTAGAACCTAATATTGCTATTGTTAAATATCTCTTATCTGATAATATTGATGGGCATGTTATTCAGTTCGAAGGTGAAACTGCTAGAATTGCTAAACCTTGTGGTAGGTGTGCCTGTTATTTCTGTTAAAATAGGAGATCATTGTTATCATGGCTTATGTGATATGGGTGCGAGTGCTAGTGTAATACCTATTGACTTATACGAAGAAATTAAGAATGAAATTGCACCTGCTGATTTAGAAGATATTGATGTCACAATTAAACTTGCCAATAGAGATACTATTTCACCAATTGGAATTGTTAGAGATGTTGAAGTCTTGTGTGGGAAAACTAAATATCCTGCTGATTTTCTTGTTCTTGGTTCCCCACAAGATAGCTTTTGTCCCATTATATTTGGTAGACCCTTCTTAAATACTGTCAATGCTACCATAGGTTGCATAAAGAATGTTGTTACTATTGGTTTGGATGGTATGGTTCATGAGTTTAATTTCTCTAAATTTAGTAAACAACATTGTGAGGAAGAATTACCTAGTAAGGATGAAATTATTTGTCTTGCTTCTATTGCCGTGCCTCCTAGTGATCGTTTAGAACACTATTTGCTAGACCATGAAAATGATATGTTCATGAATGAAAGAAGGGAAATAGATGAAGTATTCTTTAAACAGGAACCTATTCTGCAACACAATTTTCCTGTTGAAATTTTAGGGGATCGACCTCCACCCAAGGGTGATCCCGTGTTTGAGCTAAAACCATTGCCTGACAATCTTAAATATGCTTATCTTGATGAAAAGAAGATATATCCTGTTATTATTAGTGCTAACCTTTCAGAGCATGAAGAAGAAAGATTATTAAAAACTCTGAAGAAGCATCGTGCTGCTATTGGATATACTCTTGATGATCTTAAGGGCATTAGTCCCACTCTATGTCAACATAAAATAAATTTGGAAGCAGATGCCAAACCAGTTCGTGATCCTCAACGACGTCTGAATCCTAAGATGAAAGAAGTGGTAAGAAAAGAAATACTAAAGCTTCTGGAGGCATGTATAATCTATCCCATTGCTGATAGTGAGTGGGTAAGTCCTGTCCATTGTGTCCCTAAGAAGGGAGGTATTACTGTTGTTCCTAATGATAAAGATGAATTGATTCCACAAAGAATTATCACAGGTTATAGGATGGTAATTGATTTCCGTAAATTAAATAAGGCTACTAAGAAAGATCATTACCCCTTACCTTTTATTGATCAAATGCTAGAAAGATTATGCAAGCATACACACTATTGCTTTCTAGATGGTTATTCTAGTTTCTCTCAAATACCAGTGTCGGCTAGAGATCAATCAAAGACTACTTTTACATGCCCTTTTGGTACGTATGCCTTTTGGTTTATGTAATGCACCTGCTACCTTTCAAAGATGCATGATGGCTATATTCTCTGACTTTTGTGAAAAGATTTGTGAGGTTTTCATGGAAGATTTTTCCGTCTATGGTTCCTCTTTTGATGATTGCTTGAGCAATCTTGACCGAGTTTTGCAGAGATGTGAAGAAACTAATCTTGTCTTGAATTGGGAAAAGTGCCACTTTATGGTTAATAAAGGTATTGACTTGGGGCACAAAGTTTCTGAAAGAGGTATTGAAGTTGATAAAGCCAAGGTTGATGCTATTGAAAAGATGCCATGTCCCAAGGACATCAAAGGTATAAGAAGTTTCCTTGGTCACGCCGGATTTTACAGGAGGTTCATTAAGGACTTCTCAAAAATTTCTCGGCCTCTGACTAATTTATTGCAAAAAGATATACCATTTGTCTTTCATGATGATTGTGTAGAAGCATTTAAAATACTTAAGAAAGCATTAGTCTCTGCACCTGTTGTTCAGCCACCTGATTGGAATTTACCCTTTGAAATTATGTGTGATGCTAGTGATTATGCTGTAGGTGCTGTTCTAGGGCAAAGAGTTGATAAGAAATTAAATGTTATTCATTATGCCGGTAAGACTCTAGACATTGCTCAAAGAAATTATGCTACTACTAAAAAAGAGCTTTTAGCAGTTGTATTTGCTTGTGATAAGTTCAGATCTTATATTGTTGATTCTAAAGTAACTATTCAAACTGATCATGCTGCTATTAAATATCTTATGGAAAACAAAGATGCTAAACCTAGACTTATTAGATGGGTTCTCTTGCTACAAGAATTTGATTTGCATATTGTTGATAGAAAGGGAGCTGAGAACCCCATTGCAGACAACTTGTCTAGGTTAGAAAATATTCTTGATGACCCACTACCTATTAATGATAGCTTTCCTGATGAACAATTAAATGTTATAAGTACTTCTCGTAGTACTCCATGGTATGCTGATTATGCTAATTATATTGTTGCTAAGTTTATACCACCTAGCTTCACATACCAACAAAAGAAAAAGTCCTTCTATGATTTGAGACATTACTTTTGGGATGACCCACATCTTTATAAAGAAGGAGTAGATGGTGTTATTAGACATTGTGTACCTGAGCATGAACAGGAACAGATCCTACACAAGTGTCATTCCGAGTCTTAGGAAGGACACCACGCTGGAGATAGAACTGCACATAAGGTATTGCAATCTGGTTTTTATTGGCCTACTCTCTTCAAGGATGCCCGTAATTTGTATTGTCTTGTGATGAATGTCAAAGAATTGGTAATATTAGTAGACGTCAAGAAATGCCTATGAATTATTCTCTTGTTACTGAACCATTTGATGTTTGGGGCTTTGATTGTATGGGACCTTTTCCTTCCTCTAATAGATACACACATATTTTAGTTGTTGTTGATTACATTACTAAGTGGGTAGAAGCTATTCCAACTAGTAGTGTTGATCATAACACTTCTATTAAAATGCTTAAAGAAGTTATTTTCCGAGGTTTGGAGTCCCTAGATATTTAATGACTGATGGTGGTTCACACTTTATTCATGGTTCTTTCCATAAAATGCTTGCTAAATATGATGTTAATCATAGAATTGCATCTCCTTATCACCCACAATCTAGTGGTCAAGTAGAGTTGAGCAATAGAGAGCTCAAATTAATTTTGCAAAAGACTGTTAATAGGTCTAGAAAGAATTGGTCCAAGAAACTTGATGATGCATTATGGCTTATAGAACTGCATATAAAAATCCTATGGGTATGTCTCCGTATAAAATGGTTTATGGAAAAGCATGTCACTTACCTCTCGAACTAGAACATAAGGTGTATTGGGCTATTAAAGAGCTCAACTATGATTTAAAACTTGCCGGTGAGAAGAGGTTATTTGATATTAGCTCACTTGATGAATGGAGAACCCAAGCTTATGAAAATGCCAAGTTGTTTAAAGAAAAAGTTAAAAGATGGCATGACAAAAGGATACAAAAGCGTGAGTTTAATGTAGGTGATTATGTATTGCTATACAATTCTCATTTAAGATTTTTTGCAGGAAAAATTCTCTCTAAATGGGAAGGCCCCTATGTTATCGAAGAGGCCTATCATTCCGGTGCCATAAAAATCAACAACTTCGAGGGCACAAATCCGAAGGTGGTAAACAGCCAAAGAATTAAACATTATATCTTAGGTAATTCCATAAATGTTGAAACCAATATTATTGAAACCGTAACGCTGGAGGAATACATAAGGGACACTTTCCGGAACATTTCAGACTCCGAAAAGGAATAGGTATGTGGTACGGTAAGTAAACCGACTCCAAAACAATTTTTAAGGCAATATTTCTCCGCTTTAGAATATTTAGAAAAATAGAAAAATAAGTAGCAGCCCGGGAAGGACACGAGGGCCCCACGAGGGTGGTGGGCGTGCCATACCCCCCTGGGCGCGCCCCCTACCTCGTGAGCACCTCGTGTGCCCTCCGGACCCTGTTTTCTTGCACGATACGTATTCTATTGGTAAAAAATCATTATATGTTCTCCCGAAGGTTTTGACTCCCGTATCACGCAAATATCCTCTGTTTTCATTTCGAGCTGTCCTGTTGCAGATTAAATCAACATGTCTTCCCAGGATTCGGAAGGATAAAGCTATGTGGATGATTACTTAGCAAATCCAAAGGTCTATGGAGATGTGGAACATGATGGGTGGACCACGGAGGAAGAAGAGGACTATGAACCCAAGGGGAAGGAGGAGACAAGCTCAGATGAAGATGAAGCACCATTACCTCAACTTGGGGACATGCACGTGGAGTTCAAAAAGTCAAGTCTCCCTGATAGGGTAAAGAAACCCAAGTTCGAGTTTATCCCTTTTCGTCTCTTGCAGGAAAATAAGCAGGACTTATGCAAAAAGATATTAACCCTCGAGTGGGAGATTGATGATTTGAGGGATCAAAATGCCGTCCTCAAGTGCAAATTAAGGGAGAAGCCTAAGCCATCAACTAAGCCAACATCACCACCACCTTCTTCACTGACAAAGGAGATATAATCACATGGGTATGGGCACTCCCCTTGGCAACTGCCAAGCTTGGGGGAGGTGCCCCGGTATCGTATCACTATCACAACTCCTATCTTTATCGTTTTTCTTAGTTCGATCCTATTAGTAGTATCTTGATCTAGTAGAATAAAGTTTATGGCATGATCTAGTTTTGAGTTTTGCTTTATGATCTCTCTTTGTAATCGAGTCCGTGAGCTATATATGATAAAGATTAGTGTTGAGTCAAGGGCTTGATTATTTTGCCATAATCTTGGGTGAATAAAAGAAAGAGAAAAAGAATAAAAATTAACAAAGAGTTCATATTGATCTTATTGATAGTAATGACTTCACACAGAAAGAGTATGGTGATTAAAAGTTGTTGGGAGTTGGCAGATATAGCTTTGTTCATTGTTGCAATAAATAGGAAGTAATAAGGAAAGAGAGGTCTCACATATAGATATATTATCATTGACATCTTTTATGATTGGGAGCACTCATTAAAATATGACATGCTAAAGAGTTGATGTTGGACAAGGAAGACAATGTAATGAGTTATGTCTTCCTTATATCTGAGATAAAGTATGTTGTCATGGATCCTCTAACTTGTTGAGATTGCCTTTCCCCCTCATGCTAGCCAAATTCTCAGGACCAAGTAGAAATACTACTTGTTCTTCCAAACACCCTTAAACCAGTTTTGCCATGAGAGTCCACCATATCTACCTATGAATTGAGTAAGATCCTTCAAGTAAGTTGTCATCGGTGCAAAGCAATAAAAATTGCTCTAAATATGTATGATTGATTGGTGTGGGAGAAATAATCTTTATATGATCTTGTGATGTGGAAGTAATAAAAGCGACAGACTTCATAATAAAGGTTCATATCACAAGGGGCAATATAAAGTGACGTTCTTTCGCATTGAGATTTTATGCATCCAACCATAAAAGCGCATGGCAACCTCTGCTTCCCTCTGCGAAGGGCCTATCCTTTATTATTATCTTCTACCTTATGCAAGAGTATGGTGATTTTCACCTTTTCTTTTTCATTTTATCCTTTGGCAAGCTCAGCATGTTGGAAATAACATGATATATATATATATATATATATATCTAATTGGATGTAGGGGAGCATGAACCATTATTGTTGACATTACCCTTGAGGTAAAAGGTTGTGGGGCAAAACTATAAGCCCCTATCTTTCTCTGTGTCCGATTAAAACTCCGTAACCACAAGTATCACGTGAGTGTTAGCAATTATGAAGGACTAAATGATAGTTGAGTATGTGGACTTGCTTTTTAGCTCTGACATAGACTCTTTTCGATGTTATGATAAATTGCAATTGCTTCAGTGACTGAGATTATAGTTTGTCGGAGCCCAATAAGATTTATGATTTATACTTTTGCATTGTGAATAGATCATCACTTGAACATAAGTAATCATATGACAAAATCTATATATGTTGCTGTTATGAGAATAATCAAGATGCCCTCATGTCCGTATTTTATTTTTATCACCGCCTCTACCTATAAACATGACGACATATTTATTGTTATCGGCTTTTCGCTTGAGGACAAGAGAGGTCTAAGCTTGGGGGAGTTGATACGTCCATTTTGCATCATGCTTTTATATCGATATTTATTGCATTATGGACTGTTATTTCACTTTATGTCACAATACTTATGGCTATTCTCTCTTATTTTACAAGGTTTACATAAGGAGGGAGAATGCCGGCAGCTGGAATTCTGGGCTGGAAAAGGAGCAAATATTAGAGACCTATTCTGCGCAACCCCAAAAGTCCTGAAACTCCACGGAACATCTTAAAATAAATAAAGAAAAATCCACGCCAAAGATGAAGGTCAGGGGGCCAACACCCTGCTCACGAGGGTGGGGGCGCGCCCCCCTACCTCGTGGGCCCCCCTGGTGGCTCTCTGTAAGTGCATCTAGTGCCACCCCTAGTTGGTTTTGGAGTATTGACGACAAACCTAGTTGAGGGACTAATGTGTTTGTGAGAATTGCAGGATAACACAGGTAGAAGTCCCTCATTGATTCGGTTTTACTACCAGAGATGTCCCCTAAAACTTTATGAAGACATTGAAGTCAAAGGTGGTATATGAAGATATTCACATTGAAGACTATGACAAGAGAAGACACGATATGAAGCCTATGGAGCTCGAAGACTTAGATCTTTCGTAGTTCTTTTTCTTTTGTGTTGAGTCATAGGAACCACCGTACTGTTAAGTGGGGTCCAAGAGAACCAGTCAGAATGACTGAAGTGATGCCTAAACCAAAAACCTATGTCTTCGAGTGAAGACTATGAGAGCGAATCTTGTCCAGAGTCGGACAAGTCAGCTTTGCTTGTTGCCGAAGTAAAGTTGCCGTGTGAGTTTGAAATCTGACCGTTGGGACACGTGTCAGTTCCTTAGTGACCCAAGGTCATTTCGGACAAATCAGGTCGGGTTGCCAAGTGGCTATAAATAGCCCACCCCCTACAACCATAAACGGTTGGCTGCTCAGATTGAAAGTACGGCTTTTGTCGTTTGAGAGCAACCCACCTCGAAGCCTTTGAGAGAGAATTCCCTGCGAGGCTAAAGCCCTAACCACCAGAGCCAGAGAGAATTGGTCATCACTTAAGTCTTCTTATCTGTGTGATCTGAAGACTTATTACACTTGAGGACTGTGCATCCTTCAGCCGGTTAGGCGTCGCGTTCTGAGCATCCAAGAGACATTGTGGATTGCCGGTGAACGAAGTCTGTGAAGGTTTGGGAGTCTACCTTGAAGACTTACCAGAGTGATTGGGCGAGGTCTATGTGACCTTAGCTCAAGGAGAATACGGTGAGGACTGGGTGTCCTGAGCTGCGTGTTCAGGACTGGGTGTCCGGGACTGTGTGTCCTAAGGTTTAAATACCTAGCCGCTCCAACCAGACGTACAATTGTCACAGCAACTGGAACTGGTCCAACAAATCATTGTCTTCAACGAGTCACTGGTTTCATCTTCACTTCACTTTACTTACTGTTACTCCTTGTGAAGTCATTGTATGTTTGTTATATCATTTGTCTTCACTGAGCGACTGCGTGTTCTGTTTGGCTTCACAATATCTTCCTACCTGATCCTTACTACCTAGCTGCTATTAGTCTTTGTGCTTTCACTTCATTGAATACTTGACTATGGTTTGCCTAGTGTAGCCTACCTTCCGCTGCATGGTAATAGGTTTAATTTTATTATTTGTCTTCAAAACTCCCATGTTCTGAAGACTTTCATAAAAATCGCCTATTCACCCCCCTCTAGTCTTCCTCAAAGTCTTCATCACACAAGAAGAGCTCATCTGGCAAGGCACGTGCGTTTGTTGGCAAGGAAATGGATTCAGAGGAGGAGTCTGCTTCTGAGGAGGCGGAGTTGGAGTCTGAGGAGGAATGCGACTCAGGCGTTGCAAGTCTGGCTACAGCATACGTTGCCAAGTCCATCTTCAACACTGAAGACAATGACTTCATCACCGACACCGATGCAAATGACAAGGACTACTCCACTTCTACCTACTGCTTCATGGCACGCGGTGCCAAGGTAAACACACGCACTACTCACTATCAAACATCTAGTGACGATGACTCTGATTGTGGTTCAAAACCTAGCTACAAAACTCTTGCTAAAATCGCAACTGAACAACAGAAAGCTATGGAACATATTCAAAAACTGTTAGACAGAAGTGATGATCTGTTAGGTGCTGAAATGACTCGATCTGAATCCTTAATTGAAGACATAAAAAATCTTCACTTTAAGTATCAGGAACTTGAAAGTCGTCATGAAACTCTCTCAACAACTCATGAAAAGCTTTCCTATGATTATCTTCAAAGAAAGCAAGATCTTGAGAAATTTAGAGCGGTTCATGAAGATCTTCAAACGGAAAATGAGTCACTTCACGCCAAACAGATCAATCCCGCTCAGGAAGGATTTGAACCACCATGTCTTAAATGCATTGAGCGTGATAATGCTACTTCTATTGCTGAATGTTCTACTGCTACTGCTGTTGCAATATCTTCAACTGTTGATGCGGTAACTAACCCCTCTGCTGAGGATACCACCACTATTGCTGATGAGAATGCTAGCTTGAAGACACTGCTTGAAACAGGGATGTACAAAAGTCTTAAAGGGCATCAGACGCTATGTGATGTCCTGAAAAAGCAGATTCTGAACCGAAACCCTAGGAAAGAGGGTGTAGGGTTCGTAAGGAAAATGAATGCAGATGGCTCTTACTGTTAACCTGAGCAGTACCCCAAAACCATGTGGGTTGCTGCAAAGGAACCTTCAGCAAATCCATCCAATCTATCTGGCTTCACTTGTGCTAACCCCATTATCATTGATGAATCCTTTGATGCAAACTATATACTGTTTAAGAATCAGAATGGTGAAGTGTTTCCCAGGTACATTGGTACTAACTGCAGGAATGGACCGCCTATGAAGAAGATCTGGGTTCCGAAAAAGTGTCTGGAGAGTCTTCATGTGAATGTCATCATGACACCTCACGTGAAGAAGACAAACCTCAGACCAAAGGCTTCATACGGTCCAAAGGCTTCATACAGACATAGGACTCACCTGAGTCACACTAACGCAAATGGTTTGCAAGAAAATTATACCCAGGCATATGAATATGAGAGCGGTTCATCAAACCGCCATGTTCATAAGACCAAGAACTATTGTGCTTATTCTTATGAGTACTATTGTCCGCCTGCAAGACTGTTTGCTAAGGCTTCAAAGCCAAAATTCTCAGATGCTTCACTTAGACTTATTGCTTCTAAGCCACCCTTGAAGATGTGGGTGGCTAAGAAAGCTTAACTCTCTTTTGCAGGGAAAGGTCTCCAGCAGAAAACCAAAATCGTCTGACGCTATTGCTGGGGAACTTAAACATCTTGTAGGGCGCAAGATCAAATGCCCAAATGGTCTTACTATGTACTTCGTACCTGAATCTCTTGCTACTCTCCCTATTAGTCCTAACTTGGATCTAAGCTTTCATAACCCACTGGTTCGGCAAATGTTTTTGCTTCACAATGCTCTTGGTGAAGCCTATCCCCCTAACTGCACTGTAGGGTACGACACCAGCGTCTTCAGAATGGATTATTGACAGTGGGTGTACAAATCACATGACTGGCAAAAGAAGTCTTCTTATGGACTCAACCCTACGTCCATCCGACAAGAGCCACATCACATTTGCTGACACTGGTAAAAGTAAGGTATTGGGTCTAGGTAGAGTTGCAATCTCAAGGGATCAACACATGGATAAAGTCATGCTTGTTGAATTCCTTGGCTTCAGCTTAATGTCCGTCTCAATGCTTTGTGATTTGAACACGATCGTAATGTTTGGAAAATATCGTTGCCTTGTACTAATGGAATCTGACAAGTCTCTAGTGTTTGAAGGGTATCGAAAAGATGACTTGTATGTGGTAGATTTCTCAGCAGGGCCACAGCTTGCAGTATGTCTTCTAGCAAAGGCTTCAGAATGCTGGCTCTGGCATCGGAGGCTTGGACATGCTGGCATGAGGAACCTCCACACCCTTGCTAAGAAGAAGCATGTCATAGGCATCGAGGGCGTCAAGTTCAAGAAAGACCACTTATGCGGTGCCTGTGAAGCAGGGAAGATGACGAGGGCCAAACATCCCTTGAAGACAATCATGACTACCACTCAACCCTTCGAACTGCTTCACATGGATCTTTTCGGTCCCACTCATTACTCAACTCTAACTACTACTTCTTGCCTCTATGGCTTCGTTATTGTTGATGATTATTCTAGATATACTTGGGTGCACATAATCCTTTACAAGACTGAAGTGCAGGATGTCTTCAGACGCTTCGCCAATCGAGCTATGAACAATTTTGGTGCCAAGATAAAGCACATCAGAAGTGACAATGGCACTGAATTCAAGAACCCTGGCCTTGATACATATCTTGATACCTTGGGCATCACACATGAATTCTCAGCCCCGTACACGCCACAACAGAATGGCGTCGTCGAAGGCAAGAACAGAACACTAATTGAGATGGCCAGAATGATGCTAGATGAATACAAGACCCCAAGAAAATTCTGGCCCGAAGCCATTGATACTGCATGCCATACAATCAATCGTGTTTATCTTCACAAGCTACTAAACAAGACATCTTATGAGCTCCTTACTGGCAAAAAGCCAAATGTCAGTTACTTCAGAGTATTTGGCGCAAGGTGCTGGATCAAGGACCCACATCACACCTCAAAATTTGCACCAAAAGCACATGAGGGTTTTATGCTTGGATATGGAAAGGATTCGCACTCCTACAGAGTCTTCAATCTCTTTCATTACAAAGTGGTTGAAACAGTGGATGTGCGGTTCGATGAGACCAACCGCTCACAAAGAGAGCAGCTGCCAAGTGTTCTAGATGAAGTTCCATCCAGTGAATCAATCAAGCTAATGGGAACTGGAGAAATTATACCTTCTGAAGCTCATCCTGAAGAAGAACTTATCATTTCAGCACCTGATCAACATGAAGACAATGCTCAGCCTGAAGACATTCCTTCCAACAACGACAATGAATAGCAAGAGCAAAGTCTTTGCCCTGTACATCCTCGCGTTGCCAATGAAGTGCAGATTGAAAGAATAATTGATAGCATCAATGCACCTGGTCCACTCACTCGTTCAAGGGCAACTCAGCTAACAAATTTCTGTGGGCACTTCACATTCGTCTTGATATCAGAACCCAAGAAAGTTGAAGAAGCCTTCATGGAACCTGAATGGATTCAAGCTATGCAAGAAGAGCTTCAACAGTTTGAGCTGAATAATGTATGGGAACTGGTTAAGCGTCCTGATCCACGGAAGCACAGTATAATAGGCACCAAATGGATATACCGCAACAAGCAAGATGATCATGGTCAAGTTGTCAGAAACAAAGCTCGTCTCGTTGCTCAAGGATATACTCAAGTGGAAGGCATTGACTTCGATGAAACATTTGCTCCTGTGGCTAGACTTGAAGCCATACGCATACTGCTGGCCTATGCAAATCATCATAACATACTTCTATATCAAATGGATGTGAAGAGTGCCTTTCTCATTGGCAAGATTGAAGAAGAAGTGTATGTTGCACAACCGCCTGGCTTTGAAAATCCAAAACATCCTGACATGGTATACAAGCTCAACAAGGCATTGTATGGCCTCAAACAAGCCCCTAGGGCCTGGTATGACACACTCAAATACTTCCTGAAGAGCAAAGGCTTCATACCTGGTTCCCTAGATCCCACTCTTTTCACGAAGACATATGATGGTGAACTGTTTGTGTGCCAAATATATGTGGATGACATTATCTTCGGCTGCACAAATTAGAAGTTCAGTGAAGAGTTTGGTTATATGATGCTAGAGCAATATCAGATGTCCATGATGGGGGAGCTGAAGTTCTTCCATGGTCTTCAAATACGACAACAACACAATGGCATCTTCATATCTCAAGAGAAGTATCTCAAAGATTGCCTGAAGAAGTTCGGTATGCAAGACTGCAAAGGCTTCACAACACCAATGCCAGCCAAACATCATCTGGGTCCTGACGACAATGGTAAAGAGTTCGATCAAAAGGTATACCGCTCCATGATTGGTTCTTTACTTTATCTATGTGCATCTAGGCCAGATATTATGCTTAGTGTTTGCCTGTGTGCTCGATTTCAAGCGGCACCAAAGGAGTCGCATCACTTAGCTGTGAAGCGAATTCTTCGATATTTGGCTCACACCCCAACTCTAGGATTATGGTATCCAAAGGGCTCAAAGTTTGATCTGGTTGGATTCTCGGATGCTGATTATGCTGGTGACAAAGTTGATCGCAAGTCTACATCAGGCACATGTCACTTTCTGGGACGATCACTTGTATGTTGGTCTTCAAAGAAGCAGAACTGTGTATCTCTCTCCACTGCTGAATCTGAATACATTGCTGCTGGATCTTGCTGCGCTCAGCTTCTGTGGATGAAGCAAACACTCAAGGACTATGGCATTCATCTGAAGCAAGTGCCACTTTACTACGACAACGAAAGCGCCATCAAGATTGCTAACAACCCAGTTTAGCACTGGAAGACAAAGCACATTGAAATTCGTCATCACTTTCTCAGAGATCATGTTGTGAGGGAAGACATTGATATCATACACGTCAACACCGAAGAGCAATTGGCAGATATCTTCACCAAGCCCTTGGATGAGAAGAGGTTTTGCAAGTTACGGTGTGAGCTAAATATCGTGGAATCCTCAAATGTCCTGTGATCAGGCACACATCCTAACCCTTATGCATATTGATGACTTAGATGTGCAACACACGAAGTTAAGTATATCTTCAATCAATGAAGACATACATTCTAAGTGTGAATACATTAATGTGGAATTTGACTTCGGAGCGCCACGATCATTGTGCGCCGTGTCTGGGTCTAATACTTCCTATACGGTGGGTAACGCCACCACCAAACGTTCTATTTTGAAGTGTTTCACTCATGGCATTACCTTGCAATGTCTTCACATTTGGTTTGGCTTCGAACTCAACATATTTTCATGATTATCTTCACTATGTTGATTATATATATATATATATATATATATATATATATATATATATATATATATATATGCTAGTGTTCTGTCCTCTACATCATTCACTTATAGCTATGTCTTCGTGTTGAATCTTTTGAACTAAGTGAATGTGATCGGACCCCAACTTCTCTATGCTTTCTATCTCAAACTCTATCTATCCAAGTCATATGCATTCTATTGAAATTGTCGAACGTCTTCTCTGCGTCCTTGTCAGCAGAAGATACAGAGACAACCATTAAGTCTGTTTTCAATGCTCATTCCTCCACATGAAATCCGGAGAAGTAGGAACGACCACCCGACAATCCAGGCGTGCGTGGGACGTGGAACAAACCCCAAAATTCCGCATACTGGCCACGTGTTCCTCAGATGCGAATCGCCAGGGGCACCTGTGTAATAGCACAGTGCCGCCCCTGTGCCTATAAATACACACTCACAGCGGTCATTATCTCTTCTTCCACCCTCGCACGAACCCTAGCGCCACCGCTAGCTCTCGACGACGCCGGCGACGAAGCGCTTCGCTGCCGCAACCTCTCCAACACCGTCTTCACGCCGACCGCGGACATCGTCCTCTCCGCCGTCGCCATAGGTGTCCTCCATCGCCAAGTTAGGGCACGGAAGAGTGAACTGCTCGGCCTCATCTCCCACTCCGTCTAGTAGTTCTCAGTGTGGTAAATAAAACTCCCTTTTTACAGCACCGTTGATCCTATTGATCTGTCACTTTCTACCACAAGCAGTTTCTGTTCACACAAGCTAGATCTCTCTCATACTGCATCTCATAACATGCCTAGTATATCCACTTGTGCTTCACAAGTAGTTAGATTCCTCACTTGTACTGATCTGTGGATTCGTACAAATCTGGAACCAACTTCTTATCTATGAGTGAATGTCTTCGCACGATGAGGTCAATGTCTTCTAAACTGATTTATCTTCAAAATCTTCTGAGAATGCATATGACATCTTCCCCTTCCCTCGCACCTTAATGCTGTCACAGGTACATGCCCGTGGGAGAATCCTTTGGTTCTCATAGTCTGCATTCATTTGCAGAATTCCTACAGCATCACATAAATTCTCCCGAAGCCAGTTCCTGTTGGTCTAGCAAACGAAAACCTTTGAAGCCTTTGAATGTCTTGAAGCCTTTCAAGTTAAAGTTTATGGCTTCAGAAAAGGCAGCAAGGAAGGGTGACAGAAAGCGTCGTGGTGAGACCTCCAGAGATCTGCCAGATGAACTCTCAAAAATGTACAAGACAGATCCTGAAGAGGATTACAGTCAACGCAAGACCTGAATCCAATGGATTCGAAGATATTGGGCAGAACAATGGTTCAAATACAGATTTGTGACCCAGGAGTATGCTGAGAAAAATGCCATCAAGAGATCGTGGGGAGACATCCTATTCAAGAATCTTCTACGCAGGTCCAGAGACGAAGCCATTGCTCAAGGCTTCTATCCATGCATGGTCCGTGGACCACAGCCTGCTGATGCACACTCGTCGTCACTGCTATGGTGTCGTGACGACAATCTGTTCAAGCGCAACTTCCAGTTTGCTCAAAACTCTGCGAAGCAAAACAAGAAGACTTTTGGGTTAGACTTCAACCCTGGTCCCTCATCTCCAAGGGCAGATGGCACACGACATGCAGAACCCAATGTCATCGGTCCTTTCGCCAACCTTGAAGGCCTCATCACCTACATATTGGTTCAAGGGACTGCAGTGAATGAGCCTGCGGCTGACACTGAGTCTGATGACGCGCCTGCAGTGCCGAAGCCAAAGCAGTTGAAGAAGCCAAAAGCTTCAAAGCCAGCCCCTTCACCAAAAATCTCAAGGGCGAAGCCATTGGCAACTGCACCTCCTGAAGACAGTGTGCAGTCTGAAGATTTATCATGCGTCTCCAAGCCCCAGAAGGCCAAGATGCCTCTGTCTCACACTGGCAAAGAGCTAACAGCTGCTGCCATCCTGCGCAATGACGACATTGATCTGTCAAGTGATGAAGATCTTGCAGATGACGCTCTTGAGCAACTCATCAAGAGCAAAGAAGAAGCAAAAATCTTCAATGATCTGCCTCTCTTTGATGTCACCATCATCCACAACTTCATTGACGAATGGTTTGACACGCCAAACGTCAGCTTTGAAGATCTGCAGCTACCTATTGGCCTAAGTGTCGCCTTCCAAGTCGCCATTGCTTCAGAACTTGCTATTGCCCAGCGCATTGTTGAACTGAAGCAGAAGATTGACTATGAAAAGGCTCAGTTCAAGAAGCATATGGCCAAGCTCAGCGTGCAAGAAGTGAAGAACTTCAAGACAATGATGCACGAGCTCAAGGAAGCCTTTGTGAAGAAGCGTGCAGAAGCTCAAGGTTCGCGTGAGCGCATGAAGACTCTGGCTGACAGATGTGTGCAAGCCTATAATGAGGCTAAGAAGCGCAAAGCACTTGGGCGTCCTGGCATCGACCCCAGGATGGCCGCAAAGAAGAAGAAGAAGCCTGCTACGGCTGAATCTGATGCACCAAGGCAAGAAGCAGTTCCGATTGTCTTCCCAACAAGAATGACTGGCTCGAAGCCAAAGAGCCGGTCAACAGCTTCAGAGCTCAAGAAGACAAGAACTGCTGAGGCTGAAGCCAGGAAGAGGAAACACTCTGAAGCCTCTCCTACTGCCCCACCAAGAAAAAGAGAAAGATCAAGAAAGCTCGGGCTGCTCCCACAGAGCCCTTGATAGTTGAACCCATTTCTATGGTTCATCCTGACGCAGAACGTCAATTACAGTTCATGAGCCTGCTTCCACAGAGGCTCCTGAAGCTGAAGACATTCCAGCAGCTGATCCCATCGCTGCTGAAGACATTGGTCATCATGACAATGTAGAAGATGATGCAATCCTTCCTCAGTTTGAAAACAGCGAACTCATCAGCATTGGTCGTCCACTGACGCCACTTGCATAGGATGCTTCATGGGCGGATCGCCCACAAGAGGAAGAAGACTATGAGGCCCAGCCCACTCCAACTCCACAGGCGTCGTCTGCGTTCTGCAGGCTTCGCAAAGGTCCAAGGCCTCAAGTCCCTGCTGAAGACATTCCGGCTGCATCAGCCGCAGAAGAAGAAGTACCACAAGATCCCACTCCCTTGTTCCTCCAAGAAGCAGTTTTCCAGGAGAACGTGCCTGTGACCGACCCTCCAGCTAGTCAAGTGGAGGATGGAAATCTTGAGGCTGCCACAACCACCAATGAAGCTAATGTGGAGCCCTCCCCAGCAAAAGCTTCAAAAGACAGCGAAGCCACTGATCCCGCCACTTCTGTTCCTGAGTCTGCTGCCAGTCCCCAATTCAACTATCATGTTGAGCACAGGCCTCAGGTCCAGAAGCCAATCCCAAGACTGCCAAGGTTCCCAGGTCCTGCATCAGCACCTGGCTCCTTCAACATCAATGGCTTCAGAGCAGACAACATGTTCTTCGATAGCTCCAGGAACCCCTACTCAAGGGAAATAATATCATCTGATCGGTTCTGGAGCTATCCTCAGGGAAGCTATTACTCTTGCATTCTTTACAACCAAGGTCGCATCTTCCCACACAAGCGCCTTGATGTTGAAGCTATAGCTGGTCTGCCCTGTCTAGAAGAAGCGTTGGATTGCTTCAAGCAAGTGGGTCTGCTGTAGTTTGTTACTGATGAAGAGCATTGGAATGAAGAGCTGCTGCTACAATTCTATGCCACACTTCACATCAAAGGGTATAGCAGAGATCTGAAGACTTGGGTCCTGGAGTGGATGACTGGCAACGTTCATCTTGAAGCCAATGCATTTGACATCATTGAGCTCACTGGCTTGCCCACTCCTGGCGATCTCTTCGAGCAAGGCTGTCAGCTGCATGCTGAAGCTATTGAGAGCATCTTTCAGCGGCCAGAACCTAATATGAGTCAAATGCTCAGCATGATGAAGCCATTTCCCCAAGATGCTGCTTATCCCACAGAGTTCTTCGTTGAAGACTTGAGTACCTGCCCAGAACCATCTATCACATCATCAGGCGAACTCTCTGGCCTATCAAAGGGCAATCTCCAAATGCCAAGCTTCAGGGTGCAATGAAGACTTTGGTCTTCTATATACTTAATGGCAAATGCTTCAATGCACAGGACTTCTTCATACGCCAACTTGCCGCATCAGGCATTGATCTGTTTGGTTTGAAGTTCTACGCCCCTTGGGTCATGCGGCTGATCAAGCTACACTCCGCCATCTCGTATCAGCCCTCAGCCCGCAACCATCGGATCTTCTTGCCTGACGTGGACATGTCTACTGAAGCCATATATTCTGAGCCTGCCAAGCAACTTCTAAGTCTTCAGAATGCAGAACATCAGAGTTTTACTCAGAACGTTGAAGGCATTGAAGCAGTTTCTCGGGTGTATCCTTTGGCTGGCACTACACGTGCACCACACCCTGCTGCAACTGAAGCCACTGACAGTGCCACTGCTCCAAGACCCAAGAAGCGCACTCGTGTTCTCAACGACCGAGAGCTTCTTGTGGCTCTACATCAGAAACAGGATAGGCATCATGACTAGCTGAAGCGTCAGATGAAAAGCCTCTTGGTGGATGTTAATCGCACTCGAAATCTTGCCACCAAGAATGCTTTCATTGCCCATGAAACATGTCGCCGCACATGGAAAGGGCTAACGATGATGCTTTCTGAAGCTGATCTTCAAGAGGATGGCTTCACTGAGAGATTCAAGTTTGACTCCACACCTCCTCGAAGGGCTGTGCTGCTAGGAACTCCATCCCTTGAAGACTCTGAGTTCTCTTCCTCTGCTGCCACAGTCACTGCCAGAATTATTGAGGAAGAAGACGATGCTACTTCACCGCCACCTCCTTCAGCACCTCCAAGATCTTCTGCACCGCCAAACAACACCAACAACCCTGCTACTTCACCTACTCCTCATGGGAACGAGTAGAAGCTCTATGTCTTCAAACCTTTTTGGTCACTACTGACAAAAGGGGGAGAAGCATATGAGATTGATAGTCTTCAAGCGGGTTCATATGGGCGGGTGCCTTATATTTTGCTTCGTGCTTACAACTCTCATTTTTTGCTACATTTGGTTCTTATGAGTTGTAACACTTAAACTAGATGGTCGTCTGCTACTTATTTGCCACCTTGTTTTGCGAAGATAAATTCCGCATGTGCGACGATAAATTCCGCACTTAGCTCATTCTGCAGACGTCCATTTTCCATTATGGATGGCATTATCTTCATATACTTTCACATGCATAGTGGATTGTCATCATAAGTTGAAGTGGATCTCCACAAGTACCACCTGCCATGTGCATTTGCATTCCAAAAAGCAAATGAACTAATATGCACATCTTCAGGGGGAGCCCTTGCAACTTATGAAGACAATTCCTTATTCTTTACAATTTCACAGATTATATTCCCCGTTGAAAACTTCAACTAGTTTGTCATCAATCACCAAAAAGGGGGAGATTTTAAGTGCATCTAGTGCCACCCCTAGTTGGTTTTGGAGTATTGACGACAAACCTAGTTGAGGGACTAATGTGTTTGTGAGAATTGCAGGATAACACAGGTAGAAGTCCCTCATTGATTCGGTTTTACTACCAGAGATGACCCCAAAAACTTTATGAAGACACTGAAGTCAAAGGTGGTATATGAAGATATTCACATTGAAGACTATGACAAGAGAAGACACGATATGAAGCCTATGGAGCTCGAAGACTTAGATCTTTCGTAGTTCTTTTTCTTTTGTGTTGAGTCATAGGAACCACCGTACTGTTAAGTGGGGTCCAAGAGAACCAGTCAGAATGACTGAAGTGATGCCTAAACCAAAAACCTATGTTTTCAAGTGAAGA
Source organism: Triticum dicoccoides (assembly GCF_002162155.2). Lineage (NCBI taxonomy): Eukaryota > Viridiplantae > Streptophyta > Magnoliopsida > Poales > Poaceae > Triticum > Triticum dicoccoides. Next base: position 145,992,732 of record NC_041386.1, read on the forward strand.
CTATGAGAGTGAATCTTATCCAGAGTCAGACAAGTCAGCTTTGCTTGTAGCCCAAGTAAAGTTGCCTGTGAGTTTGAAATCTGACCGTTGGGACACGTGTTAGTTCCTTAGTGACCCAGGGTCATTTCGGACAAATCAGGTCGGGTTGCCAAGTGGCTATAAATAGCCCACCCCCTACAACCATAAACGGTTGGCTGCTCAGATTGAAAGTACGGCTTTTGTCGTTTGAGAGCAACCCACCTCGAAGCCTTTGAGAGAGAATTCCCTGCGAGGATAAAGCCCTAACCACCAGAGCCAGAGAGAATTGGGCATCACTTAAGTCTTCTTATCTGTGTGATCTGAAGACTTATTACACTTGAGGACTGTGCATCCTTCAACCGGTTAGGCGTCATGTTCTGAGCATCCAAGAGACATTGTGGATTGCCGGTGAACGAAGTCTGTGAAGGTTTGGGAGTCTACCTTGAAGACTTACCAGAGTGATTGGGCGAGGTCTATGTGACCTTAGCTCAAGGAGAATACGGTGAGGACTGGGTGTCCTGAGCTGCGTGTTCAGGACTGGGTGTCCAGGACTGTGTGTCCTAAGGTTTAAATACCTAGCCGCTCCAACCAGACGTACAGTTGTCACAGCAACTGGAACTGGTCCAACAAATCATTGTCTTCAACGAGTCACTGGTTTCATCTTCACTTCACTTTACTTACTGTTACTCCTTGTGAAGTCATTGTATGTTTGTTATATCATTTGTCTTCACTGAGCGACTGCGTGTTCTGTTTGGCTTCACAATATCTTCCTACTTGATCCTTACTACCTAGCTGCTATTAGTCTTTGTGCTTTCACTTCACTGAATACTTGACTATGGTTTGCCTAGTGTAGCCTACCTTCCGTTGCATGGTAATAGGTTTAATTTTATCGTTTGTCTTCAAAACTCCCATGTTCTGAAGACTTTCATAAAAATCGCCTATTCACCCCCCTCTAGTCAATATTACGCATTTTCACTCTCCGACGTCCATCTTCTCCTATATGAAGTCTTTCTATGAGAAAAAAATCAGAGGGAACTTTTCGGGATGAGACTCCGCCGCCACAAGGTAGAACCTTGGCGGATCCAATCTAGAGCTCCGGCAGAGCTGTTCTGCCGGGGATACTTCCCTCCGGAAGGGGGAAATCATCACCATCGTCATCACCAACGCTCCTCTCATCGAGAGAGGGCAATCTCCATCAACATCTTCACCAGCACCATCTCATCTTCAAACCCTAGTTCATCTCTTGTATCCAATTCTTGTCTCAAAGTCCGGGATTGGTGCTAGTAGGTTGCTAGTAGTGTTGATTACTCCTTGTAGTTGATGCTAGTTGGTTTATTTGGTGGAAGATCATATGTTCAGATCCTATATGCATATTATTACCCCTCTGATTATGAACATGAATATGCTTTGTGAGTAATTATGTTTGTTCCCGAGGACAAGGGAGAAATCTTGCTATTAGTAGTCATGTGAATTTGGTATTCGTTTGATATTTTGATAAGATGTATGTTGTCTAGCCTCTAGTGGTGTTATGTGAACGTCGACTACATAACACTTCACCATTATTTGGGCCTAGAGGAAGGCATTGGGAAGTAATAAGTAGATGATGGGTTGCTAGAGTGACAGAAGCTTAAACCCTAGTTTATGTGTTGCTTCGTAAGGGGCTGATTTGGATCCATATGTTTCATGCTATGCTTAGGTTTACCTTAATACTTTTGTTGTAGTTGCGGATGCTTGCAATAGAGGTTAATCATAAGTGGGATGCTTGTTCAAGTAAGAACATCACCCAAGCACCGGTCCACCCACATATCAAATTATCAAAGTATCGAACGCGAATCATGTGAACATGATGAAAACTAGCTTGACGATATTCCCATGTGTCCTCGGGAGCGCTTTTCCTATTATAAGAGTTTGTTCCGGCTTGTCCTTTGCTACAAAAGGACTGGGCCACCTTGCTGCACTTTATTTACTTTTATTACTTGTTGCTCGTTACAATTTATCCCGTCACAAAACTATCTGTTACCACTTATTGCAGTACTTGCAGAGAATACCTTGCTGAAAACCGTTTATCATTTCCTTCCGCTCCTCGTTGGGTTCGACACTCTTACTTATCGAAAGGACTACGATAGATCCCCTATACTTGTGGGTCATCACAGCCAGCCAGGCACGTCGGATGGCATTTGCACCGACGCGTTGCTTGGCGCGGAGGTCGCCTAGGCGGCAAGCTGCCTTGCTGACCTTGTTGGTGAAATCCGCCTCTCCGACGGGCCTGCATCCGACGCATGCGTTGACAGCCCCAAGAGCGGCCTCGTCAGCTTCGTCGACCAGCTCCACGTCGCCAACGAGCCGGCCGTCGACTTGGAGTCGGTTGGCTCCACCGACCCGATGCTCGTCGACTCCGACATGGCGTCGCTCGACGCGTTCCCTACCAATGTGGTGGTCATTGATGATCCTCTCCCCCACGCTGACAGCGGCGGCAGCACCGTCACGGAGGTGCTTGTCATCATCCACGACGGAGTTCCCGGTAACGGTGCCCGAGACCCGCTCGAGGCAGCACTGCAAGACCTATCTCCACCCATCGTAGAAGACGCCGACGCCGAGACGCTGGAAGCCCAAGAAGCTAGCCAGCATGAGACGCCTTTCGGAGGCTTACCAGCGCGAGATGGACCATGCCGTTGGCGGCACGCCGGCTCCTGGCAGACCCAGCCGCATCAACACGGTCCGGTAGCGCGGCGCGGCCGTTGCCAGCATGTTCGGGGCTGATCACCCCGTCTACGCCATGCCCAGAGAGAACATACGAGCTGCCCAAGCGGCAGCAGACAAGCTGGACAACCTCGAAGGCGACGAGCATCGCCACATGACGGAGTGCGTCCAGCAGCTCATTGATGCGGCTGCCGAGCAGCAAGAAGCCGGCTGCCGCGACGAGGAACTCAATCGGCGGAACAACGACCCGCCTCCCTGCCAGGAGCATGGCGTGATGTCTCAGACGCCGACTGGTGGCGACCGCGGACAATGAGACAAGGAGCCGGCTGCCAGTCGCAGTCGGACGCACATCACCGTCGAGCGCGACCAAGATGGCTGCCCACGAGCAGTGGAACGACTAGGCGACTACCGGCCACCCCCGCGCAGAGAAAGACGCGTCTCCCCACCGCCTGTTGATCATCCGAGTCTCGGCGACCGGCTAGGCCCCCGAGAAGGAACCGGAGAGAATGATGCCTGCCACCGGATCGACCGCCTCAACCGATCCCTGGCGCTAGAAGAAGAAGACGCGCTGGGCCCGCCCTGTTTCGACCCCCACATCCGTGACGAGCCCTTCCCCAAAGGGTTCACGCTCCCAAGAGATACGCCGAAGTACACCGGCTCCGTGAAGACGGAAGACTGGCTGGTCGACTACTCCACCGCCGTCAGCATTGCGAACGACAACAAGCGCGTTGCCGTGAAGTATGTTCCACTCATGCTCGAGGGCACTGCCCGGACATTGCTGAACAACCTGAAGCCCCGCAACATCAACAGCTGGGTAGATTTCACTGAAGCCTTCGTATGCAACTTCACCAGCATTTACAAGCGGCTGCCCAAGCCTCACCAGCTCTCCTTGTGCGTCCAAGGTCCCAACGAGTAGACTCGCGACTACCTCACACGCTGGGCCGAGCTGCGCAACTCTTGCGAGGGCGTGCACGAGGTGCAGGCTATTGAGTACTTTACAGCCGGGTGCAGAGAAGGCACTCTGCTCAAGCACATGCTTTTCTGCGACGAACCGACGACCCTTGACGAGCTGCTGATCATAGCAGACAAGTACACCATGACCGACTCCTCCATGAAGATGGAGATTCAAGTTGACGCATCTGGCAAGGTGGCTCCTTAGGCTCCTCGGACTCCGGCTGGTCATACCAGTCAGTGCCAACAGCAGAACGACAACAAGCACAAAGCCCCGACGCCGGCTTCCACCAGCCGGCAAGTGGCCACAGTTGAAGATCAGCAGCCAGAAGGGCAGCCCCAGCCCAAGCGTCATAAAGGCGGCAAGTTGAATTGGCTGCCCGCCTTCTCCTATGAGCAGACCCTCGATGCTCCCTGCAAATTCCACAGCGGCGTGAAGCTGTCCAACCACACCACCCGAAAGTGTCACTAGCTCACGCGAATCTCCAAAGGCGAAGGGTTGGTACCCCCGCTGCCAGCTGGCCAGCCTCCCCCACCTCCTCAGTAGCCGGCGGCCCGCCCAGCAGTCGACGCTGTTCACGACAAATTCCCTGAAGAAGACGGAGCATATGTTGTTTTCACCAGTGTGTTTGATGACAGGAGCAGCTGGTGCCAACAGTCCCGAGAAGTGAATGTTGTAGCCATTGAAGCCCCAGAATGCACTGGTCGGAGAAGCCAATCAGTTGGTGTCGAGCTGACCACCCAGAAGTAATGCCTTCTCCGGGTTCTTATGCTTTGGTCTTGGAAGCAACCTTTGCTACGGAGAGGCGAGCTCCTCGTTTCTCCCGAATCTTGATAGATGGCGGCAGTAGCATCAACATGATGTATCGTGACACCTTGGAGAAATTGAAGATCAAAACCAAGCACCTTCTGCCCAGTCGGACTGTCTTCCATGGCATAGTTCCTGGCCTTTCTCACTAACCAATCGGCAAGATCAAGATAGATGTCCTCTTCGGAGACAAAGACCATTTCCGCCGGGAGCCCATCTGGTTTGAGGTAGTTGACTTGGAGAGCCCGTACCATGCCCTGCTTGGCCGACCTGCCTTGGCCAAGTTCATGGTAGTACCACACTATGCCTACCTCAAGATGAAGATGCCAAGCGCCAAGGGAATCATTACCATCTCCGGAGATTATCAGAAGTCGTCCGACTGCGCGGCCGCCAGCAGCCGGCTGGCCGAGTCCCTTGTGATCGCTGTCGAGAAGCGTCTCCTAAACTGGGTTGTGGCCATGGTCGGCAAACAGCCGGACATGTCCCACGATTCCAAGGAGTCGGAAGCCGAAGGATCCTTCAAGCTGGCCAAGGAGACAAAGAAGATATCGTTGGACCCAGAGCACCCGGAGAGGTACGCTGTCATAGGTGCAAACCTTGACACCAAATAGGAAAGTGAGCTCGTCGATTTCCTCCGTGAGAATCGAGACATTTTTGCATGGTCTCCCAAGGACATGCCGGGCGTCCCGAAGGATTTTGCGGAGCACAAGCTACATGTCAGAGGAGATGCCAAGACGGTCAAGCAACCGCTCCGCCGACTGTTGGAAGAGAAGAGAAGAATCGTTGGAGAAGAGATCGCCCGTCTGTTGGCAGGCGGCTTCATTATGGAAATGTTCTTCCCAGAGTGGTTAGCCAACCGAGTCCTTGTACTGAAGAAGAATAAGCAGTGGCGCATGTGTATCAATTACACCAGCCTCAACAAAGCTTGCCCCAAAGAGTGCCTTGCCAAGAATCGACCAAGTGATAGACTCCACAGCCGGATGCGAGCTGTTGAGTTTTTTGGATGCCTACTTAGGATACCACCAGATCAAGTTGGACCCGACAGACCGCCTGAAGACCGCCTTCATCACACCATTCGGATCCTTCTGCTACCTAACCATGACATTCGGCCTGAGAAATGCGGTGCCACCTTTCAGCGTTGCATGCAGAAGTGCCTCCTCAAGCAACTTGGTAGAAATGCTCACGTCTACGTAGATGACATTATGGTGAAGACGGAGAAGTGTGGCACTCTGCTAGAAGATGTTAAGGAAACCTTTGAAAACTTGCGCCACTTTCAAATCAAGCTCAACCCGGAGAAATGCGTCTTTGGAGTACCAGCCGGCCAGCTTCTTGGCTTTCTGGTCTCAGAGCGCGGCATAGAGTGCAACCCTGTCAAGATCAAGGCCATCGAGAGGATGGAGGTACCCACCTGACTGCTGGATGTGCAAAAATTCACCGGTTGTTTGGCATCCATCAGCCGCTTCATCAGCCGGCTGGGTGAGAAGGCTCTTCCCCTGTATGAACTCATGAAAAAGACCACTATTTTTGAGTGGAATGACAAGGCGGATGAATCTTTTCTCCAGCTCAAGAAGATGTTGACCACTCTGCCTGTCCTGGCGGCTCCGACTGCTAAGGAGCCCATGCTTCTCTACATCGCTGCCACCAGCCGGGTGGTCAGCACAGTCATAGTTGTGGAGCGCAAAGAAGACGACAAAGCACTACCAGTCTAGAGGCCGGTGTATTACCTGAGCGAAGTGTTGTCTGCCTCCAAGAAGAACTACCCCCACTATCAGAAGATGTGCTACAGCGTGCACTTCACCGCCAAGAAGCTGAAGCCATACTTTCAAGAGCACCCAATCACTGTTATCTGTAGTGCTCCACTTGCCGAGATCATTGGAAGCCGAGATGCTTCAGGCCGGTTGGCCAAATGGGCCATAGATTTGGCCCCCTACACCATCTACTACAAGCCTCTCACCGCCATCAAGTCCCAAGCACTGGCCGACTTCCTCGTTGACTGGGCCGAGACCCAGTACCTGCCGCCAGCATCGGACTCCACCCATTGGCGGATGCATTTTGATGGTTCCAAGATGCACACCGGTTTGGGAGCCGACATCATCCTTACATATCCCAAAGGCGACAAGCTCAGATATGTGTTGCAAATTCATTTTGCTGCCTCCAACAACGGAGCTGAATACGAAGCACTCATACACGGGCTCCGGCTTGCCAAGGAACTCGACATTCGTCGGATCCTATGCTATGGTGACTCTGACTTGGTGGTACAACAGTCGTCAGGCGACTGGGACGTCAAGGATGCAAACATGGCAAGCTACCGCTTCCTCGTCTAGCAACTCAGCGGATACTTTGAAGGGTGCGAGTTCCTCCATGTGCCACGAAACGACAATGAACAAGCTGATGCTTTGGCACGAATCGGCTCCACCCGGCAAGCAATACCAGTCGGTGTCACCCTGCAACGCCTCCTCAAGCCATCTGTCAAGCCATCACCAGAATCAGACTCCATCTTCGTACTGGCTCCCCCCGAAGCAGTCGGATCCGACATGGGGATCCCAGCAGCCGGCTCGGGGACTTCGGCAGGTGGCTCGGGGGCTGCAGCAGTCGGCCCGGGGACTTCATCGACACAGCAAGAGGCAGCCGACTCCAACCCGACGCTTCCTGGCCCAACCACCCTCGTACAAGTAGCAACCCTGATAGTCGAAGAAATGGCAGCACCGTCATGGGCGCAGCCCATCCTCAACTTTCTGGTGAACAAGGAATTGCCGGCTGATGAGATCTCGGCCTGGCAAGTGCAACGTTGGGCAGCAGCGTACACCATTGTTAACAGAGAACTTGTGAGGCGCAGCGTCACTGATGTGTACCAACGTTGCGTGGAGCCGGAGAAAGGCCAAGAAATCCTCAAATATATCCACCAGGGCGAGTGTGGTCACCACGCGGCTTCAAGATCACTCGTTGCCAAAGCTTTTCGCCATGGTTTTTTCTGGTAAACTGCTCTAGAAGATGCCAAAGGCTTGGTCCAGAAATGTAAGGGGTGCCAGAAGTTCCACTCCAAGCCACATTTGCTGGCTTATGCACTTAAGACCATCCCCATTGCCTGGCCCTTTGCCGTTTGGGGGCTGGACATGGTGGGACCATTCAAGACAGCACGCGGCGGCATGACTCATCTGCTTGTCACCATGGACAAGTTCACCAAGTGGATAGAAGCAAAACCAATCAAGAAGTTGAATGGTCCGACTGCTGTGACTTTCGTCGCTGACATCACCATTCGGTATGGCATACCACACAACATCATCACCGACAACGACACAAACTTCGCCAAAGGCGCCTTGGCTCGTTTCTGCGCGACGCAAGGCATCTGACTAGACTTAGCGTTCGTTTCCCATCCGTAGTCAAATGGCCAGGTGGAGCGAGCAAATGGCCTCATTTTGTCAGGCATCAAGCCTCGACTGGTCGAGCCTTTAGAATGTTCGACCGACTGTTGGCTCGATGAGCTGCTGGCCGTCCTCTGGAGCCTGCGCACAACTCCAAACAAGTCAACTGGCTTCACGCCTTTCTTCCTCGTCTACAGTGCCGAAGCCGTCATCCCGACAGACATAGAATTCGACTCCCCTCGAGTCACCATGTACATCAAGGAGGAAGCAAAAGAAGCATGAGAAGACAGCGTCGATCTGCTGGAAGAAGGCCGGCTGTTGGCACTCAGCAGGTCCACCATCTACCAACATAGTCTACGCCGATACTACAATCGGAAGGTCAAGCCAAGATCCTTCCAGGAGGGAGACCTTGTGCTCCGCTGATCCAGCGGACAGCCGGCCAGCACAAGCTCTCGGCACCCTGGGAAGGCCCCTTCATCATCAGCAAAGTTTTGGGCAATGACTCCTACTGCTTGATCGATGCTCAGAAGCCCAGAGCATACAAGAGAGACGATTCCGGCAAGGAGACAAAGCGGCCATGGAATGCCAACCTCCTCCGAAGATTTTACAGTTGATGCAGTATGTACCACGCTACCTTTTGTATTAAGTACGAAGACTCCGGGTCCCCCGAGAAGAGCTTGGGGGCTACCCTCTTTTATCTATATGATAATTATTATGCCTATGAATGTGTTATTTCATTATTCCGCCTGGCACCGGGTTTGACTAGTCGGCCCGGGGGCTCGCCGCCTTGTACTATGTGGTGTTTCCTGCAGTCGGACAAGTAGTGTGTTGGCACCTAAACCTTCTCCTGCCACAAGCCACAGCTTGCAGAGCGATTGTCTGGTGGGAAGGAGTTAAAGACAGAAAAGGGTGTCCACATGAAAAATGGCTAAGGACCCAAAGCATGCACATATTTCAAGCCGGCTTCCCGCTTCATCGACCAGCTGCTGAGCAGCCGGCCTGCTGGCTTCTACTTAACTTGCTAAAACTCTAGTCGGCTAAGTACTTTCCCTCCAAAAAGTAGCTAAGTACTCGACTCAGCCACAGTCTGCAGAGTGGCTGTCTGGCTGGCAAGAAGGCAGCTAAGGGAGGGTGGCAAAGGAAAAAAGCCAAGAGCAGAAAGCAAGAAAAGTCAGAACTCGACGAAGACACAACTTGTGTGGAAGAATATTTACATGTCAAAAGGCCCTTGGCCGGCATTCAAAAAAGTTTGAAATACACCCCGCGGGTGGAATTGTGCAAATTTAACAAAGTTTGTCGAGACTGATAAAGCAGGAAAAATAAATATAAGTCGGCGGCCTAGGGAGCAGCAGAGGGGTCCGGCCGGTTGGCAGAGTCGGTAGTGCCGGTTGGTGGAGTGGACGGCTGATCAATCTCCGCTTGGTCGCCTCCAGCAGCAGTCGACGCACTCGAGTGCGGCTCGTTGTTCGAGGCACGATCAAGCTGAGGCTGGCCGTCCACTCCGACTTCTGGCACATCTTCTTCGCCTTCCTCGTCCTCCTCATCTTCTCCCTCGTCACTGGAGTCGATCATCTCGGCCGAGTCTTCATCGTCATCCGGGTTCAGCCCGAACCACTGCAGTGGCCCCTCGGCCCCGTTCTCAGCTAGCTCAGAAATGAAGATGCTGGTGTTGGTGTACTCGGCAATCGCCACTGCCCGTCTGACAAGATCGCGCTCCACCGCCACCAGCTCCTCTTGGGCCTCCTGCAGAAACATGGTCAACTGGGCTAGATTTAGCCCAGGATACCACGCCCTGATGAACTCCAAGGCCCGACGCGCTCTAGCTCGGGCCGAGGAGCCCTTCCAAGCCTCGAGTCAGCCGGCCGCCACCTCCAGCCAGTCGGCAGTCTGACTGGGAGTGCGTGGAGCCGGCATGTCTGGCCAAAGGGCGGCGATCGCTTGGGCGCCGACACGCTGAAGATGGCACAACATCTGATGAGCCGGCCGAAGGCGGGCTTGGATGCTGAGAAGCTGTTCGCTAAGGGTCCGGGGGGCGTCGGTAGCGATCTGCACACCTTCCACCCTCTGTTCTTCACGATAAGCCTCAATAGCCTGGTTAGCAGCGTCAGAATGGCCAGGAAAGAAGTCTACTCAGGCAGAAGGCAAAGAAATCAGAAGTCAGAAGCTAGAAGCCGGCTCGATCGGCAGCCAACAGCCCAAAGAAAGAAAAAGAAGAAACCTTACCATCAACCATGTCTTCAATCCTGCCGAAGCCGGATTTCAGCAGTGCCTCCTTGTCGGACCAGGTGGAGCGTTCGGTCTCGAACTCGGCGAGAATACTGGACTCTTTCACCTCGGCATCCCTCCGGGCCATTCGAGAAGCTCCGCCTGCTCCACCAGTTGCTTGGCCAGTCGGCCACGCTCCTGGGCCAGCTCGTTGCACTCTGCCTCCTTAGTGCGCAGCACGGTGTCGGCTTCACCCAGCTGCTGCTGCATGACAGCATTGGCCTCTGCAAGAATAGAGAAAGAAAAAGACGTCAACAATCAACAAAGAAGAAGTGCGGTTGCCGGGGAGATCCAGCCCGACTGCTCAGCAGTCGGCCCGAATCTCGGGGACTACAGCCCGCGGGTGCGCTATCGTGCCCCCGCAGAGAAAGAAAATAAAGACTTACTCCGGCTTTCCGACAAGTCAGCGGTCCGTCGGTCTAGATGTCGAATGTTGGAGTTGAACGTGATCGCGCGAAGGTTATCATAATCCTACAATGAAGATAGCAGAAAAAGTTAGCACACGAAGCTTGCCAATTAAAGTTCCGAGCCGCCTGCTTAGCAGCCGGCCCGGAACTCGGGGGCTACACCCAATGGGTGCGCTGGCGCGCCCCCATAGAGAAATACAAGAACCAAAGACGAAGAAGTAAGAAATTACCCGGATGGCCGCTCGCGAATCCAAGAACGCCCTGTTGCACTGCTGAAGAGCGGTGGCATCAGCTTGGAGTTTGGCCTGGACGTCCAGGATCGCTTGGTTTAAAGCACCCATTCCGCCTCCACGCACCAACTCAGGGGGCGCGGTGCTGGTTGCTTCGGCATCCGGGACAGACGAGCTAGAAGCGCCGACTTCCAGCGGTCGTGGCACCGAAGTCGCCTTTACACCCCGGTGGCGCGATGGTGTGCGGGCCTCAGGAGTCGGACCCGTCACTACCTTGTTTCCGGCTGTCGGCGACGGCGGGGCAGCCGACTGTTTGTCCTGCGCTCCTTCGGACGGCGATGGCGGAGGCACGGCTACCTCCGGCGTGACGACGTCGCCGCTTCCCCTCTCCATGACCGGCTGTTCATCACCGGCTCCCCCAGTCAGTGCCGTGAACTCTGGTGGCGGCGGCGCGGATTTCAGGGGGATGACGAACAGCGGCGCCTGACGACGCGCGGCTTCCTCAGCCAGCTTCTTCGCCACGGCATCGGCCTCAGCCTCCTCGAGCTTCTTTAACGCAGCGGCCTCCGCCTTGTCCGCATACGCCCTCTCCTTACGGGCGGCTTCCCGCTCCTCCCGCGCCTCCCGCGTGTTTCGTTCCAGTGCCTCTCGGAGGTCGGCTGCAGGGTCGATTCGTCGGGTGGTGGTGGAGGTCTCCGCCGACCCAATGACGGAGGTGGCGGCCGACTTCTCAAGAGAGAGCAGGGCCCTAAGTCTAGAAAAAGAAAGAAGAGAAGAAGCTCAGATAGAATCGGCAAGAAAGGAAAGCACAAGAAAAAGACACTTACGCTGACACCATAGGAGGCACCTTCGGAAGCATCTGGAACTTGATCGCCTTCGCGGCGGCCTCCTTCCACTTGGTCGCGGCGGTCGGGTTCTTGGTCTTCTTCGGCGCACTGCCAAACAAGACGGTGCCTTGTTTGCGCTTACACGTGCCGCCTTGAGCAGCCGGCTCGATGGAAGGGCCCACGTCCGCACTGTTGGCACCTCGCGCATGACGCGGCTCATCCTCATCCTCATCGTCATCAAGCCAGGTCTCGAGGCCGCCTACCTCTTCGGAGCCGCCTGCTCCGTCGCCACCGCCTATGGCGTCGTCCTCCAGGGCGGCCGCCCCCAAGTAGGGGTCGTCCACATCGCTCACCTCCCGGTCCGGCATGTAGTCTCCACCCGGCACTACGATGGCGGCCGTTGCTGGAGACATGAAGATCTGCGTTCCGAAAACAAACCATTCAAAGACAGCAAGACCAAGACCAAGACGAGGTACTGAAAAGAAAGGAGTAGAGAAGCTTACAGGCGGCGGCGAGTTGGCGTGGGAGTATGGCCGCTTGCCGAATTGCCAAGACCCTTCTGACAGCTTGAGGTCGAAGATCTCGTTCACCACACGGGCAACCTTAGCAGTAGGCATGTCCCTAGTGCACATCCGGCTTGGGTCACGGTGCCCGCTCATCCGGGAGATCAGATGAGGCCGGCCTTGGAGCGGGAGAACCCGGCGCATGACGAAGGCGACCAGCAGGTCGGACGCCTTGAGGCCTTCTGCTTCCGTCAGCACCCAGAGCCGGTTGATGGCGGCCGTGCCGTCGGCCGACATGGGCTTCGGCTTGTAGCCCTAGTTGGCCAGAGGCTCAGCTGGAGGGCCGGCTTCATAGGGCGGCAGGTTGATGAAGTCAATAGCCGGGTCGACGTTCTCCATGTAAAAATATGATTTCTACCACAGTTTGACCAACTGTGATAGCTTGATGGAGGGGAAGGCATTGTTCAAAGACGGACGGCGCACCGCGACCAAGACGCCGCACTGGGCCGCCTTCTCCTTGCCGGAGGTGCCCAGTTTGGTGTAGAAGAACGCTCCCCACAACTCGATGGTGTGGAGGATGCCCAGGTAGCCCTCGCACATCATGACGAAGGCGGACAGCAACATCACGGTGTTGGGCGTCAGATGATGAGGTTGAAGATGGTACAAGTCGAGGAAGGAATGAAGGAACCCACTCACTAGCAGACCGAAGGCATGGAGGAAGTGCGAGTGGAAGATAACTCGCTCGCCTCCCTTCGGCGCCGGCGAGATCTCCTTCTCCGGTGGCACGCGCACCTTGACGAAGCCCGCGCCGGGCAGTCGCCGTGTGGCACAAAGTAAGGCGAGATGGTCGTCTATCAGGACCGAGCCGTCCCAATCCCCTCCCCGTTTGCACGCCATGGAGTTCGAGCTGGACGGAAAGATGGCGCGGCGGCAGGGGCAAAGACCGCGGCGAAGCGAGAGGTTTGGGGCGGAGGAAATCGACGGTGACGAGCTGCGGCAGCGCTCTGGCGAAGCGTAGAAGTGTGGCGGAAGAAAGAGGAGGAGAAGGACGAAAATGGCAAAGGGAGAGGAGGGCACACGTGCTCTGCCGCTCCCCCTACTTATAGCCCCTAGGCTGCAAAGCCGAGGGGGCGGGGCATGGGATTGAGGGATTAACTGCACCCACGACCCCACGGCCCCACGATTATTGCGCAAGTTACTGCATGCAGTAACTCCACATGGAATCGCAACCGCCTGCCTCGGCCGCAGCGGATCCGCTCGCGCGCCGAGGCCCGGTAATGGCGGGCCCAGCCTGCTGTTGTGTCCCATCGTGCGCGTGGGCTGGCAGGCTAGCCCGACTGGCCGACGCCGCGTGGCGTGCTTGCAGCGGGTGGCGGGCCCTGAGGCTTAGCAATCACGCCACTTGGTTCCCGCCTTGGTATTTCAAAATTATCAGGCGATCCCGCTTGGCTACATTCGACTCCCAGCAGACGGCATGCCAGGAGATGGATGGAGCATTCAACAAAGATCACTCAAAGAGGGAAACTGCTGAGGCACCTCGACTTATCAGCCGCGACGCCTCACCAGCTTCGGGGACTACTGTCGGAGTAATGGGCCACGGGTAACCAAACCTGAGTCCCCGAGCATTTCAAGACATCGGGGCCGGCTGCGCCCCTCAAGCATCCAGGATGAAACACCGTCTTCTGGTGGCCGGCTGGATCAAGCGGCCGGCTGCCAGAAGATGGCCACGTACCTGAAGATGGCTCCAAGATGGGACGACTCCTATCAGGCGGCTTCTAGAGAGGCCGGCTCCTAGCAGGCGGCCCACGACGCCGACAAAGTCTGCGCCCCCATTAAGAAGACAAGATAGGATGTGGCTACAGTGTATCCCATCATCCCCATATCTAGGGCACGGCGCGACCACAATGCCCCGTACAAGCGGAGATCTCCGCACGACGCGACACTGTTGCCACTCCACCCTTGACGTCACCCCTGTCAGGCGGAGCCCTGCTCCCACGACGACCTGTATGTACGGCCTGCAGGCGGCGTGCCCTACCAGGCAGCAAGAGCCCAGAAGACGGCGGAGCCTGACCAGTCGGACCCGAGGGAGGCCGGCCTCTAGTAGACGGCCCACTCCTCGCTCGGAGTCCGTGCACCATTAAGCAGATGAGACACAGAGTGGCTACAGTGATCTCCCACCAGGCGGTGGGACTATAGCCACGCCTCCCCGACCAAGCGTGCGTCATTAGCATTACGGCTATAGTAACAAGCAGCCAGCAGGACCCGCGAACGGCGGGAGCAGCATGTCGGCCCCGTACCAGACCGGTCGATGGGGCCCACCAGGCAGTGGGCCCCAGCTGCGGGCGGAGAAGCCGGCGACCAGAGACACTGACTGCCTGATCCTACACCTGGCTGGATTACCATTGTACCCCTCGGGGGTAGGCCTATATAAGCCCCCTAGGGCACCCATGCAAAGGATTCCCAACCTGTTAGACCTAGACACACACATAGAGAGACGAGAGAGCTAGCCCTGCTTTCTCCTACCTCTAGCATACAGCTCGAGGAGCACCATTGTACTCACTAGTGCTTTAGTGATCATGCGAAGACCCCGCAGAGCAAGACTAGGGGTATTATCTCCTAGGAGAGCCCCGAACCTGGGTAAAGTACGCCAGCGTTCTTGTCTACGCCTCATCCCGCTTCTGGGCACCGTTGACATTCTAGTCGCTCTCACCATGATAAGCCATCCTTTGGCATATGTCGCACCCAACCCCCGACACCTGGTAGAAATCCAAAGTTGTAGCTGGGGTCGTACTGAGATGCAGCAGCTACTTCCTGACTAGCTGCAGCTTGGAGACGAGCTACCTCCGTCCTCCTGTCGTACTCGCTCGCCTCCTCCCTGGTTATAACATACCTCCCCTTTGTCTGAAAGTCAAAGAAAGTAGGAGCAGGGAGAGCAACATGGACGGTACGCCGTCTGTCAAAGATTGGTCGGTACTGGAGGAACTGATTGTTCCTCTCAACAAACTGATGATAAACCATAGCATTATAATCTAGATAAGCGGGAGGCAATTCAATATCATTCTCATGTATGTGTATCTCAAGACAATTAGGTACATGAGTTGCATAAATTACACCAAACAAGTCTCCATTCAAATTATTAATAAGCAACCTACGTGCAACAATAGCCCCCAAGTTATATTGTTTATCACCCAATACTGCACTCTTGAGGACACTAAGATCGGGAACACGCACATGTGACATGCCTCATCCTTACCATTAATGCATCTACCTATAAACAGAGCGAAGTAATGTATGGCAGAAAAATGAATGCTCCCTATGGTAGCTTGTGTTATTTCTCTAGATTCTCCCACATTGATACCAGCAAGAAAGTCTTTATATTCAGATTTGCGAGGTTCACTAACATTACCCCACTGCGGGAGTTTACAAGCAATATTAAAATCTGGTATAAGATTTATCATAGAGATCAAATAGGACAGTGTGAGAATTGCGTGATGATATAAATTTAAACCTTCTCACAAAGGAATCATTTAGGTGATAATATTGGGGGCACTTATCTGACACGAAGCCCTCAAGTTCAGCATTACGCACATACGCATCAAATTCCTCCTTTATTCCTACTTGGACCAGAAAATCTTCTGACGGCCATTCATAAGGCCGCACTTGAGATTCTCTTAGTAGTTCATAGTCCGACTCACTATCGCGGGCCTGGGTCCTTCCTTCCTTGAGGAACCACCTTGGTACATTTTCCTAAACATATTTATTCCTCTGAAAAATTTCTGAAATTTTTAGTAACTCAAAAATAAAAGTGAACCAAACTCAACAAAATTGATAGCAACTACTCCTACAAGTGCCTAGAGGCCATATCATGCATTAAAAACTACTTTTGACCACATAAATTTTACATGCAAGCTCAAGAACAGGGTCACCTAAGCAGCAAAAATTTGCAATAAATAAAGCACTAGAACAAAAACTAATTGGACCATTGGAGGAGTCACATACCGAAGAACAATCCCCCAAAGCAGTTTTGTGAATGGAGCTTTGAGCAAGGAGATCAAAAATGGCAGCAAGATGAGCTAGAACACGGGTTTGAGTTGTGTGGTGATTTTTTCTGGAGGAAGAAGGAGTGTGTGGGTGCAAGAATAAGTGGAGGGGACCCACATGGGGTCCACGAGGCAGAGGGGCGCGCCCAGGGGGTGGGCGTGCCCTCCACCCTCGTGGGCACATGGTGGGCCCCCTGGTGTGTTCTCAGGGCCAATAATTCTTAAATATTCTAGAAAAAATCATATTAAATTTTCAGGACATTTGGAGAACTTTTATTTTCGAGGTATTTTTTATTGCAAGGATAATTCAAAAAACACAGAAAATACTATTTTTACTTTATTTAATTCAAATAACAGAAAGTAAAAGGAGGGTACAGAGAGTTGTGCTTTCTAACTTCATCTATCTCATGCTCATCAAAAGGAATCCACTAACAAGGTTGATCAAGTCTTGTTAACAAACTCATTCTGAATCACATGAAACCGGAGAATTTTTGAATAACACTAGGGGCCTGTTTGGATGGCCAGCAAAACTGGCCATACCAAAAAATTGGTCACGCCCTTAACCTTTGGCTATTGTTTGGATCAAGACCAATTTTGGCTTGCCCCACCAAACCTGGGCATGCGCCCATGCAGTTTTCGCCAACGCCTGGGCGAAACAGCAGCGTGGAAAACGTCCGCCAAAAATTGGCGAGCCCATGACCTTTCGTCCCCCTTCATCCTCATGTCTTTCCTCGTTTCTCTCTTGAGCCAATCTGCATCTATCAATGGCGTTAACCTACAATGCTCCACCCGGCACCAGAGAATCAACGATGCTCCACCCTTCTTGCTCCTCTCTCAAGTGAATCACACTGAAAGGTCACTGGCCGTAGCGCCCCTAACCATGCGCTCGATCCCGTTTCCTAACGTGATTTCCCCCACTCCTGCTAGATCTCAATTCTTACCAAATCGCTTTTCTCTGTGCTGTTACTAAACACGCATGTTGATTTCATTAGTAGGCTGATGCCTAATACTATTGAAGTTGATCCTACTTCTCTTTGTCCTTGTGTGCTAATCCACAAGCACGTCCTTGCCATCTCTGTTAGCTATTTAGCCGAAATAAGCTGTTCCCTCAAGTAAATGTATAGCTACGATTTTACAAGATCCTGCTTCTCTTTTTCCTTTTCACATTTTTTATGTAAATAATTTCAGTTTGTAAAGTTGCCATATATTTGGCTTTAAACCAAATGATGCAAATGGTTTTGCCAAAAAATTGGCAAGTATTAATGGTACAATCCAAACAGACATGGCTTGCCAATTTTTTGGTCGTGCCCTTGAATTGGTCGTGTCAATAATTTGGTAGGGCTAGATGGGGCTCAATCCAAACAGCCCATAGGTTACCTCAACGGGGATATGCACATCCCCAACAATAAAAATATGATATTTCTTCTTGACAGTAGGAAGAGGAAATTCAAAACCTCCAATAATAATCGTTGAAATTTTTCCAATAGAATTGATACGATGGACTTGAGGTTGTTTCCTCGGAAAGTGTATCGTATGCTCATTACCATTAACAAGAAAAGTGGCATTGCCTTTGTTGCAATCAATAACAGCCCCTGCAGTATTCCGAAAGGGTCTACCAAGAATAATAGACATACTATCATCCTCGGGAATATCAAGAATAACAAAATCTGTTAAAATAGTAACGTTTGCAACCACAATAGGCACATCCTCACAAATACCGACAGGTATAACAGTTGATCTATCAGCCATTTGCAAAGATATTTTAGTAGGTGTTAACTTATTCAAATCAAGTATACGATATAAAGAGAGAGGCATTACACTAACACCGGCTCCAAGATCACATAAAGCAGTTTTAACATAGTTTCTCTTAATGGAGCATGGTATAGTTGGTACTCCTGGATCTCCTAGTTTCTTTGGTATTCCACCCTTAAAAGTGTAATTAGCAAGCATGGTAGAAATTTCACCTTCCGGTATCTTCCTTTTATTAGTAACAATACCCTTCATATACTTAGCATAAGGATTCATTTTAAGCATATCAGTCAAACGCATACGCAAAAAGATAGGTCTAATCATTTCAGCAAAGCGCTCAAAATCCTCATCATCCTTTTTCTTGGATGGTTTAGGAGGAAAAGGCATGGGTTTCTGAACCCATGGTTCTCTTTCTTTACCATGCTTCCTAGCAACAACGTCTCTCTTATCATGACGTTGATTCTTTGATTGTGGGTTATCAAGATCAAAACACCAGGTTCAATCTCTACATCATTGTCATTGCTAGGTTGAGCATCAACATGAACATCATTATTAACATTATCACTAGGTTCATGTTCATCACCAGATTGTGTTTCAGCATCGGAAATAGAAATATCATTGGGATTCTCAGGTGTGTCTACAACAGGTTCACTAGAAGCATGCAAAGTCCTATCATTTTTCTTCTTCTTCTTAGAAGAAGAACTAGGTGCATCAACATTAGTTCTCTGAGAATGTTGCACAGTTCTCTTAGGGTGGCCCTCAGGATACAAAGGTTCCTGAGTCATTTTACCCCCTCTAGTCACAACTCTAACATCATTATCATTTTTCTTATTATTTAATTCATTGAGCAAATCATTCCGAGCTTTAAGTACTTGTTCTACTTGAGTGGTAACCATAAAAGCATGTTTACTAATAAGTCTAAGTCCAGCTTTAACTCTTAACATATAATCACTCAAGTGTTCAATCATATAAGCATTACATTTCAATTGTCTACCAACATAAGCATTGAAGTTTTCTTGTTTAACAATAAAATTATCAAACTCATCTAAGCATTGACTAGCAGACTTATAACGAGGAATATCACCTTCATCGAATCTAGAGAGATAATTTACCTTCACTACCTATGTCGGGTTACCAAGACCATGTATTTCTTCAATAGGTGGTAAATTCTTAACATCTTCAGCTTTAATACCCTTTTCTTTCATAGATTTCTTTGCCTCTTGCATATCTTCAGGACTAAGAAATAGAATACCCCTTTTCTTCGGAGTTGTCTTAGGAGTTGGTTCAGGAAGTGTCCAATCATTTTCATTTCAACATATTAATCAATAGCAATTCAGCTTTATCAACAGTTCTTTCTCCGAAAACACAACCAGCACAACTATCCAGGTGGTCTCTGGAAGCATCGGTTTGTCCATTATAAAAGATATCAAGTATTTCATTTTTCTTGAGAGGATGATCAGGCAAAGCATTAAGTAATCGGAGAAACCTCCCCCAAGCTTGTGGGAGACTCTCTTCTTCAATTTGCACAAAATTATATATTTTCCCTTAAGGCAGCTTGTTTCTTATGAGCTGTGAAATATTTATCAGAGATGTAATAAATCATATCCTGGGGACTATGCACACAACCAGGATCAAGAGAATTAAACCATATTTTAGTATCACCCTTTAATGAGAACGGAAACAACTTAAGGATATATAGTAGCGAGTTTTCTCATAATTAGTGATCAGGGCGGCTATATCATTCAAATTAGTAAGATGTGCCACAACAGTTTTGATTCATAGCCATAAAAAGGATCAGAATCAACCAAAGTAATTAACTCTGGATCGACAGAGAAATCATACTCCTTATCAGAAATACAGATAGGTGAAGTAGCAAAAGCAGGGTCATATTTCATTCTAGCATTCAAAGATTTTTCTTTAAGCTTAGCTAATAATTTCTTCAGATCATATCTATAATTGCAAGCTAAAAAGTCTCTAGACGTTTCTTCATCCATAACATAACTCTCAAGCACAACAGGCAATTCATATCTAGGGGGAGAATCTTCATCAGCACTTTCATCAATATTATCAGTTTCAATAATTTCATTCTCTCTAACCGTAGCAAGTTGTTCATGAAAAAATTCACCTAGTGGCACAGTATTATCAAGCATAGGAATAGTTTCATCATAAGCATCATGCAAAGCAGAAGTGGCATCATCAATAACATGCGGCATATCAGAATGAATAAGAGGAGTAGGTGTCGCAAGTTTACTCAAAACAGAAGGTGAATCAAGTGCAGAGCTAGATGGCAGTTCCTTACCTCCCCTCGTAGTAGAGGGAAAGATCTTGGTTCTTTTATCTTTCAGGTTCTTCATAGTGATTAGCAGATATAAATCCCAAGTGACTCAAATAATAGATCTATGCTACCTAGCAACAGCGCCAGAAAATAGTCTTGATAACCCACAAGTATATGCGATCGCAACCGTTTTCAAGGGTAGAGTATTCAACACAAATTTATTGATTTGACACAAGGGAAGCCAAAGAATATTCTCAAGTATTAGTAGCTGAGTTGTCAATTCAACCACACCTGGAAAACTTAATATCTGCAGCAAAGTATTTAGTAGCAAAGTAGTATGAAAGTAACGGTAACGGTGGCAAAGGTAATTGTAATAGTTTTTGTAGTGATTGTAATAGTGGCAACGGAAAAGTAACTAAGCAGAGATCAATATGTGAAAAGCTCGTAGGCATTGGATCAGTGATGGATAATTATGTCAGATGTGATTCCTCATGCAACAGTTATAACATAGGGTGATACAGAACTAGCTCCTGTTCATCAATGTAATGTAGGCATGTATTCTGAATATAGTCATATGTGCTTATGGAAAAGAACTTGCATGACATATTTTGTCCTACCCTCCCGTGGCAGCGGAGTCCTATTGGAAACTAAGGGATATTAAGGCCTCCTTTTAATAGAGTACCAGACCAAAGCATTAACACTTAATGAATACATGAACTCCTCAAACTACGGTCATCACCGGTAAGTATCCCGATTATTGTCACTTCGGGGTTAACGGATCATAACACATAATAGGTGACTATAGACTTGCAAGATAGGATCAACAACTCACATATATTCATGGAAACATAATAGGTTCAGATCTGAAATCATGGCACTCGGGCCCTAGTGACAAGCATTAAGCATAGAAAAGTAATAGCAACATCAATCTCAGGACATAATGCATACTTGGGATCAAACCCTAACAAAACTAACTCGATTACATGATAAATATCATCTAACCCATCACCGTTCAGCAAGCCTATGATGGAATTACTCACGCACGGCGATGAGCATCATGAAATTGGTGATGGAGGAAGGTTGATGATGACGATGGCGACGGATTCCCCTCTCCGGAGCCCCGAACGGACTCCAGATCAGCCTTTCTGAGTGAGATTAGGGCTTGGCGGCGGCTCCGTATTGTAAAATGCGATGAGTCCTTCTGTATGAATTTTTTTCTCCCCGAACGTGAATATATAGAGTTGGAGTTGAGGTTGGTGGATCACCAGGGGGTCCACGAGGCAAGGGCGCGCCCCCACCCTCGTGGACAGGGTGTGGGCCCCTGGCCTTGATTCTTTCGCCAGTATTTTTTATATATTCCAAAAATATTCTCCATGGATTTTCAGGTCATTCTGAGAACTTTTATTTCTGCACAATAATAAGACCATGGCAATTCTGCTGAAAACAGCGCCAGTTCGAGTTAGTTCCATTCAAATCATGCAAGTTAGAGTCCAAAACAAGGGCAAAAGTGTTTGGAAAAGTAGATACGTTGGAGACGTATCAACTCCCCCAAGCTTAAACCTTTGCTTGTCCCCAAGCAATTCAGTTGATAAACTGAAAGTGATAAAGAAAAACTTATACAAACTCTGTTTGCTCTTGTTGTTGTAAATATGTAAAGCCAGCATTCAAGTTTTCAGCAAAGATTATGAACTAACCATATTCATAGTAACATTTAGGTCTTAGGTTTACTTATATCAATGGCATAATCAACTAGCGAGCAATAATAATAAATCTTGGATGACAACACTTTCTCAAAACAATCATAATATGATATAACAAGATGGTATCTCACTAGCCCTTTCTGAGACCGCAAAACATAAATGCAGAGCACCTTTGAAGATCAAGGACCGACTAAACATTGTAATTCATGGTAAAAGAGATCCAGTCACAGTCATACTCAATGTAAACTAATAGTAATGCATGCAAATGACAGTGGTGCTCTCCAACTGGTGCTTGTTAATAAGAGGATGATGACTCAACATAAAAGTAAATAGATAGGCCCTTCGCAGAGGGAAGCAGGGATTTGTAGAGGTGCCAGAGCTCAATTTTGAAATAGAGTTGAATAATATTTTGAGTGGTATACTTTCATTGTCAACATAACAACCGAGAGATCTCGATATCTTCCATGCTACACACATTATAGGTGGTTCCCAAGCAGAAAGGTAAAGTTTATACCCCCTACCACCAACAAACATCAATCCATGGCTTGTCTGAAACAACGGGTGCCTCCAACTAACAACCCTGAGGGAGTTTTGTTTGCAATTATTTTGATTTGAGTTGAGCATGGGACTGGGCATCCCGGTTACCAGCCATTTTCTCATGAGTGAGGAGCGGAGTCCACTCCTCTTGAGAATAACCCGCCTAGCATGGAAGATATAGACAGCCCTAGTTGATACATGAGCTATTCGAGCATACAAAACAGAATTTCATTTGAAGGATTAGAGTTTGGCACATACAAATTTACTTGGAACGGCCGATAGATACCGCATATAGGAAGGTATGGTGGACTCATATGGAATAACTTTTGGGCTTTATGGAGTTGGATGCACAAGCAGTATTCCCGCTTAGTACAAGTGAAGGCTAGAAAGAGACTGGGAAGCGACCAGCTATAGAGTGACACCAGTCATGAACATGCATTAAAATTAATCAACACTGAATGCAAGCATGAGTAGGATATAATTCACCATGAACATAAATATCGTGGATGCTATGTTGATTTTGTTTCAACTACATGCGTGAACATGTGCCAAGTCGAGCCACTCAAATCGTTCAAAGGAGGATGCCACCCTATCATACCACATCACAACCATTTTAATACCATGTTGGCACGCAAGGTAAACCATTATAAACTCCTAGCAAATTAAGCATGGCATGAGAAACTATAATATCTAATTGTCATTGCAAACATGTTTCATTCATAATAGGCTGAATCAGGAACGGTGAACTAATCATATTTACAAAAACAAGAGAGGTCGAGTTCATGCCAGCTTCTCTCATCTCAATCAGTCCATCATATATCGTCATTATTGCCTTTCACTTGCACAACCAAATAGTGTGGATAATAATAATAGTGCACGTGCACTGGACTAAGCTGGAATCTGCAAGCATTCAATTCAAGGGAGAAGACAAGGTAATATGGGCTCTTTGTTAGATCAACAATAATTCAAATAAGAGCCTCTCAACATTTTCATCATGGTCTTCTCCTCTCGACCCCCAAAGAAAAAGAGAAGACACAAAACTATTTACACGGGAAAGCTCCCGACAAACAAAAGAAGAATGAGAAATCTTTTTTGGTTTTCTTTTAATTATTACTACTACAAGCAATGAAAATAAACTAGCTAAAAGCTACAACTATTTTTTTGGTTTTTCTTAAGGTTTATCAAACACACAAGAAGAATGCTTAAAAATAAAATAAACTAGCATGGATAATACAATCAAAAAGTATGAGCACCGACAACTAGCATGAGTGTGTGAACATGAATGTCATGTCGGTGATGAATACGTACTCCCCCAACCTTAGGATTTTGGCCTAAGTTGGTCTATGGCCACGACTGGCCAGGTGGAAATCCAAAGTTGTAGCTGGGGTCGTACTGAGATGCAGCAGCTACTGCCTGACGAGCTGCAGCTTGGAGGCGAGCTACCTCCGTCCTCCTCTCATACTCGTTTTCCTCCTCCCTGGTTATAACATACCTCCCCTTTGTCTGAAAGTCAATGAAAGCAGGAGCAGGGAGAGCAACATGGACAGTACGCCATCTGTCAAAGATTAGCCTGTACTGGAGGAACTGATCATTCCTCTCAACAAACTGATGACGAACCAGAGCATTATAATCTAGATAAGCAGGAGGCAATTCAATATCATTCTGATGTATGGGTATCTCAAGAAAATTAGCTACACGAGTTGCATAAATTCCACCAAACAAGTCTCCAGTTAAACTATTAAGATGTAACCTACGTGCAACAATAGCCCCCAAGTTATATTGTTTATCACCCAATACTGCACTCTTGAGGACACTAAGATCGGGAACACGCACGTGACATGCCTCATCCTTACCATTAATGCATCTACCTATAAAGAGAGTGAAATAATGTATGGCAGGAAAATGAATGCTCCCTCTGGTAGCTTGTGTTGTTTCTCTAGATTCTCCCACAGTGATACTAGCAAGAAAGTCTTTACATTCAGATTCACGAGGTTCACTAACATTACCCCACTGCTGGAGTTTACAAGCAGTATTAAAATCTTCTAAGTACATGGTATAATATTTATCATAGAGATCAAATAGGACAGTGTGAGAATTGCATGATGATGTAAATTTAAACCTTCTCACAAAGTAATCAGTTAGGTGATAATATTGGGGGCGCTTATCTGAAGGAAGCCCTCAAGTTCAGCATTACGCACATACGCGTCAAAGTCCTCCTTAATTCCTGATTGGAGCGTAAAATCTTCTGATGGCCATTCACAAGGCTGGACTTGAGCTTCTCTTGGTAGTTCATAGTTCGGCTCACGTATCGCGGGCCTGGGTCCTTGCTTCCTTGAGGAACCACCTTGGTACATTTTCCAAAACATATTTCTTCCTCTGAAAAATTTCTGAAATTTTTAGTAACTCAAAAATAAAAGTGAACCAAACTCAACAAAATTGATAGCAACTACTCCTACAAGTGCCTAGAGGCCATATCTTGCATTAAAACTACTTTTGACCACATAAATTTGACATGCAAGATCAAGAACATGGTCACCTAAGCAGCAAAAATTTGCAATAAATAAAGCACTAGAACAAAAACTAATTGGACCATTGGAGGAGTCACATACGGAAGAACAATCCCCCAAAGTAGTTTTGTGAATGGAGCTTTGAGCAAGGAGATCGAAAATGGCAGCAAGATGAGCTACAACACGGGTTTGAGCTGTGTGGTGATTTTTTCTGGAGGAAGAAGGAGTGAGTGGGTGCAAGAATAAGTGGAGGGGACCCACGTGGGGTGCACGAGGCAGAGGGGCGCGCCCAGGGGGGATGGGCACGCCCTCCACCCTCGTGGGCACATGATGGGTCCCCCTAGTGTGTTCTCAGTGCCAATAATTCTGAATTATTCTAGAAAAAATCATATTAAATTTTCAAGACATTTGGAAAACTTTTCTTTTCGGGGTATTTTTTATTGCAAGGATAATTCAGAAAACAGACAGAAATTACTATTTTTACTTTATTTAATCTAAATAACAGAAAGTAAAAAGAGGGTATAGAGAGTTGTGCTTTCTAACTTCATCTATCTCATGCTCATCAAAAGGGAATCCACTAAGAAGGTTGATCAAGTCTTTTTAACAAACTCATTCCGAATCGCATGAAACCGGAGAATTTTCAAATAACACCAGGTTACCTAAACGAGGATATGCACATCCCCAACAATAAGAATATCATATTTCTTCTTGACAGTAGGAAGAGGAAATTCAAAACCTCCAATAATAATCATTGAAAATTTTCCAATAGAACTGATACTATGGACTTGAGGTTGTTTCCTCGGAAAGTGTACCGTATGCTCATTACCATTAACATGAAAAGTGACATTGCCTTTGTTGCAATCAATAACAGCCTCTGCAGTATTCAAAAAGGGTCTACCAAGAATCATATACATACTATCATCCTCGGGAATATCAAGAATAACAAAATCTATTAAAATAGTAACGTTTGCAACCAGAACAGGCACATCCTCACAAATACCAACAGGTATAGCAGTTGATTTATCAGCCATATGCAAAGATATTTCAGTAGGTGTTAACTTATTCAAATGAATTCTACGATATAAAGAGAGAGGCATAACACTAACACCGGCTCCAAGATCACATAAAGCAGTTTTAACATAGTTTCTCTTACTGGAGCATGGTATAGTTGGTACTCCTGGATCTCCTAGTTTCTTTGGTATTCCACCCTTAAAAGTGTAATTAGCAAGCATGGTGGAAATTTCAGCTTCCGGTATCTTCCTTTTATTAGTCACAATATCCTTCATATACTTAGCATAAGGATTCATTTTAAGCATATCAGTCAAACACATACGCAAAAAGATAGGTCTAATCATTTCGGCAAAGTGCTCAAAATCCTCATCATCCTTTTTCTTGGATGGTTTAGGAGTAAAATGCATGGGTTTCTGAACACATGGTTCTCTTTCTTTACCGTGGTTCCTAGCAACAAAGTCTCTCTTATCATGACGTTGATTCTTTGATTGTGGGTTATCAAGATCAACATCAGGTTCAAGCTCTACATCATTGTCATTGCTAGGATGAGCATCAACATGAACATCATTATTAACATTATCACTAGGTTCATGTTCATCACCATATTGTGTTTTAGCATCAAAAATAGAAATATCATTGGGATTCTCTGGTGTGTCTACAACATGTTCACTAGAAGCATGCAAAGTCCTATCATTTTTCTTCTTCTTCTTAGAAGAACTAGGTGCATCAACATTAGTTCTCTGAGAATCTTGCTCAATTCTCTTAGGGTGGCCCTCAGGATACAAAGGTTCCTGAGTCATTTTACCCCCTCTAGTCACAACTATAATAGCATTATCATTTTTCTTATTATTTAATTCATCGAGCAAATCATCTGAGATTTAAGTACTTGTTCTACTTGAGTGGTAACCATAGAAGCATGTTTACTAATAAGTTTAAGTCCACCTTTAACTCTAGACATATAATAACTCAAGTGTTCAATCATATAAGCATTACGTTTCAATTGTCTACCAACATAAGCATTGAAGTTTTCTTGTTTAACAATAAAATTATCAAACTCATCTAAGCATTGACTAGCATACTTATAACAAGGAATATCACCTTCATCAAATCTATAGAGAGAATTTACCTTCACTACCTGTGGCGAGTTATCAAGACCATGTATTTCTTCAATAGGTGGTAAATTCTTAAGATCTTCAGCTTTAATACCCTTTTCTTTCATAGATTTCTTTGCTTCTTGCATATCTTCAGGACTGAGAAATAGAATACCCCTTTTCTTCGGAGTTGGCTTAGGAGTTGGTTCAGGAAGTGTCCAATCATTTTCATTACTCAACATATTATTCAATAGCAATTCAGCTTGATCAACAGTTCTTTCCTTGAAAACATAACCAGCAAAACTATCCAGGCGGTCTCTGGAAGCATCGGTTTGTCCATTATAAAAGATATCAAGTATTTCATTTTTCTTGAGAGGATGATCAGGCAAAGCATTAAGTAATCGGAGAAGCCTCCCCCAAGCTTGTGGGAGACTCTCTTCTTCAATTTGCACAAAATTATATATTTCCCTTAAGGCAGCTTGTTTCTTATGAGCGGGGAAATATTTAGCAGAGATGTAATAAATCATATCCTGGGACTACGCACACAACCAAGATCAAGAGAATTAAACCATCTTTTAGCAGCACCCTTTAATGAGAACGAAAACAACTTAAGTATATAATAGTAGCGAGTTTTCTCATCATTAGTGAACAGGGCGGCTATATCATTCAACTTAGTAAGATGTGCCACAACAATTTCAGATTCATAGCCATAAAAGGATCAGATTCAACCAAAGTTATTAACTCAGGATCGACAGAGAAATCATAATCCTTATCAGAAATACAGATAGATGAAGTAGCAAAAGCAGCGTCATATTTCATTCTAGCATTCAAAGATTTTTCTTTAAGCTTAGCTAATAATTTTTTAATATCATATCTATCATTGCAAGCTAAAAAGTCTCTAGCAGTTTCTTCATCCATAACATAACCCTCAGGCACAACAGGCAATTCATATCTAGGGGGAGAATCTTCATCATCACTTTCATCAATATTATCAGTTTCAATAATCTCTTCTCTCTAACCCTAGCAAGTTGTTCATCAGGAAATTCACCTAGTGGCAAAGTATTATCAAGTATAGAAGTAGTTTCATCATAAGCATCATGCAAAGCAGAAGTGGCATCATCAGTAACATGCGACATATCAGAATGAATAGCAGGAGTAGGTGTCGCAATTTTACTCAAAACAGAAGGTGAATCAAGTGCAGAGCTAGATGGGAGTTCCTTACCTCCCCTTGTAGTTGTGGGAATGATCTTGGTTCTTTTATCTTCCAGGTTCTTCATAGTGATCAGCAGATATAAATCCCAAGTGAGTCAAAGAATAGAGCTATGCTCCCTGGCAACGGCGCCAGAAAATAGTCTTGATAACCCACAAGTATTTAGGATCACAACAGTTTTCGAGGGTAGAGTATTGAACCCAAATTTATTGATTCGACACGAGGGGGCCCAAGAATATTCTCAAGTATTAGTAGCTGAGTTGTCAATTCAACCACACCTGGAAAGCTTAATATTTGCAGCAAAGTATTTAGTAGCAAAGTAGTATGGAAATAACGGTAACGGTGGCAAAGGTAATAGTAGTAGTTTTTGTAGTGATTGTAACAGTGGCAACGGAAAAGTAACTAAGAAGAGATCAATATGTGAAAATACTTAGGCATTGGATCATTGATGGATAATTATGCCGGATGTGATTCCTCATGCAACAGTCGTAACATAGGGTGACACAGAACTGGCTCCAGTTCATCAATGTAATGTAGGCATGTATTCCGAATATAGTCATACGTGCTTATGGAAAAGAACTTGCATGGCATCTTTTGTCCTACCCTCCCGTGGTAGCGGGGTCCTATTGGAAACTAAGGCATATTAAGGCCTCCTTTTAATAGCGTACTAGACCAAAGCATTAACACTTAGTGAATACATAAACTTCTCAAACTACGGTCATCACCGGTAAGTATCCCGATTATTGTCACTTCGGGGTTAACGGATCATCACACATAATAGGTGACTATAGACTTGCAATATAGGATCAAGAACTCACATATATTCATGAAAACATAATAGGTTCAGATCTGAAATCATGGCACTCGGGCCCTAGTGACAAGCATTAAGCATAGCAAAGTGATAGCAACATCAATCTCCGAACATAATGGATACTAGGGATCAAAACCTAACAAAACTAACTCGATTACATGATAAATCTCATCTAACCCATCACCGTCCAGCAAGCCTACGATTACTCACGCATAGCGGTGAGCATCATGAAATTGGTGATGGAGGAAAGTTGATGATGATGATGGTGACGGATTCCCCTCTTCGGAGCCCCGAACAGACTACAGATCAGCCCTCCCGAGAGAGATTAGGGCTTGGCGGCGGCTCCGTATCATAAAACACGATGAATCCTTCTCTCTGTTTTTTCTCCCTGAACGTGAATATATAGAGTTGGAGTTGAGGTCGGTGGAGCACCAGGGGGCCCATGAGGCAGGGGCACGCCCCCACCCTCGTGGACAGGGTGTGGGCCCCCTGGCCTTGATTCTTTCGCCAGTATTTTTTATATATTCCAAAAATATTCTCCTTTGATTTTCAGGTCATTCCGAGAACTTTTATTTTGCACAAAAATAACACCATGGCAATTCTGCTGAAAACAGCGTCAGTCGGGTTAGTTCCATTCAAATCATGCAAGTTAGAGTCCAAAACAAGGGCAAAAGTGTTTGGAAAAGTAGATACGTTGGAGACGTATCACCCCCGGACCCCGTATATAAAGGAGGAGAGGGGAGGCTGGCCGGCCCCAGGGAGCGTGCCAAGTGGGGGAAGTCCCACTAGGACTTCTAGTCCTAGTCGGCTCCCCACTTCCTTCCAACGGAGAGGGGGAAAGGGGAAAGAGGTGGAGAGGGAGAAGGAAAGGGGGGCCGTGCCCCTCACCCTTTGTCCAATTCGGATTGGCTTGGGGGGGGGACACCACCTCCCGTGGCCTGCCTCCTCCTCTCCACTATGGCCCATGAGGCCCATTAAGTTTCTCGGGGGGTTCCGATAACCTCTCGTTACTCCAAAAAATCCCCGAACCTCTCGGAACCATTTCGGTGTCCATGTATAACCTCCCAATATATGAATCTTTTGCTCTCAACCATTTCGAGACTCCTCGTCATGTCTGTGATCTTATCCGGGACTCCGAACAAACTTCGGTCACCAAAACACATAACTCATAGTACAAATCATCATCGAACGTTAAGCGTGCAGACACTACGAGTTCGAGAACTATGTAGACATGACCGAGACACATCTCCGGTCAATAACCAATAGCGGAACCTGGATGCTCATATTGTTTCCTACATATTCTACGAAGATCTTTATTGGTCAAAACGCAATAACAACATACATTATTCCCTTTGTCATCGGCATGTTACTTGCCCGAAATTTGATCGTTGGTATCATCATACCTAGTTCAATCTCGTTACTGGAAAGTCTCTTTACTCGTTCGGTAATGCATTATCCCAAAACTAACTCATTAGTCACATTTTTGCAAGGCTTATAGTGATGTGCATTACCAAGAGGGCCCAGAGCACTACTGCAGGATGCTGCTAACCCTTCGACGAAACTGTGTGCGATGCAATAATTGCAAACGGTGGTGTAAAAAACCATCAAAAAAGGCGCAAGACATTTGCGATGACGGATGCATCAAGCACAGTTCAGATTTTAGTTGTGTGTGCGATGCAGGGCATACGGTTCAGTTCAATTAATTGTTTGCGATGAGGCAACACAAAAGAAACGGGCAGCCAGATGAAGGCGTGTGCGATATACAGCATATGGTTCACTCGGATGAACTGTTCGTGATTAGGCAAACAATCAGCTAGATCAAGGTGTGTGCGATATACGACATGCGGTTCACTCGGATGAACTGTTTGCGTTGAGACAAGAGAACAAAAATGGTTCAATATATCAAGATGTGTGTGATATGCGACAAATAGCTATGTATTCAGAAATGTATGCTAAGACCGATAACAATACAGACGATTGCTTCTAATAAGACGTATGTGATATGCTCTGTCTACACAACATCTATTGGCCATTGGGGGACGGGCAGTTGTCCGGATACGCCATGAGGATTCGAAGAGGCATCCTATATCAGCAAGGACTAGTTGTTCCACCAATAGCTCATGTAAGATAACTCTCAAGTTAAGTGTGCTCAGGTTGGAGCAGCCATCAGATGGGTGACTGGATGGGAAATTGTGTTGATGTTAAATTAACTGATAGGATGGGTCATATTGGTCAAATTAAATGACTGATACGACCCATCCCATGAGTTAATTTAACCTCGAGGTCCTTTTTTATTTTTTTATTTTTTAACATATGTTAAAGAAGGTCTACCGCATTACTTTTTGACAATGTGCGATACGTGGCATACAGTTGATCCATCCGACCAATTTGTGATGGAATAAGCCGTGTGTGTTGTGGGCAAACGCTTGCTAGTATTCAACCGTTTTCGATTGGTGAATTCATCACTGACGGGTTCCCTAGTGTGGTCCATGTTCATCTGATCATCATCTACTTCTTGTGCTAGCTCGATGTTCCTTCTATGCTAAGTTTCCATTAATTGATGGCATTTTATGAACACGCCACCGTTTCCCGCCATTTCCTCACATGTTTCCCGCCACCCAGCAATATTGCATGTAAACCTAGGTGGTGCGTGACGCACGGTGGCGACAAGCGCAACCTGTAGCACATCCACTTTTTCCAAGCATGCCAACCCACCAAAGCGCCGACTCTGCCATGAACCTCATTGACGAGGAAAAAGAGCAGGCGCCACGACCCGTCGAGGCCGAGGCGCTCCCCGGCAACGGGATGGACGATGTCGTGATGCGCATCATTGCCAGGGTTGAGCAGACCTTTGGCGCATGGCACTTGAGTGCCGCGGATCAAGATAGGCATGTCAGCACCGACAGGCTACAACTC
Source organism: Triticum dicoccoides (assembly GCF_002162155.2). Taxonomy (NCBI): domain Eukaryota; kingdom Viridiplantae; phylum Streptophyta; class Magnoliopsida; order Poales; family Poaceae; genus Triticum; species Triticum dicoccoides. The sequence continues at coordinate 146,024,650 of NC_041386.1, forward strand.
GCAGCACAACACGATCGATGGCGTGTCACAGAGCAAGCTGGGCGCGTTTGCACCGATAGGCTGCGGCTTGCCGCACGACGAGACCGTTGAAGCGCCGCAGAGCGAGAGGCGGCGCGCCGCACAACAAGAGCGGATCCATCAGCACTTGCCTGCTCTCGGCACGGCGTCACAACTAGGTACACGTCCGATCAGTACCCCCATTCCTCGCCAGGAGTGGGCAGATGCCCTCAGCGTCGTACTTGCACCGGACGCCTGCCGCGCCGTTTGCGCGGGTCGCGCCGTTCGCCTTGTCCGCGGCCCGCTAGATGCCAACGCGCTGATCCGTAGGCTCGATCGCCTCCTTGGCCCAGGTGTCCACCTAGGCGCAGTAGAGGAACATGGCTGTCGCATCCTCGAGCTGGTGATCTTCGATGAAATAGCCAACTTGGAGCTCGAGATTGCACTCCAGATATACAGCGAGCGTGTCGACCGCTTGGACGAACGCCTGCACGAGTTCAGGCAGAGCCAAGAGCTACCATAGGCAAGGGCTGCTAGTCATGGTCTCATGGACGCGTTTTATTTTGTTGAGTTGTTTCGACGTTGATAGATATGTATTCACGGCAATCATAGTATTGCTCTGTTTATTCCTCTGTTTCAATGTGTGTATTCTGTTTTCCGTTCTTATATGTTCTGTTTCAATGTGTGTATATACACTTTCCATTCTGTATATGTGGATGATAACAGCTAGGTTCAAATTAGTATACAAAAACAGATAAAAAATGGAATTCATAATATATATATATATTAATTGTTCATTAGTTCATTACAAAAAAATATATATATAATATCATCACATATACGTGATGATACTTAACTACTAGGTACAATGAATAAAATTAAAAATGAACAATACTAAAACACTAATAATCCCTCATGGAGCCAGTATTCCGGCAGCCCCTCACCAACAGCTCCCTGGTGCGCGACGTCTTCCCAGTGCGGAGGCAATACTCCGCCACCAATCTGCCTCTTGCCGGCGGACGCGCGCAAATGATCTTGCCATTTCGTTGGGCACCCACCGGAGCTCCTCGTCGGTAGCACGCTGGAGCTTATCGGCCCACCTCCACGCAGCGACGAGGCGCGTAGCACCTATGACCTTCCTCGCGAAGTACCCGTCTTCGTACACCTCCTCCGCACGACGACGCACCCACCCCCAAAGCTCTGCCACCTCCTTATTCCAGGCGGCATCACGGGCTTCACAAGCCTCCTGGTACCTGGCTTCCTCCTCCGCCATCTCCTTCTTGATGCCACTTGCCTAGCTTTCTCAGCCGACAGCAGCGACTTCCGCAGAGAAAGATTGTAGTGGCCCCAAAACCAATCCAAAGTTGGGGGTCCGGCGCAACCTCGTCCGGTGGCGCATAGTGGTCCTCATCGTTGCTATTCGAGTGAGCGTCCTCAGGGGGCGGCGACTCCTTGTCGGCACGTGGGCAGACCGGCGGTGCCATGACAGAGATTTGAGAGAGAGAGAGAGAGAGAGAGAGAGAGGGCGAGCGAGGGCAGGATGTAGATGAGAATGCAGGCGGGACAACGTGAGCAAGGTAGTATTTATTGGCGGCCGGAATATAGACCGACGGGAACAGTACACGCGCCGGTCACCGGAATTTACGAGTACTGTAGTTTGAATTACACACGATTCCCGCAGCAAAATCCTTGTGTGAACATAATAGCTGATGGTTTCCAATACAGAACCGTGTCTGATATATGATCCCCGCCACTCACCTACCAAACCTCGAGTCGCGAGATAGAGTGCCAATCGTGTGGGAGCCGGTTGTCTTGCCAGGACTTTAGATTTTCTTTTTTGAACAACAAATATTTACATCGTCTGATGATTTTTTAACTCGCACACAAGTACACAAAAATATGATTGTTCAAACTTTTATGGTTAGGCGTTGCATGCAGATGTAATTCAAATTTGAATTATGGTCATTAAATGGCTAGACAATCAAATAAATGTCTTTAAAATGTCAAATGACCCCTGAAATTTTCCAAAATTTCACATGATAGTTGTATTAGTGCACATTAAATATAGAAAAAAATTGAAGGCCGTAAGAGGAAGCTATCTCCCGTTCGTCCTCAAACATGCACTGTTCCCTCTGAGAACCACGAACCTTCTAGTGAGTTGCACCAGTTTGTGAGGGGTGTGTGTCCAAACTTTCATCAAACAGGCCAATTTTTTTACTACATCATCTTGGTGGCATGACATTACATCAAGCAAGGTTTAATATTTTTCTGATCATTTTTAATTTTTTTGGAATTAAAATGCCATGGCACTCCATGCATGTGCCCATGCCCTGTGACTAATATGTTTGAAAATTCCTTCTATTTTACTCCACATGGAATTAACTTGCACGCAAGTACACAAATATAATTTTTCAAACCGTTATGGTTAGCCGTTGCATGTAGATGTAGTTCCAATTTGAATTACAGTCATTAAATGGCTAGAAAATCACTTAAATGTCTTTAAAAGGTCAAATGACCGCTGGAATTTTCCAAATTTTCATAGTACAATTGTAGTAGTGCACGTTAAACATAGAAAAAAAGGAAGTTATCTCATGTTCGTTATCAAACATGCATTGTTTCCTCTCGGAACCACGATCCTTCTAGTGAGTTGCTCCGGTTTGTGAGGGGTGTGTCCAAACTTTCGTCACACATGCCAATTTTTTACCACAACATCTTGGTGGCATGACATTACATCAAGCAAGGTTTCATATTTTTCTAATCATTTTTCATTTTTTGGAATTAAAATGCCATGGCACTCCATGCATACATATGCATGTGTCCATGTCGTGAGACCAATATGTTTGAAAATTCCTTCGAATTTACTGCACATGGAATTAACTCGCACACAAGTACACAAATATGATTTTCAAACCACTATGGTTAGCCGTTGCATGTAGATGTAGTTCAAATTTGAATTACGGTCATTAAATGGTTATAAAATCACTTAAATATATTTAAAAGGTCAAATGACCCCTAGAATTTTCCAAATTTTCACATTACAGTCGTAATAGTGCATGTTAAATGTAGAAAAACATTTGAAGGCCGTAAGAGGAAGCTATCTCCTATTTGTCATCAAACATGCAATGTTCCCTCTCGGAACCACGAGCCTTCTAGTGAGTCGCTCCGGTTTGTGAGGGGTATGTGTCCAAATTTTCTTCAAACATGCCAATTTTTTTACCACATCATCTTGGTGGCATGACATTACATCAAGCAAGGTTTCATTTGTTTCTGATCATTTTTTATTTTCTGAATTAAAATGCCCTGGCACTCCATGCATACATATGCATGTAGCCATGTCATGAGACCAATATGTTTGAAAATTCCTTCTAATTTACTGCACATGGAATAAACTCGCACACAAGTACACAAATATGATTTTTCAAACAGTTATTGTTAGGCATTGCATGTAGATGTAGTTCAAATTTGAATTATGGTCAGTAAATGGCTACAAAATCACTTAAATGTCTTTAAAACGGTCAAATGACCCCAAGAAATTTCCAAATTTTCACCATACAGTTGTAGTAGTGCACGTTAAACGTAGAAAAAATTTGAAGGCCGTAAGAGGAAGCTATCTCCTGTTCGTCATCAAACATGCATTCTTCCCTCTCGAAACCACCAGCCTTTTAGTGAGTTGCTCCAGTTTGTGAGGGGTGTGTGTCCAAACTTTCGTCAAACATGCCAATTGTTTAACCACATCATCTTGGTGGCATGACATTATATCTAGCAAGGTTTCATGTGTTTCTGATCAGTTTTTAATTATTTGGAATTAAAATGCCATAGCACTCCATGCATACATTTGCATGTGGCCATGTTGTGAGACCAATATGTTTGAAAATTTCTTCTAATTTATTGCACATGAAATTTACTCGCACACAAGTACACTAATATGATTTTTCAAACCGTTATGGTTAGGTGTTGCATGTAGATGTAGTTGAAATTTGAATTACGGTCATTAAATGGCGAGAAAATCACTCAAATGTCTTTAAAAGGTCAAATGACCCCTAGAATTTTCCAAATTTTCACATTACGGTTGTAGTACTGCACGTTAAACGTACAAAAAATTTGAAGGTCGTAAGAGGAAGCTATCTCCCCTTCGTCATCAAACATGCATTATTCCCTCTCGGAACCATGAGCCTTCTAGTGAGTTGCTCCGGTTTGTGAGGGGTGTGTGTCCAAACTTTCGTCACACATGCCAAATTTTTTACCACATCATCTTGGTGGCATGACATTACATCAACCAAAGTTTCATGTGTTTCTAATATTTTTTTGAATTTAAATGCCATGGCACTCCATGCTTAATTGTGTCATAGCCGTTAGACCAATATGTTTGAAAATTCCTTCAAATTTCCTGCACATGGAATTAAATCGCACACAAGTACACAAAATATGACTTTTCAAACCAGTATGGTTAGTTGTTGCATGTACATGTAGTTCAAATTTCAATTACGGTCATTAAATGGCTAGAAAATCACTTAAATGTCTTAAAGGTCAAATGACCCCTGAAATTTTCCAAAATTTGACATGACAGTTGTATTAGTACTACAAAATTTCTCGTACATTTAAAACACCATCCGTTGCCACTTTACTCCAAATTTGTCTTTGACAGCTAATAAAAAATATCTACAACATCACACACAGTTGTTTTCTAGGAACCATTTGCGATGAAAATATCTAGGTCTATTTAAGTCTCCCTCCTTAAGCTTCGCCGGCTCGTCTGCTCTAGTGCTGGCAACCCCCGAATCCACGAATCCCGATCCCCATTCCCACACCCCTTCTTGCAAAGATGATGCTGTGGAAACGCTTCATGAAGGCCCAT
>NC_041386.1:146029966-146033390 GCF_002162155.2 Triticum dicoccoides
GCGGCCACCTACGCCGAGAGTGCCACCGCATCCGCATTGAGCGCGGCCCCTTCCGCCAAGAGGGCATCTACGACAGCCGATAGGGCAGCAACAGCAGCCGAGACGGCTGCAGCTGCTGCTGCGACGGCGGCTGCAAACGCCGAGAGCGCTCGAGCTGCCCTCCGTGCCGCCGATGTCGCACTGGCTGGGGTCCAGGCCATCCAAGCCAATATCGAGAATGCACACGCCAAGATATTCTAGGCCACCTCAGACTCCAGCATGCAACCCATGTCCGAGAAGGCGACGATGGGCATGGAGCAGCTGCTTCCTCATGAGGTCGCCGAACGAGAGATGGAGATGCAGGAGGCGGCGGAGATCGAGGAGCGCCCGGAGCAGGAGTTGCGCGTGGCTGAGTTCGAGGTAGAGAAGAGTTTGTCTGTCGAGGAATTGGTGGTGGAGTACCACCGCGAGCTTTGGCGCATCCACTACTATGAGTACTACAACCATGAGGGCGTCACCGAGGACAAGGACGAGGACTAGGACGCGATCGACTTCAGCAGGGGGGACACGGAGTCCACCAACGGCTGCATGTCGCCAGGACAAGTCATCGACGTCTCATCTCACACCGGAGATGCATAGGCCGGCGCGGCGCCGGATTTGTTAAAATTATGCATACTTCGACTTAATGTTGGTCTTTTGTTAGAGCAATGTTTAGGTCAACTGGCTCTGTTTAATTACTAAAATTTCTCAATTCAGTAAGTGTGGTCTTTCTGCTGTACACTCTTTTGTGTGCCCAAATTAGCAAGCAATGTTAAATCATGCAATGACGTACCCGGGGAAACTTCCACCAAAATTTGAATTATCAAACTCATCCCATGTGCGTAAATCAGAAGAATCATTTGCGATGCACACAATCATTCAAAGTGAATGGTCCAGCGGCACCGCACGCAAAGTTTCCCTCCACATTTCAAATTTTTTGGCCTACCGCCAAAATATCTAACCCCGCCCCCTCCCCCTTCCCCACCCCTTTTCTCCCTGACCACAAGTCACATTTCCCCTGTTTGCTACTTCCTTCCTAAGCTATAGCCGCTTCCTCGCTCTCGTCGTCTGGCATCCTACCGCCGGGGTCGCCATGGTCTTCTTCAAAGACCTCTCCAGCGGATCCTCCTCCGGGGAAGACTCCTTCACCACCTGGGTATGCCTCTCTTCTCTCTCTCAAGCTATGACTTGGAATGAAGGATTTTTACCCGGCTGTCGATTTGAGTCATTTCTTCCTCTTGTAGCTTCCTAGGACCATCAGTGGCCACGAATGGAGCGGGGTGGCTGAAGCTCTATCTGCTCGTTGTCACCATCAATCTCCATGCGTGAAGCTAGTTGCATTTGAATCTGTGGACAGTGGGAGGAAGTTTCTGGCATGTGCAGAGAAAGTTAGACCCTCTTTCGTTGTTACAAATCATTTGTTAGATGTGATTCAGACACTATCATGGTCCCAACCCATTCATACAACACCTTCAACCAAACACATCCTAAGATAGTGTCATAGTTTGTACCTAGTATCTTAAATTGTTGCCATCTCATCAGCGGTGCCATTAGAAAATTATTTGGCACCACTTCAGTAGTTTGTGCAGCCAACTTTGGTCCACACATCCGAGCAGCCAAGTAGTAAAAATACTAAATCTTTATAGCACGAAGGAACTAGGCATCGGAGCAACTACGCGCTCTGGAGTCTGGGTCCCTGATTTTTTTCCGCTGCATCGGCTCGCCAGTACACGCACCGGTGCAAGATTTAGCAATAGTTGTCTTTACACCAGTTGTGGCATACATAGTGGACGACCTTAGTGCTATTAGTTCTATGTTACTAAATTTGTGCATGTACACACTTGTTACTATCAATATGCTGTCATCCAAACACTATCGCCATGCTATTGCAGTTATATTTACCATCCTCATAAAATGTTCAATTTGCTATTTATTGTACATGAGTAAGAACCTGTAGCGTTGTTGTAGTTAATTATAGCTTATGATGTTCCAGAATTTGGTTGTTGTCTCAGTAGCAATTAATTCATTTGAACATTGATCTTTTTGAGAAGATATGTCATAATTAACATGTTTCTTCAGTTTTTCAAAATAAGCATTGGTGATTTTCTATGTTGCTATAAACCCATTTCCCCTACAATTGTTACTGATCTAGTTTTAAATATTATAGGACGAACGGAAGTGTCCTTACTTGGAGTGGGTTGATCAAGAGTGGCCAGAGTCTTTGAAGATGTGCCTAGCGAAGCTCCGGAGCATGTATGAGGAAGACAACAGACGTGGGCTTAGAGAAATTGTTGTCAACGCTGAAGAATATTTGAAGATGTAGGATAAAAAGAGGAAGGTGGAGAATGAGCTCAGATTTTTTAATTCAGACTTCGCTAAGATGGTGTTGGCGAAGGTGGATGCACTTTCCCAGTTGGCCAGTGCAAAACAGGTTCTTACTGAACTGAAACCAGAGGTGGATAAGACGAGCCTGGCTGATCTCAACTAGGGAATTGAATATATTGTTCTCATATTGTTCTTATGAAGTTGAACTAGCTATATGTTGTACTGTGTTGTTTTCATTTAGCTATCGTACTGTGATGTTATAATATATTTATGTGCCTGATATGAAATTGGCAAACATCTGTTCGATGTGAAATGTGAATTTGCTTAATACTAGAATTATTATTTGTAAACTGATAAACCTACCAAATGTGTCATTGAACTTTGCAAATGGTTCTAGCAGTAAAAGCGCTTGTGATGGATAGCTGTCACATCCCAAGTTCTGGTAATGCCTAGTGCTAACATATGGTGTTGCATCATGTCTACTTTACTCAGAAAATTTCAAATGGGGATGACAAGCCCTAGCACTAAATGAAATGCAATTAGGATCAAAATAAAAATATTTTCAATGAACCCAGAATGCCCTTTAGAAAAGTTCATTATTTTTGATAAAGGTGAAAACCTCTGCCAAAAATGATGCACATACTTTTAGGCCATTCTGGATTTTTGAATAACCCATATGGTATTTGAATTGGGGCCTTTAAATACTATTAATATTTTAAATGCTCCAATAATTCTGAAAATAGTTAAGGGCATCTGCAATAATTCATTTAATGGACACAATTATTTTCAGGATTTATTAAAATGGTTTGGGTTATAAACTAAATCAAAACAAAATAACATAAATAGAAAACAGAAACAGAATTAGAAAGAGAGGAACCTACCTGGCAAAGCCCACCTGGCCTATTACTGTAGTGGCCCAGCTCCTCCAGCCGGCCCAGCCCAGCTGGCCAGTGCCAGTCGTCTTCAACCTCTGCCAGTAGGCAGAGGCGAAGGCGGGCATGGCGCGCGCTGAGGCCGCCACCTCCTCCCCGCCTGCCTCGCGCCCCTGAGGCTCTCTTCTAGCGCCACGGAGACGGCCACG